>NC_086197.1:54937216-55240246 GCF_035770615.1 Melospiza melodia melodia
AAGAAGCCACTGAAGGAAGGAGTGCAGGACATGCTTGTGAAGCACCATCTCTTCAGCTGGGACATAGATGGGTGACCCCCACCCCACCCCATCCTGGGGACCTTCTCGCTGGCCACACTCATCTCTTCCACCCCCTCATGTCTCACGCCCTGCCCTTCCCCACCCCACCCACTTGTATCTGTGACAAAATCCCCCCGGGGGCTGCCAAACCTCCTGGGACAGATGGAGCTGTGCCAGGAGGCTGAGCTGCAGACCCCAGGGGGCTGATGGTTGAGGGTGATGCTGCAAAGGGACAAGTGTGTTCTGGCTACTAAAACCAAGTGCCCCCTTCCAGCTTTCCACATCTCTGCCACCCCTATCTCCTGCTTTCCTCAGCCCTGCCTCCCCCCCAGTGCCCAGGGGAGCAGCCTGGCTGGAGCCATTGTGCCCTGCCCCATGGGCCAGCAGTGTGGGGATGTGAGCGTGTCTGTGGCTGGAGCGGTGGGAGAGAGATGGCCCTTTTGGGGTGGCTTTGATCCATGAGAGCTGGTGCCATGTGGAATTGGGCTGTGAGAGACTCACTGCTGTACAGCAGCAGGGAGAGCACAAACCCTCCCCATGGCAGCCAAGGGTTCCCCTCTGCTGGGGGACACTGCAGAGTTCCTTTGACTTGGAGCTAAGAAGGGGGAACTGGCATCAGTTTCATCCCACCTCCCTGGCACTGGTGTGGGGTGTTGACAGGAGTTGCCCAAATTTACCAGCCTGTTACCACTGTAACAGCCTTAGGGGATGGTCATTGTCTACTCTGGGAGCAGACAAAAACCACCTCTCCTCCAAACAAGAGTGTTTCGTGCTGTCGTTTTAGATGATTTTTACTGTTAACCAAAAAGCTGTAAATTTCCTCCAGGAACATGTATATTTTGGCACCGTTGTAGCTCAGGACAAGGTTTAGGTTGGAGCTGGCTCAGGGAGACCTACTCGTCCTCCTCGCCCTGCGATGGCACTGGGGACGTGGGTCAGGAGTGGAGAATTGCTGCTTTGTGGTGGTGGCTCTGGATATGGAGTCTGTGACTTTCTACTGAAAGCGCTTGTCTGTGAGCACAAACTACTGATGGGATGACACTAGATTCTTACTTTATTTGGTGGGTTTGTAAATAAAACTGCATCTTGGGAGAGTGCTGGGCTTTGTGGGTTTTTTTTTGACAGGGTCAGGACTTGGTTTAATTTTTCTTTTCTGCCATTTGACAGTGGTGATCCCATTTCTGTGCTGGCACTGAGGGAGCTCCCTGCATTGGAGCAGCCCACAAGGTCAGGCAGCAGCCAGGGCAGAGCCAGTTGTGCTGCCAGCAGTGGCAGCCCTGTCTCACCTCTGTGCCACCAGCACGGCCTCAGAAAAGCCAGAAATACCGGAAACTACGGGTTGCAGGGACACTGCAGAGGGAGGACCCTTAGGAAAGGCAGAGGGGCTAGCAGAAAGCAGGGCTGGGTGGTGGGGACAGCAGTGTTTTCTCTACCAGAAGCGTCTCTGGACAAAGCAGGTGTAGGCTGAGCTGCAAAGTGGGACAGTAACAGGGCACAGGCCCTTGGGAGAACTGTGCTTAGAAGTCCAAGCTTGTGGGAGGGTGGAAGTTGCAGCATATATTCTGATTTGAAAGTGAGTGTCCTCAGTGAAGGTAATTCCTTTGGAATGTGGCTGCAGAAGGGGCAGTGTCACCTCACCACCACCTGCAGTCCAGACCAGCCTGCTGGGCTGGGGGAGACAAATTAGCAGTCCCTGGTAAAACCTGCCTCTGGTTGCAGGGTAGGTAATTTCCATACACTGAGGGAATCTCCCTGCAACTGAGAAGGATGAGCCACCACCACTGAAGCTGCTTTTTTCAGGTTTGAGAAGACACAGAGGGATCACCCACCCTTAGCTGAAAAAGGCAGAATGGCCCCAAGCCCTCCCACCAGCACAGCAGAGAAGTTTTTGAGAACATGGCTGTTTGGAATTTTTTTAATAAAATGGATTTTTTTTTCTTCAAATATTTGTAACTGAAAAAATAATTCAATTTAAAGATCCATTCTCTCCCCCATTAACTTGTCACTTTTATCCTTTTCCAGTTGAATACTCGCTGTGGATCCGATGCCCCAGCACCATCCGACTGTGATGGTGCTGATCGCCCCTCGCCAGTGGCTGCATAGTGGAAGGGAGAGTGCGTGCTAGTCAAATACACATTACAAACAAGTAGTGGTTACAGCAGAAAGATTCAGGATTACATTCAAGGTAGAGGCAGAACATCAGACTTTGTTTTTCCCAATGGGTGCAAAAATGTATGTCCAGGGGAATACCTCTTCCAACAAAGAACTATTGAACTATTATTCAAAGAAATAATAGTAAGAAAGCAGAGAACTGGGCAAGCCTGCTCTGGGCACTGCTTGGGGAAAAGAGTAACGTTTTCAGGGCTGAGGCACCACCTTCCTCTCTGCCCACAGGCAAGGGGTTAGCACTCACTCTCCTGGCAGAAGCCCCTTGTGCAGAGGGGCTCCCACAGGTCAGCCGGGCTCCTCAGGACATGAGGCTCATGGTTCTGCATCCTCTGGGCTCCTTGAAGCTCTTCAGCCAGTGCAAGTATGTTGGGCAAAGTCAGGGTCATTAAATTCCTACAGTTTCACACCTGATGGTGGATGGGTGAAAGTGAAAGGGAGCTCAGCCTTCCACCAGCAATCTCTGGGAAGGGCTACACTGCTATCAGGCATTGGTATCTCTCTGCCAATCACTGGAGTACCTGGCTCAGGGCAAGGAACCAGGGCTGGGTCAGGCCAGGACTGCAGCTGGAGTCTCCCACCTTCCTCTAGGAACTCATTGCACTTTATTGATAATTTCCTTCTTTATTTAATAGCTGTAGAATTGTAATTATTTGTACCAAAGAAATCACACAGCTGGTTTTTGTGGGAGCTACTGCAACTATGGGCTGAAGAACCTGATTTTGCTTGAGTCTGACAAACAGGCAGCCTCACATTTTGCCCCTAGCATCTCGGAGATCCTCCCACTTCCCCCATACTTTCCTCCTTAGAAACTCCTTGCCTCCTGCCCCCAAAGCTGGGCAGAGCAGGTGAAAGCTCCTTAAGGTGATTGCTAAGTACTCACTGGTCCCAGTGAGCACCTGGGCTGTGCCAGGGAAGAATTCAGGGAGGGCTCAGGAGGATAAAGGGGGTGCTCACCAGACTCTTTTATTCTGATTTTTAGGATGTGACACTGTAGTTTGAGGAATAGAAAGCCTGTGGGGGAGGGGGGAGTGGTGTCCTCCCCAATCCGGACACTGAGGGAGGCAGATAAGAGGCTCCAACTTGCTTACAGCTCAGGGCCAGAGGAGAGAGGAGGGGAAAGAAAGGAAGCTGTCAGCAGGCTCCCCCTGCTAATGATTAGGAAAGTGGCTCCCCATGCAGTTAACAAGCAAAGGGCTCAGGAAAGCTGGAGTATCTCCCAGCTGCAAACAGGCATGACCCCACCCAGCTGCCAGTTCAGTGGCTGAGGGAGAGCACATTGTGCAGGGTTGGCATTCACCTGCCTCACCATGGAGCAGAGGTACCAGCACCCCTGTGGCACAGCCTCTCCCTGGGAAGAGGACCAGGTACCAAAGTTGCATGGAAGAAGCATGGGGCTCACAGCTACCGCTCCCCAGCAAGGAAGCTCTGCAGCCCACCGTGGGGGAAAGGTGGGAACAGCATCCTCAAGGAGATACTGAGAAGGATGGCAGTTCATCCTTCCATTGCCTGAGCAGGTCAGTACCTCAGTCTGGATGACTTCAGAAGCCACAGCTTGCCCCACCTCACTCAGCACGAGCACCCTGGACCCAGCTCAGGGCCAAAGCAGGGACAGCCTTGTGGCGAGGTGGCCACATCCACGTAAGCCACGTCCCACCTGTTCAGCGTGGCTGTGAGTTACTGACACAGGAATTCTAAAGTAACAGCATAAGGGTGAGCCACAGGCCTGGTGCTCCACCACAGAGCCCTGCCCAAGGAATAGCATTGTCGTGGCTCTGAGGTCCTGGGGGCTTGTACACCCAGTCCTCAGCCTGCAGTTGTCCCAAGGCACCAGCCTGGGGCCCCACAGGGACACAGGGCACCGGCTCAAAGTAAGCAGCCATTTACTTTGGAGGGAGGGAGGAGCAGAGGTCAGCTGCCCAATACTTGCTTTCAGGCTCCTCCCCAGCAAGGGGCCCTCACAGTCACTGAGCCAGGACCTGTGCTGTGCCACTCAACACCACTCTTGCAGTCCCACTTCCCCTTCCTTGCCTATGGGGTCCAACATCCATTCCCAGCTGCTGCTTTCCACTGGGGCACGTGTTACAGTGAGGCACCAACACAGTGAAGGCAAAGACAGATTGCACATGGCCCCCAATGATATGTTACTGATTGCCAGCTGTGCCCCTCACCCACTCCCCAGGACACGCCAGGCTGACTGCCCGGGTCCCTGCCCAGGCTGAGTGCCCTGCTCACCTGGGATGTCACGAGTGCTGTGGGAGCTGGGGGCAATGGGCTGTGCCTGACAGCAATTTTAACATATAAGGACCTGATTTTAGCACCTTAAAAACCTGTTTTGCAGCCCAAAGTGAGTGAAGCTAGCGGGCAGGCCTCTGCCAAGCTCAGCAATATTTGGGAAACCAGCTTAGACGTTAGCAGGTTGGTGGGGAGCCTTGGTTCCCTTTGGCTACATTTAGAGAAGGTGCCTGTTCTGCCCAGCTCCTCCCAGCCCTGCGGCAGATCAGACCCTCCCCTGAGAGATGGCAGGTGGTGCAGAGGGCAGCTGCTCTGGGCCCCAGCCAGCCCTCCTGCCTTTGTGTCCTGCTCCAGAGGTAGAATCCATTTCCACAACCGTTAAGACCAACCGTGCTGGGGCAGCACAACCCCCTCTATCTGCCAATCCCAGGAAGGCGCAGAGCGCTGCTTCTGGAAACAGCTCAGGCCCAGTCATGCTCTGTCCCGTGTGAGGGAACAATGTGCTGCCATTGCTCCTGCCTGGAGGAACAGGGGCTGCTGGCTCTGCTCTCACCCCAGCTGGGCCAAGCTGTGTGGAGTGGGCAGGAGGCCACCAGCTCCACAGCTCCTCCTGCCCCCTTCCCCTCCCACCCCAGCAGCCGATCTCCCTGTCCTGGCCCTGCCCACTGCTGGCTTCACGCAGGAAGGACACTGTTAGGGGAGGAGTACAAATACTAGGAGCTCTTTCTTTTTGTTTTTTTTTGGTTGACTGGCCTCTTCCCTCTGCATGCCTGTGCCCTCCCACTCCCGTTCCCTTCAGTCTCTGCTCACAGAATTACAAGCAAGAATCCCAGTGCAGCTGCAGATCATGTCCATCAAGAAAGTCTGTGGAAAAGAGGCTGGGAGCCGTGGTGCTCAGGGGAGCCAGGCTCATGACAGAACCCCCTGGCAGCTCCAGCCAGTCCATGCTGTCCAAGTTAGCCTCAGCCAGATCCAGGGCTATGCCCCCAGACGGCTCGTGAGCAAAGTGCAATTCCGAGGTGTCCATGGGTGAAGGCGGGTGGTCCAGGATGGCCGAGCTGCTCAGCATCTCACTGTGGAGGTCATCGATGAGGGACAGGGGCTCCGGCCCGTCGTGGCCCGCCGTCAGCAGCGGGAGGCCCGTGCTGCTCTCCAGGAAGTCCTCCAGGCGGCCCGGCAGCACCGGCTGCCCCAGGGACACCGGCACCGCCAGCTCCGACGAGTGCTGGCTGCTGGGCGCTGGGGAACACGCCGGGGCCACGGGCGCCTCTTTCCCAGCTGGGGACGACTGATCCTTGAAGTCAGCAGAAATCTCTGGAGAGGGAACAAACAGCCCAGGTAAGGAAAAGTCTGGCTGAACACCAGAAGGATCCCTCCCACCCACCAGGGCTACAGACACCCCCCAGACTAAGCTGTCACTGACCACCAGCTGGGATGAGGAAACATCCCTGTGCCTGTGCTTGCCTCACTATGGGGAGTTTTCAGCCCACCTCCCCAAAATCCCATCTCTGTCCAGTATCTCAGAAGTGATGTGCCTGACTCTGATGCAGCAGAGCTATCAAGAATCACAGAATCGTATTAAGGCCTGACTGACATCTCCCTCAGTGCCTTAATGACTGCTGCCAGTGCTAAAGGCCCTGCAAGGGACACTGGAGAAGAGCGAGGCTATAAGAGACTCTCCCCTCGGTGCTCTGCAATCCCCAGACTCAGACCCAGGGATGGTGGGAAATGCTGGCTTTGTCTCCTCACCTCCACTTTCAATGAGGATATCAAACAGGTCGTCCATCTGCTGGCTGGAACAGCCGTTCTCCTGGGGAGAGCAAGTGCAGGATTAGCTTCCTATTCACCAGGGGAACTTCCACCTCCAGCAACACCCTTGGCTGCTGGCTCTCCTCCCTTGCCCCAGGGATGGGGCTGTTTTTTAGCAAGAGTGAGCACACCATGACATGGCACCATGTAACCTCTGTAACCCAGGCTGTAACTGGCTTGGAAAGTATGGTCAGCAACGGCAGTGAATGGCTTGGGATTTTTTACCTGGGTTCAGCCCAAACCTTCCAGAGGAAGTTCAATGAGAAAGGTGCAGTTGTGTCTCCATTCCCTACCACTGGCTCACATCAAGAAACTAAGTAAATTCACAATGGCAACCTTTCCTCTGCTCTCCAAGGAAACCAGGGAGAGCAACAGCTCTCACCTGGGCCTTTGGCTGTTGCTTCATGGCCTCTTCATAGCCTGGTGGTGGCTCTTTCACTGGGACCGAGGGAACAGGAAGAGGAGGTGGAGGAGTTCCAAAAAGCGGCGTGTGCTGCTGCTGCTCCAGGTCCATCTGGGAGGGGGAAGGTGCAGCAGGAGAGCCAGGCTGTGATGAGGACTGTTTAGAATGAAGGCAGAAGAGGGAATGAATGCAAATCAGGGAAAAGTCTACATTAACTACTGTCTCACAGCTGCTTTGAGAGACCATCACCTCTCCCTGGGAGCACTGCACAGCAGTCTGCACTGCTCTGCCCACAGCAGCCTGCCTCCTCTGACTGCAGGGGAAGAAGACAAATTTCCCCTCGACTCACAGCTGGAAATCTTTAGTTGATTTTTCCAATGCTAAAGCGGCCACACCACAAACCACCTCCTCACTTCTCCTGGATGGGGAGAGCCTCATCTATCCAAGCAGGGGATTCCTGCAGCACTTTGGAGGGAAAGGGCATTTCCCTTGTGTGCTCAGCCTACTCTGTGCAATATATCCAGGGCCTACCCACCTCCCTCTACAGTGCCTGCTTTGGAGGCACAAGCCAGCTTCACTTAGCAGCAAGTTTCACAGCCTGCTGGTGGGTGGAGAGCACCAGAGCCCTCAGCAGCACCAGAGCTCCAAAGGAAACCCCAAGTGTTGCAGGAAGTGGTGCTCATGACTCAGCTTTACCAGATGAATCAGCACATAACTGCCCATAGGAAGGAGGATCAGGCCTTTCTCTCTACAGCAGCTCTGCGTGACCCACACAGAAACTTGCTCCCCCAGAGCAGCAAACCCTGGGCAGCAGCTGAATGCCACTTCCAACACATGTACATATTGATGCCTTTGCCTATCCTGTTTTCCCTGGAAAGCTGCTCATCTGTTCTGTGACCCACAGGTAGAGGAGCAACCCCAGAGCAGCTCTGCTGGGGTCCACTCTTCCTGAGAAGGGCTGGAAACCATGGCACAGGCCATGGGATGTGCTGGGAGGGCACCTTTTTTGACACACTGGGTGGGCTGGTTTACCAGAAGTACCAATTCTCAGCAACTGCTTATGGAAACCGTTGGGGAAGAAAAGCTGCAGGTTTGGAGGTGCTGAGAAAGACAACTTGGTGTAGGCCAGCTGCCCTGTGACCTGCCTTCTGACCCCACAGGGAGGCAAAAGGATTGGAAAAGTCAGTACAGACACCTCTGCAGCACAAAGGCTAAGGAACTCCAAGGAAAAAGGTGCCTTTATTTACCTTCTCCACTTTCTCCAAGGTCTCAAAGCAAACCAAGGCACTGACCCTTTGCAAAGTACATTTCTCACTCTAAATATGCTAGAAATCACTTCTGTCTTCATACCCTTTCCAGGAACTGACTCAGAAATGATCCTCCAAGCTCTTAAAAACTCTTAAATCATCTTTCTGTACTTTATCTTAATTACAGTTTAGAGAGACAGCTAAGCAGGCTAGAAAGGGTTGAGATGTACAGCATAGCCTCTTTACAGCCAGCACCTGGAGAGGGTTAAAGGCAGAGGTGCTCTCTTTCCTGAAGCAGTATAACACTTCACAAAGTGGTGATTAACTGGCATGCTCAGGGCAGGAGAATGGAAATGACAGCATGCTCAGCAGTAGCAGAGACTAAAAGGTCACAGCCTTTCTACCCCTCCGAGCTCACAGCAGCAGCCACACCGTCCACACCACCCTCTCTCCATGCAGCAGCCACCTCTTCTGTTCAGCAGCAGTCCTTCAAGAATCTGGAACACTCCTGTGAATCAAGGCTGCCCACTCCAGCCCCTCGCTGTTTTTACTCCACAGACAACACCCACTGGAATGTGGTACATTTGCACCCACTGCCTGTGGCTACAAACGCTGGCAGCAGGCAAAGAAAACCAAGGGAGAAAAGGGAGCAGGCAGTGAACTACCTTAGATTGGTTTGGTCCTCTGGGTGGCTGCTGCTGCTGCTGCTGCTGCTGCTGCTGCTGCTGCTGCTGCTGTTGTGTGGGCTGCTGAGGGGTGTCTGCAGGTACCTGACACGGCAGTTGGCTGGAAGTTTTAGCGGGTGATGATTGTACACTCTGGAAAGAAAAGGGTATCCATAACAGGTTATTCCCCAGACTTGACACTGACACAGGGCTTAGGCTTCTTACAGGATTTATAAGTTTGTTTTTTCCCCACTCTTTATTAAATTCCATCCTTCTCTTTCCCTGAGCAGAGAAATCAGACCAGATGCAATTGAGAGTCCTAAGGGAGGAGGTAGTACCAGCCTAAATCCCTGGGCTACCTATGACACGCCTCAAGGACTGCCAGACCTGACAGGAGCTGTGCCCTTGTGGAGCAGTGGTGGAGCTCAGGTGAGATTCTCGCTGCCGACATCTCACCTGCTATGCAGCAAACGTAGCCTGCTCCGTGCCTGTCACTAATGGCAGACACTGCCACTTGCTCTGCAGAAAGTGCAAGAAATGTATCAGCAGAGAATGAAAATTATCCTTGATGTCATGGAAGGTGCTGAGGTTTGACTTATGCCATCAAACTTGGGCATATTTATCCCTTCCTGGAAGGAACACTCGAACACTTCTGTTAAGTGCTGAGCTCATGCCAGCAGGGGATTCGTAAATCATCTCTGATGAAAGACGCTGTTAACACTGAAATACTGACATGCATTAAAACAAAGAGCAGCCAAAAAGCAAACAGTCTGCTCCCAGGGTCTGATTTCACCTCTTGGTAGATAAGATGACCCATCTATCACTCCAACTACGATCTCTACAGTTAAGGACAAGAGGTGAAATACACTCTGCTCATTTTACTACCACAGGCATAGTTGTTAAAAAACAGTGAACTGTGGCAACAAACCCTTATAGTCCAAGCCCAAGGTCCTGCCTGACAAAAGGCAGAACCATGTGTTTGGAAGAATGCTGAACAGCCTGTGATGCACAGAGCCAATCGTGCATTGCCGTACACAGCTCATCATAGTCAAATTCCAGTCTTTTTGCCAAAGATCTGCTTACACTGCTCTGTTTTACAAAGCCATGATCTACCAACCACTGCAGTGAGCAACTCGGCCCTTTCAGTATCTACTGAATTTCCACCCCTGAGGCCATCCTATGGTGACCTGAGTGGGACGAGGAGAGAGGAACCCAACCTCAGATGGGATCTGACCCCTGCCTACCTGCAGGGGTGGGCAGCTGCTCCCTGCCATCCCGTGGGGAGAGAGGCCCTGCCTCTCGGCGCTCTGCTTGGTCACGGTGAGGACAATGTGGGTCCCTGTGGAGTCAGTGATGAGGGTGGGGGGAGGGGTGCCCTTGACGAGGGCGCTCCCTTGCTGGCCAAGGATAAGCTGCGGGCTGTGGGACTGGCACGGCGGCTCCGCCTCCTCCTGCTTCACCAGCACGGCTTTCTTTGGCACTGCGCTTGGCTTGGAAGTGTCCATTTGGCTAGCGCTTGGTGCGGGGCTGAACTGCTCTGTTTGGCCACTGGATTGCTTCGCACACTGGCAACTCAGGAAACCGTTTTCACTCTTGACCTGGGCGCCAAACGCTCCTGGCTTGGAGGCGAGGGCTGTTCCTTCTCCCGCAGCTGCTGGGGCTGGCTGGGACTGCTGGGAGCGCTTCTCCTGCTCCAGCTGCAGCCTAAGCATCTCCACCAGCTGCTGCTTCTGTTTCAGCATGCGGGTGAGTTCCTCAATCTGCTTGTCCTTCTCCTGCAGCATCTGGTCTTTGTCCCTAACTTCTGCATCTCTGCTGTTACCAGCACCACACCACTCTGACTTGGGTGCCACATTTATGCTGCAGGAAGTGGACTTGGAGCTTTCTTCCTTCACCAAGAACTGCACTGGAGATGTCTGCAAGGTGAGCTGGGTCAGAGGTGAAGTCACCATCTCTCCAAAGGTATCTCCAGTGCCCGAGTTTTCATCCCCCGTACTCATTTGCGAGCGCTCGGAAGGAGTTGGAGAAACAGGAGGAGTTGAGCCTGTGCTCCCAAACTTCATCACGCCGCCACCAGTAACTGTGGCCACAACTACTTCTGCTGGTGCAATGCCAGTGGTGACCAGGGCTGGGCCTGTGCTCAGCCTGGCAGTTGGGAAGGCCACCACCACCTCAGCAGCTTTAGGGAGGACGGCTGCTGTGCTGGGCTTGGGAGTGGGGGTCGTTTGGCCGCCTGCACTGTTCTGCTCTTGGTAAGCTCGGAGACGCTCAATCAGGTCCGTCTTTGTGCCCGAGACAGGCAAGGCCCTCAGCTTTAGCTCCTGCTTCAGCTCTGCTACCTGGTAAGGGCGGGGGAAAGAGGGCAATATTAAGAGAACTCCTAACTGAACAACTATCAGTTAGATATCAGCAGCAACATCGTTCAGTACTGCCCACTGACAATGGCAGAAAGGGTCTGTTCAGCTTCACAGGACATTTACCTTCATCTCATCCAGGTTGGCAGGGAGAGGGCCAGGCTTGCCCACTGCAGCGTTACTGTTTTGTCTACTCAGCCCACCTGAACCAGAAGATACTGAAGGTGTGCTGCTGACTGTGGCAGAGAGATTGCGTACGGCAGGGGCACCGGCACCACTCTGCTGCTCTCCTGGAGGCCTGCAGGAAAAGAAAGAACACAGACATCAAAACCACGGCAGAAAGACACCAGAGGCCCTCAGTGTCCACAAACATACACATTCAGAAACATCTGGGTCACTAGTGCTGCCCTAGACTCTGAAGCACACCAATGCTCTCAACTATATCCATGCTCCTTGCTGTGCCAACTGACTCACTTCAGCTGCTTTTGTCCAATTCATCTTGCACCAGCTCTTTTTGAGGCCCTCTGGAACCTACAAGGCTGAATGTGTCACACTGTCACACCCAGAGGCCACCCCTCACACGCAGAACACCAGGTCTCTGCTAAAAGTGCTGCTAAGTGACCTGCCCCTGCAGACCCATACTTAGGTGGGGCTGGCAGGATGGTCTGATAGTTGTAGTGCTGCTGCTGCTGGTTGAGGATCTGAAGCTGGAGAAAGAGCTGCTGTTGCTGCAGTATTTTGGCATAGGATGAATCCATGGGAGGAGCTCCCTTGTCCTGCTTTTGGTCCGGGGGGATATACTGATGATACTTTAGCTTCTTGACTTTCGGCTTCAACTCCTTGGCTTTTTTACTGCGCTGAGACTTCTCACTAGCAGACTTGGGCTGGCTTTGCTATTTAGAAAAAAAGGAGGAAGCAAGTCAGAAAGGAAACACTGATATAATGTAATACTCCATGTAAACCAGAACACACACTGGGATTTTAATTTTGAAGTTTTCTAGTTTGTTCACCTCAGGGTCTTTCCATGCTTCTCTAAATGAGACATTACAGACATGGACTGGCAGCAGCTTATGCTGCACCATAATGCAGGTCACCTTTCCCAGCACATCAGATCATTTGCTCATCCAGTGCAGACTCATTGACTCTAATTACAGATAACACTGATCGTTTCAAAACATTTTGCATTCAGCATCCGTTTTATAGAAGGTGAATACACCATGGAACAGAAAACCCCATTAAATATGTTACAATTAGTGTCGGAGGAAGACACTAGTGAGAAATGTTTCCTCCCTTTGCATCTGTTAATCTAATACTTCCAACTCCAAACCTGCTTAAAAGTAACCTTCTTATCTTCCTTCAGACTACAACAATAAAGACATCAGCCAAAATAGTACCTTAATGAGTGTTGGTGGGGGCTTGGCAGCAGTAAGAGCCACTCCATTGGTAAGACTAGGGGGCAGAAGAGGTGGAGGTGGCAGTGGTGGAGGTGGCTGCTCAGGTAGGAAAAGAGTTTCACTGGAGTCTGCACTAATCTGCAACTGGGATGAACCCTGCAGGGACAGAAAAAAGCATAATGAATACACACAAAAGGAGGGAAATACTTTAACAGGGTGCAGGAAGTGTTCACTTAGGAAGCAGCATGGCCTTCAAATTTTTAATCGGATGCCTTTAATGCACCGCTTTAGTTGTCCCTGAGAAGCAGTACAACTTCTTAGGGCAGAAAAGGAATCAAAATCCAACAGCTGTACCTCCTCCCAGCATTTCCTGCTGGGATCAGTTGCACATGGGCTGTATCACCAAGCAATGGCTGCCCAGTTCCTCACAAGGCACCACCATGAGGGTTTGTGAACAACCAGAGGAGGACGTAACTGACACCACACGGAGCCAAGACCCCTTGTGAAATCTCACAGACTGTATCTCTAAGGGAAGCCTCAGTCTCACTTTCTGGGCTCCTCTGCCACAAATCAGCATGAATCTCCAGGGCACTGCAGGAGGCCTGCACATTCTCACCTGAGCTAGTGATGTGCCAGTGGTGCTAGGGAGAGGCTCACAAATCCGGGAGTCCATCGGCGATGGCACAGAGCCTTGGGACTCATGGCTGGCTGGCTGTTCTGGGGAGAGGGCATCACTGCTGTCCTCATCAAAGGAGGAGTTGTCTGCAACCTTTGGGTAGTTCACCTGTCCAACTGAAAACACAAACATCAACTGTGGTCTATAAAGTGGAATAAGAAATTACTCGGCTTGACACTAGGTGTTTCACAACGACAATGATGGCACGGAGAGCTGTGCTTAAAGCACCAGCTAAAAATGAGAGAACAGAGTCCAAACTGGATCAGGTTTAAGTGTTTACATTCACTGTCAGTACAATAAAGTGATGTGGACTGGGGTGAACCATTTCCCTGACTTCCAAGCCTGGCAAGATCAGTGAGTGTAAGAAGAGATTTCAGGTCTGCCCAAACCCAGCTCAGTGGCATGGCTTATTTCATTATCATCTGGTTCCAAAGAAGAAGACTGGACAGTATAAGATTGAATAATGGCTTTTTTGGTGTTCACCCTGTATGTTAGGAGGTAGAATCTCTTGGATTCTTCTGTCTTGGAAGACAGAATCCCAAACTGTCCTCTAGTGTTACAAGCAATAAGGGCTATGGTTTAAGTGATGGCCCTGGCTGCTATTAGCATTTCAGTCCATCTACGTGCCCAGTAGATAAATTCAAATGAGTGTACACTTGTAATATACTAAAGTTTTTTTAAGCTACATTTTCTCAAATTAATCCTGCTAAGCAGGGGAACACTGTCATTTGACCTCACCTAAAATCAAGAGGAATTCAGAGATTTTTGCTTTGTCAGAAGGAAGCCACATCTCCTATGCTTCAGTTCACAAGTTCACCTTTCCTCAACTACTTCTTGTTCAATAGTGAAGCCAGGCTCTCTCACAACACTGTCCTTTTCCTTTTTTATGGAAAGTATTCCATCTTGCTCACAGTTGTGTCCCATTTGTCTTTACAGTAGCTGTGCGTGTTTGAGGGGATGAATAACCACAGACACACAGACTGCTCAGTCTGGGGAGACAGGAAAGAGCACTGCTCAGGCAGTGGGAAGGCTATTCCTCAGCATTCCTCTCAGCCCTTGGAATGGCACTGGCATGATTTACATCTGTTCTGGTTTATTTTTAAAGGGCTCGAATCCTCTGAAGTTTTTGAGTTCACAGACATCTTTTGTTTCATCACACCTGTTTACATTCTGTCTCCCCTCCTGATCTAAGTCAGTGGGTTCTCCCTGACCAACATTGTTGACATGTTATACTGAGAGAGGGATTTTAAGGAGACAATCTATGGAATACAATCTTCAACAGCCTTTCAAGTCTTTATGGTATACAACTGCTTTCATATTGTTCTGGAATGTCCACATTCCCTATAATTTAATGTCTCCATAGCATTATCTGGGCCAGAGGGAGATCTTTTCTGAATCCTTGGGCTGAAAGCCTGTGATTCAGGGCCAGGAAAATGAGACCAGCCATGGGGTTACACTCTCTTAGACATGCAGGTGAATTGATAGGTAATCACAGCACATCTGGGAAATGCCCTCCACAAAGATCCTCCTCTGACCTTACCAATAATAGCTTCCTTCAGGCTCGACTCTACAGGCAAGATGTTCTTCTCCACCAGCTCCATGGGCCCTGGCCTCTGTGCTATCTTCTCATTGAGGTCATCTGCCAGTCTGGCTCTCTTCAGCTTCAGCTGCTTAGCCTGCAAGGAGGGTTCAGCTGAGGTCTCTGTTTGGGGCAAAGTAAATAAAATAGCATCAATCCAACAATGGTCAACCCATGCCCTTCAGCAGTATTTAAATTCTATTCAGAAAGGCAACTGTAGATAACAGTGGGTAACTGTACAGAAAAATAGTTGATAGATAACAACAGGTAACTATGCACTACAAAGATATTACAGATGTTATGTATATTTAGGTTGTAAAGATAACTACAGCAGCCCTTTTGACAAATTCACTGTTCTCAAACTGATGTCACCCAATTCTCATTCAACCTTTCCCCCTAGTTGTGCCCCAAGCTTGGTGCTCAGCAGCAGCATAGCACTCCCTCTCTGAAACTGAGGTTTGTTATTAATCAGATCAAATCTGCCTCAATCCCTCTTGGACTTTTTACAGTGTCTTCCCTTAGCAGAAAAGCAATCCATGGTCATTCTATTTCATTGTTGCTCACCTATACAAAACTGCACAACTTGAATTTACACAACAGATTTTTCTGAGAATAATTCTGAGCAAGCAGAGTTGAATCCCTCTCAAGGAATCATGCACCAGGCATGATCATCTGCCCATTCCCAAGTGGAAGGAAGCTTTGGAGGTCAGAGGCAAAGCAGAAAGCTGTTAAAAAGGTAGTTACAATAAAGTTTATTGTTGATGTTTTCAGGTTCAGCACTTGCCATACCTTCCAGAATGTGCATCCTAACCAGCTCTGATCTCTCGGGCCGGGAGCGGATTTTGCGTTTCAGATAGTCCTCTGTCTGCAGCAAAAACAGAGAAACAAGAACCCCCTTCAGCTGACTGGACACAGGAGTGAGGGACTCTTGAGCAGCACAATGAAAACAAACAACCATCTTTAGCTGTTACTGACATCTAAATAAGCACAAACCGGAGAAGGGACCCATCTCCTGTCCCAGGGCACCCAGAAAATGAGCTTACTCTAAAGATGACCTTCTATTATAATTACCTCAGCCAATTGTGCAACGCTGCCCCACAGAACAGAAACTGGGAAGCACTTCCTCAGGAGCAGAAGTCCTCTTTTCCTGTTGTATGCACCACCACTAACTTGTCTCAGGGAAACATCCATGAGATTTCTTTTTATGTGAGAGATAAATGCGCTGGATCCACTGTCCACAGAATATACTTTCATGTACTGCTGGCATTCAGGGCTGACATGTGGTTTGGGCATACTTTTTAATTTGATTAAAGATATGTTATTTGTTGAGCCAAAGACCCCATGCAGTCCCTTGAGGAGCAGAATCTAAATGCTGTGACAAGGCTTATTTCACTTCCAGACCTGCTTTTAGCAGCAGAAAGCGCTATGGAGCAATGGACAGAGATGATCCTGACAGGCTGAACATGTTACTCTTTACACTGCTGAGCAGTGGGAATCTGGAAGCAGCAGGTAATAGACTGGCAAGTACTGGACATCAGGATGGGCCTTCAGAGAAAATAAGTATTAAAGTCAGTCAGAAAACTGCACCATGGTTTCTCAGCTGCCCACATAAAAATATTAACTTAGTAAGGTTTTAGGAAAAAAAAGAGAAATAAGAAAAAGACCTTTGGTGACTGGTCTTAAGGCAAAGTCCCCTGTTGCAATCCTTCCACAGTTTAAATGGCTTCCGTTACAGTTCTTAATCACAGCTCTTATTTTTTTTACTTATGTTGCTTTCACTTTTAAAACAAATCTTAGTCATAACAAGTTTCATTCCACTGTAGGTTAATCAGAAAAAAATATCCCCAGAGGCCTTTTGAGGAACAGAAATTACCAAGAAACTCCCCAGTTAGAAAAGGTGGCACATGAAGTATGATGCCTGGCTTCCTCCTTCTGTAGAGCCAGAAGTTTGTGATTTCAGTGTCAAGATTTTGGGGGGATCCTCTCTATTCAATTTTCAATTTTTCTGGTCTCCTAGGTAAAAATTGCATGTGCAGGTAACAGAGAAACTTTCCTCAAAGGTGGAACTGAGCTCCATGTGATAAGAGCATTTAATAGCATTTAAGGGCAAAACAAACACCATAAAAATAAAAATGTTCAAGTGCCTGGACAGTGGGAAAGAAGAGTGTCAGCCACTTCCAGAAAGATGACTCTAGGGAAAATCCAGGCACCATTTTCAATGGGCTTTAGGCATAACTTGTTCACTGAGGGTTAACCAGCACCACATGCAAGCTGCAGAACACCCCATCTAATACACCTCTGACTCCAGAAGGCTGTATGACATCCAGAACATGAACACTTCCCTTCTGCATCTCATTAACAGCTACAGGATGCCCAAAACACAAGACATACAATTCCTGACTTTCCCAAAACACTAAAGATTATATTGCATCTTACCCTGGCACGCTCCAAACTCTTTCTTTGTTCATGAAATGCAGCTGGACTTTTCAGAGCTGTGGAGAGGAAAAGCATTTAGAGAATGAATTAGAATGATGGAAGTTCTCTCACTGCACAACCCTTCAGGCCAACCAAGTTAAACACCACAGCAACTGCCTCCTGCATCTTCCAACACACTGAGGCACATCTCCAGCTGGTACAAAGCAATGGAAAGTGCCATTCTCCATCTGACAGCACAGGGACACAGGAACTGAGCTGAAATTTTTGTGGGTCATTGGAGTGTCTAACAAGTGTCTACAAGTACACTCCTAGTCAAACTAATCACTGTTCCCAAAGCTGGGTCCAAGAATGGGATTCAGAAACAGCCCCCCAAAAAAGCCTCAACAAGCTTCAATAGAGAGGAGGATATCCAGGACCCTTGTGGGAATGGCTCTGAAACACGTAAGAGGTCAGACTGTTGGAAGGATGGGGACAATGCTAATGAACTGTAAATCCCCTTTACTATCTTTTAATGTCAAAGGAAGCTGCAAGTCATTCCTGAATCTGGATCTGTGTTTTGTACATGTGCAAGGACTGGCTGCAAAACCTGAGGGTCCACAGGACCCAAATACTGCTCCCTGAAAGAGAAATTACTGTGGGAACAGGGGCACTTGGAGAGAAAAGTACATCTGTCTATTGACAGAAAACCACAGCCTGAGGAATTAACTTCAGCTCTCCACAGAACAGGCCTTCTCAGCCCCTTGGGCCCTGTTTAAAACCAGAGCCAAAATGGATCAGGTTTTAAGAAACTGATCCTCTGCTGTCCAGGACCACACTAACCCTGGAGGAATCTCTCACTCTGCCTGGCTCCTCTGGAGCACACAAAGCTCACGTCCCACAGTAAAACCAGAGCAGGGGGATGATGGTGTCAGTAGCTCCTCAGAGTTTCCCTGCAGCTGCAAGTAGCTTGTTTTTTTTTAAATAACGACCACACTGTGGTTTGTATTAAGTAGCTGAACGGAGTGTAATAATTTCTTTTCATATTTCTAAAATACTCATATCCTAAATCATCTGAATTATCACCAAGCTAAACAGAAAAGTTAAAGAACTTCAGCTTTAAAGATAAAGATAAGTTTTGAAGACAGAAAACTAAGCTCATATAGTTAGTAACTCTGAAATGTTCCTCTAAATCCTGTGATAAATAGTCTGCTGATATTATTTTTCTCTTAAGACCAGTGATTAAGTAGTTCTCAAATACAAGTCCATAATGAAGTCTCAAAAGATTTAAAAAATAAAGTCCCTGCATAAATGCAATGTAAGAAACTACTTCTAACACTCATGGAGCCTTCCATACCCTTTCTTACAGAACGAAATGGAGTGGCCACAGAAAGTTTTACAACACATTCTGTGAAATACAGAGAGTCCTTCTGATACCAAAATGATTTTTAGCCTTTTCTTTTATACAACTTTTACGTATTCTCCGTATTCTTAGGATACATACTAGTAATTCCTTAAATCTGATAACTGACCATTGTCCTAGTATTCTGTCAGGAGACCAAACATCCTAAAGGCCTTGCAGCTGGGGGCTGGAAAGCCCAACGCTATCTCAGGAAACCAAGGTCCTCCCTAGAACATATCCTGTAAACTGGAGATTTGGCCCTTCCAGGGGGGAATTCCTCAGATGGGGGAATGTCACACCACTCATCCAGGCCTCCCACTGGGGCATCCTTGTGAGATATGCTAATTTGTAAGGTCTATAAATTGTATTTGCCATCTATGGGGTGTGTGTGTGTCTTGCAGTGCACCCACCTCGGTGAAGTGGTGCATAAGGATCCTTATTAAAATACTGAGGTAAAAACCCTTATCCCTTAACTGTGGGACCCTAATCCCTTAACTGTGTCTGGCACTCAATTTTTTAGGACCAGGGAAAGGTATCACCTCTGGGTTCACACCAATGGGGTAAGAAGTAGCATTCAGTCCACATGGCAGGAATTCTGAACATGCCAGGCATCGTAGATGGGATTTGGACTACAGAAGTGAATGAAGAATAATTTGTAGAATAAATTAACAGTAACTGAAAACCACAGTGAGTGTGTATATAGACCCCTTTAACAATGGGGCAAACAGTTCCTGCTCAGATTAGTTCCATAAATCTGGTTACAGAGAGAAATTACCAGAGAAAGTTACACAAGCTGTGAAATGCACTTGGAGATAAACCAGAGATAAACCAGGGATATTGTTTTGCAATAACTACAAAAATAAGGCAAAAAACTTCTCCATCTAGCTGAGGCACCAACAAGGCCTCGGCTGATGCCTGCAATGAGGCATCCTGGGCAGCCTGACCATGGCACTCCAAAGAAGAGCAAGGAACAAACTTTTCAAGTCAAGTGAGCTGCTTGTGAACACACATGTGCTTGAACCTGAACGTGCTCTCCTTTCATTGTGGGCATCTCACACAAAAGCAAAATAAAAGCTCAGGTCCACTTGGGCAAAGATAGCAAGCAACATTTAAATCTGCATAAACATCTACCCTGGAGACAAGTGAAGCAGGATTCATCCTGAGTCTTCAAAAGCTCTCTACCAGAATGTGCAGGCACAGCAGTAATTCTTTACTCTCCCCTCCCTGCCTACCTCTGCTGTCAGTATGAGGCAGCAGATGAACTTTAAGTGACATTTCCCTGACCACAGCTAATGGTCAGAAAAGTCAACTGCAGGGGTTCAGCTGGTGTCACAGGTAGTCCAGGAAAACTCTTGCACACAGAAGAACAAAGCAAGAGAAGAATCCCTGAGTAGGAAAAAAGAAAAACATATGCATTTAATAGTAAATAATGCAGAGCTGTTGCAGGAATAGTCTTGTAAAGACCACTTCCAGTCTCTCATGGCTTGTTCTCTGAAACGTGCACTGGGATGCAGCTCTCTGGGCTGGCAACATGACAGAGGATTTCATATTTGACCTCTGAAAATGTCAAGAGGGCACAAATCCTTCACTGCTTCCCTCAGCAATCTAGGATGAGGTTGATATGTCAGAACAGGGTGTCTATTGTAAAATCATACTCCATTTGAAGTTAACTAATCCTTGCACATTTCTGGCTTTGAAATCACAACTTAGACCAGAGCTGTGGAGCTACTCTGTTAACTTTACCACAGCAAATAATAAAATAAAAAATAATCCTGTGAAGAACTCTGAAGCAGTAAGGTTCTGGATGAGCTCTAAAGGAGTCCCTAAAGTGCAGATATGCCCCTTTTCCAGCTCCTACCACTGCCCTTCCCAGCCACTTAGCACTGATCCCTGCAAAACTGTTCCTGTGCCTCATAACCCATCTGGCTCGCTCACCAGAGTGTTGCTCCATCCATTCCACTCAAAGCTATCCAAACTGACAAAGCTCTACCATTCTCAGCCATATCAGTGCATGTGAATGAGTGGCTGAGCTGGTGGAGCAGAACCTGTGCAAACCAGGGGGGTGTGGGGCAGCATTCCCACTCTGTCCACAGCCCTTAGGAGCTGAAGCATCAGATATAACCACAGAGGGTTAGGGATGAGGAAACTCCAATCACCTGATGCTTTCTGCCTGCTCAGCCTGCATAAAATACACTCAACTATTCCTTACAGTAGTTTGTCTAACCTGTTCTTGGAGACCTCTCATGAAAAATGTAATATTATTGCAGAGAAATTATCCCACTACACAAATGTTGTTACTATTTAAAAACCTTTCTGAATGTCTAACTTATATTTTCCTTCCTACTACTTATAGGAAGGAATAAATAAATATATTTATTTATTCTTTGTTCTCTACCTTACCTGCAAACATTACAGAGAATGATTTATTTTCTTCCTCTTTGCATCTATCCCTTTTGAAAACTTTGGTTCTCCTACAATCTTCTGATACACAAAATGACCAAAGGCAGTTGCCTCAACCTTCCCTTGCAGGTAACATTATCCAGACCTTTGCTTGTTTGGTCCCTTTTGGACTCCTTCCATTTAAGGTGCATTTTTGTTGAAGCCTAGTGTCCAGAACTGGGTACATATTCCAGCCTAGGCTTTACTGGCTGTTACACAGATAAATGATTATTCAATAACACTTCTCAGCCACATGTCCCAGACAGTTTGCCTTGTCTGTGTACATAAAACAAACAACGTTCACTTGTGCTTGTCTCACAATCCACTAAAGGTCTCCAATCCTCTTCTGCAGAGTTGGTACCAAGCCAGCTACTCTTCATCCTCAATTCAAGCCACTGACTAGGTGTTACAAAATGTAGACATTCTGCCTTTTTCTTTCATTTTATTCCATAGTTGTTGGCTTCTTCAAACATTGGGAGTCCCAGTCCTGTCCTCCCCTCAGCCTACTAACCTGGAGCTTAATAAACAGACAAACTGCTCCTCTGTTTACTGAAAAGTCACTGAAAACACTGAATCATGGCAAACACGGAGTTTCTCCCTTCCCATCCCACCCAACAGCCCTGCTCAACTCCACCTCCCAGTCTGACACCAAGCCTTTATTCCAATCCTGTTCCCTCACAAGGTGCATAGGCAGCTTCAGTAGCTCCATCTTTCTTCCCAAAACATCAGGAAAGGCTTTTTCAAGCACCTTACTAAACCCAAGAAGTGCAAAACCACATTTAATACCCTGAATTCCCTGGGAAGCATTTCAACAAATATTTAGTCTGCTGGTAGATCCAGCTTCAGTAATGATCTCCTTTCCCCCTTTTTCCATGTCCCACGTGTTTCTGCCTTGCTGCCAATGCTCCAATTGTACTGCACAGGGAGCTCTAGGAAGTGTTGCTACAAAGTATCTCCTGCACCTCTCCACGGCACCTGCCCCCCTCCAAACTTAACCTGAATCCCTGATCTAACTGTCCAGCTACCTTTGAGTGAGCCCTGATGAGAACAGAGAGCTGCTAGAGGGAAAAAACCCACCAAACTTGCCAAACTACAACAGCACAACAGCAGTATGAGCTGTTGGGTTTTTGGTTTCCACTGTATGCAGAAAATAAATAGTTGACAATGCAGAAGTAACTTCTGCAATGCCCAATTTCAGTCAGGTTACATCCTGCCTGCCTTTTGATTTTATTTCTACATGACATGTACACGGCATTTTCAGCCTCAGTAACCTGCAGTTCCACTTTCTGCCCTCATTCCTGTAGCTAGGTCTGGGACAAAGCATGTCAGTCTGTGGTTATGCTGACAAAATCATCTGTGGACTCTGATCACAGTTGTTTTGAAAGAGTTATTTTAACCTGGATTGGTATGCTGGTTTACAGCACAGCTCCACAAATAATAGCGTCAGCAAAGCTGAGCACAACTGCCCTGCCAGACAAAGTCAGAAATGAGAGGCTGAGTTTAAGGCCAGCACTGTAGCAGGAGCCCCATCCTGCTGAACCATGGCCCCCACATCTGCAAATTGCCCCATCCACCACAGGAAAACAGGCTGTGTTACAAATGCCAACAAGCACTGAAAAGGGCTCAGTGACAGATGGGGCAATGGCATCACCAATGGGGCTGGGACAGCACAGTCCAGCAGGTGACCTCCTCTGAGCTGTTCACACTTTTGTTGCACCTGGACAGCCGTGGCAGTTTGTAACATCTGCTGTTAGAAGGATGAGTTTTACCCCTCACCTTTAGATGACTGACAGCAGGACTTGATTTTCTTGTCACAGATGGGCTGGCTAGCAAGGATCTCTTGAAATTCCTACCACAGCATCCAATTTCTTTAGTCTCTCTGCTGCCTGTTGTGGAGCATTTTGAGGCTTCATCTCTGGAATTCCTGAAGCATTAGCATCTTTGTGGCCACACCCTCAGCGACCACGAGAAACCTCCCTGCACATCAATGATGCAACTGTTCTGTGCCTCCACCCTGCTTCAAAAATATTGCAGCTAAACACTGCAACTGTGTTCTTGCATCTGACCCCCAAAACCAACCAGCAGCACACAAGACCATCTACATTCACCTTTCCATACAAAGCCCAGAGATGAAAGTTGTTAAATATTCACTTCAGAGCAATGTATTCATTCCCATGAAACAGGGTGCAAAACTGCAATGCCTGAGTTCAGTGTTCCAGCACTCCAAGCCACATTTTGCAGATGGCAAAGTGCAAATGAGTCACAGAACCATAGAATGGTTTGGTTGGAAGAAACATTAAAGATCATGCAGTTCCAATCCCCTTTCTATGGCTGCAGGGACACCTTCCACCAGACCAGACTGCACAAAGTCCCATCCAGCCAGGCCTTGAGACACTGCTGCAAAGCATCAAACTGCTGCTGCTATAAACAACAGACTGAATCAAGGATCAGGAATCAAACCCAAATCTTCAACATAACAGCAAGACAAAAAGCTGGGCAAAATGGCCCAAAGACTTCTGTTCAGGGTTTATCCTGCAGTGTACAAAAGCAGATTTTAGCCATGCAAAGCTTTCAAAGATATTCATATGCAGACCTCTGAGTTCCTGTCACCTAGTGTGAGAAAAAAGTGGAATCAGAACCACACTGAGACACTCTAAGAATGAAACACAGCAGGGGAAGGAGACTGACCCAACTGCTGAGAAAAAGAGGTCAAAATACCCATACACCCTGCATTTGCTTATACAGCTGACAGAAGGCACTGAGGTTTGCATGGAACCAAACAGAGGGAAGAAGGAAAGGCAAAAGGATCTGCACAGATCCTCATAGCTCAAGCGTCTTGTGGGAAGCAGAGGCTGCAAAGCTTCCTGCAATCAGTAAATCACTACTCAAGGTTATCAGACTTGTAGACTGACAGAGGAGAGGAAGCACATGAGCTTTCCTTGGCCATAGAATCTAGCCCATCATAGGCAACAAGGTGATATTTCAACTGCAAATCAGTTGGTAAAACAACACACAATGTTTGTAGAAAGGCTACAGCTAAATTCAGACTACTGAGTCAAATACTCCTCAGTTAGACTCATTCCTAAGGGAAAGGAAAAACCTTCCTTTGCTTCTGACCAAGAGACATATCCAAACCCAAACTCAGACACGCTGATCTAATTCAGAATGGCAGAGTGCCTTCTGCTGCAGCTACTGAGTCTTGCTCTCAACCCAAGTCTGGTTTCTCTCTCTTGTTTACTATGCTTTCGTAAAAAGATGAGATAAAGTGCTGCAAATAGGCTCGATGGCTTCCGCCCTTGGTTGAGGGTGGGGCTCCCACCCATAGGATTTGCTAAGACACAGAACTTGAACCACTGAGCAAGGCAGTTTTAGCACTTTCTTCCTCCCTTCAGCTTCACCCCATTTTCAAAAAGCATTTCTCACAGCATGGAAGAAAAAGGTATTAAAAAACTGGGTCACATGCACAGAAGGAGTTGTCATCTTGCCAGTGGGGCAGTGTCAAAGAGCCGCTGCTGTGTGCTGCAGAAATATGAAAAGGGGCTGGAGAATACACAGCTGAGGGAAGAGAGATCTCCATCAGCATCCTTTCCTCCATTTGCAGCTCTGGGGAGTTTCTCATTCAGGACACAGAACTGATCACACTTCAGAATTCTTGATACCATACCTGGTCAATGACCTTGGATTAAGGCTAAAACATGAGTGTCAAGTTAAAGACAGGAAAAGAAGCCACAACTGGTAAATCATGAGTATTCAAGTCCCAAAATACATAAACTCAGAAAATTAAAAACTAAGACTGTCATAAAAAAGTAAATGTAAATATGTTTATGAAGGTAAGAAACACATCTTTGGCATTCAAACAAATGCAGCTTGCCCTTCAGCGACACCCTTCAATGAGAATGTTGCTGTGACTGAAGGATTATGAGTGTTCCTAGTCCCAAACAGAGGAAAGACTGGAGAAAGGCTCCTTCCCTTTGCCAGCACTGCCAAAGCACAGCATCACTGATACAGAACTGCAGCTTGTAGCAGCACTGCCCAGCTATTCCAGTCCACAGGGACATACACAGAAAAAGTGCAGCCAAATGAAATCCCTGTTAGCAGATTGCTTGGTGACCCCAGGCTGCTGGGGCAGCCAGACCTGAGGTCCTGCCTCCCTGACACCCTGCCCCAGCCCTTCCTTCTCCTGGCTCAGCATCCTGAACCTGCACAGCTCAGGCAGCTGTTCTGCCCAGGAAGAGCCATGTCCAGCTCCCTGCACTGGGCTTGCCTGGCTGCAGAAGCACACAGGCAGGGAGAACTGTGGTACCCTGCCTCAGCTCTCTCACCACGGAGACACCCCCAGCTGAGCTGCTCCCAACACCTGCAGCAGGCCCTGCTCCAGAAACCACTTTCAGCGAGGCTGTCAGTAACTTTAGTACAGCAATATCCCACTGACAATGCTGCTGAAGTTTAAGGTTTTCATGAACTGTGTGAAAAGCCTAAAGGTTTGTCACAGTAAACATGAAATTACTGGCAGAAAGGACAAAGATTTTTCCAAGGCCCAACACTGAGTTAATTTAAAATCTAACATATGTGCAATTTCTCAGAAAGTTCATCCTCTTTAGAAGCAAAATGGAAATTGTCACCCATGGTAACAGTTATCAGATCTGTGGATGACTATGGCTATGGCTTTGTGTCAAAAAACATTTACAGAAAATACAAACAATGTATAATCTGCTCCATCCATCGCCATTAACTCTTGGCATTCAAAAGGCAAAGCTTCATTACAATCAGGATTATACCACCTCCAAACTGGAAAGGAAAAGGGACACAAGGAACTTCTACCAGGAACCCTGTGATCCATGCATTCGTGGACCAGACTTCAAGCCTGTGCCTTGCATGGATAACTGGCCTTTGCAAACTCTTCTGAAAACTTTCCAGAGTGCCCAGGGTGAGAAAGGCATGGGGTCACAAAAAGGAGAGACCACTCCCAGACAACAAGTAAGAATGAAGCTAAGACAACTGTGGGAACACAAAGGGAAGAAACTGCATTGCCTATCAGACTTTACTCCCCAGAACCATCACGTTTCTCTTGCAACTGGCAGAGTTAAATCTTCTATCATGACAGGGATCAAGGACCAAATGCAGCCTATCAAACACCTGAGCATGGTCTTCCTTCTACAGCTTCAGAAGGGGCAAACAGCACATTTCCATCCTAACATAATGAACTTTAATACTCATATCTTATTAATTACAGATCATATAAATGCATGGAAAACATTTTCAGACTGATATCTAAAAATACAAGCAAAGCAGATGCAGTTATTAGTCCTCTCAGTCCTCAGCTTAAATGTACAGACAGCCTTCTACACACAAAGCCTGAAGGCTTTGAAATTGTGCTTTAAGAAAAATTATCTTAGTCAAATAACCAGCAAATAGCTCCTTGGAGACAAGTTATAGGTATACAATCAAATTAAAATAAAACCAGTTACAGATTTCTGTGCAACACACCAGAAATAGAAAAAAAAACGTAGAGGACAGCTGCAAGTGTCCTCTACTTTTTTTAAATTTATTTTACAACACTTGCTTAGTGTTCCAGTCTTATTCTCAGAACATGACACTGAGTATATTAAAGTCTAGCTGCAGCTTTATTTATTTAGTTCCACATATATGTTTTTAACTCCTTGCCCTAATCAAAATTACAGTTCCAGCTTAAAAGCATGAAAGAAAAGCAGCTGCCAATGTGCAGAACAGCAGAGATAAAATGGCAGCGAAGTGAAAATTTGTATTTTTGCTTTACTACTATAAATAGATTCCATAAAACTGCAGGAATGTCACTACAAAGATCTGGTATGTAAAGTGGTGAGAGAATGACAGGAACACATTACGTAGCAGGAAGAAATATTTCAGGGTGTTAAAGCAATGGGTTTAGCTGCAGCTCTAATAGAACACTCCACAACCTTGAAATGTCGGCTGTGCAGCTACACTGCAACAACTCCAAGTCAGTAAAACTCCACCCAGGCATAGCAGTTCATCTATCCTGGCCCTTATGTAGAAGACAAAATACATCTGAGGTATGAAGAATTGTCCATTAGGTCACCAGCACGATGGCAGCTGTACTGCACCTGTAGGTTACTGCCACGTTCCAACAGCTCCCTGCCTCTCCTTTCTCTGACAAACACAGAAAGATGCTCCTACTTCCCAATTAACAGTTAAACAATTTATAAAACCTTTTTTTGCCTTTGTTTTATTTCTGACATTTTGTATGTTCTACTGTAGCTATCATATGTAACAGGAACCAATTGCTGACAGTCACCTTCAATTAGCACACACACACTAAATCAACAAGATTGATAATTAGAAATAAGAATAAATAAGAAAATATGAACATAAATATTAATTATAGAGCCATATAGTAATAAAGCTAGAAGTGCATCATTTTCAAGTATTTAATTTTTTTTTCTAAACTGAGAAGTGGTTAGACTATCAGGTAAAGGCTAAAGCAGAAACAACATTTTTAGCTACCCTATACAAACACAAGTGTGGATGTATGGCCAAATCTTGGGGTTGACATGTTGAAGTCTAGACACATGATTTAACCTTACAAACTCACCTGTGGCAAGCAGTTTGCTTCCCAAATAAGTATCTCAAAGATTCTTAGGTGTTTGTGATGGTAGCTGTGCTGGACACAGAAGAGCAGCAGCTACAAGCTTTGTCTAGATGATGATCAACACTGATATGCCAAATCATAACCTGTGTTCTGTACTCTTAAATCACCAGTTGTCTCCAGTAAATAGCAATTTCTTCAAAAATCATTCTAAGCAATGTCTCACAGACTCCCAAAAAAGCAAATACAAATACTGCATTTTAGTTTTATAGCAAATATTATCTTTTGTCCACTAACCCTATTGCTAATAAAAAATGCAGCAAGTGATACGAAAGGCCTAATGAGATGATAATCATTAGACTGCCTGCTATAATTACAGTAATTTCTAATCATGTGCCATGTTGGAATTGAACCATGGCACGCTCCCCTCATGGAGTCTGAGGAGAAAATAAACTCTTGTACTCTGCAATAAGCTGGATCATCCAGCAGGCTGCAGATCCCAGCAGAAACTGCACCAGAGTGTTGGTAGCACAGACCCAGGGCAAGGAAACACCTCAGCACCTGTTAAAGCCCTCCCATCAGAACCTCCATGCACAAGCATGAACTCCATCCCCTTTGGATCTGCACACAGCCACGTGTTCTGCATCCCAGAACACAAACATACAGAGGGGTTGGATGTGGGCACAAAAACTGGCAAAGATCAGATACACTGAAGTGAAAAAGAAGCTCCTGGAAATTCTCAGCCTGTACAGCAGCCTCCTTCTAGCTTGCAGTGCAGGCAGTGCCCTTTTCAAAGCATGCCTGTGTCATTTTTCAGACTCACACAGCACCACTACAGAGAAACACAAGGCACATTCCCAGAAATTATCTACTTCTGCTTTGCCTGCTTGGATAGATGTGATGGTCAAAACAGCTTTCCTGCAGGATTGTGCCATATGACAACCTTGCATTCTTGCTTGTGTTTAGTGCTTGCAGCCAGAAGCCAAAGACCACAATCCTGATGGATAAAACAAATGGCATGTGAAGCTTTAAATCTTGCAAAAGAGAAAAAAGAGCCACATATTTTGCATAACAGAGTATTGCTACATTTGCCAAATGTCTTTCCCCTAAAAATTTTTGCTGTTTTAGTTGAAGATACTTTCCACATAACTTTCTACTCAGATGTGCACTAGCTACTGTTTTAAACACTGTCTCCAAGAGTGAAAAATGGGGTGTTTGATATTCCCCCCAAAAACCTTCCAATAGCCATAACCTTTAAATTCGATGCTAAAAAATGACAGCATCTGACTGTTTTTCTACAGCACAACAGAGTTCAAAGAGTTGAGCACAGACAGCAGATTTTGTATAACTTGCATTTTATGAAGACAAGAAGATGAAAATCATCTCTGCATAGCTACAAAAAAATGCAAATAGCAAAAAGGCTTGTCTATTTGCACTGTTATAAAATAGGCCAAAACCTGAATAAACATAAAAATCCAGCTCTCCTTTTTTCAAGATACTGTCATTCTAACTGTGATCACAGATATGTCAGCTGCAGGTGAAGACTTGTTTCCCACCATTTTTCTAAGGGCAATTGAGAATTTTAATCTTGAACTAATGAATCCTACTACTAGTAAAAGGTTACACAAAGTGGAAACAGAAAGCAAGAAGAATTAGTGAAGCACAAAATGCAATTATTTTGAATCCTCTTTCACTGCCTGTAAATGCTTTATTTCTTACTACAATACACTAATCTTTCAGTGGAGCAAAGCCCCACTGTAGGTGGCTGGTGGGTTGGGAAGGTTAAGTGAGATTAAGTGTACTTGGTAAAAAAATGTTGAAACATTTGCCTTTCCACTCTACCATATAAACAAAATTCCACATGGGACAAAGTAAGCAATTCATAGTTCTGTTATGAACAAGCACAGCAGGAGTAGCATGACTCTCACTCTCACTTAAGGGTGACACAAATGTGTCATCTCCCACTCCTCATATTTACAGTGTCCAAAAACCTTGTGTTGATGGAAGCCTGCAATGAAATTTCTCTTTTAGGGCACCAATTTGCAGAATAAATCTTATGTGGGGTTTAGATTCAGCCAGGAGAAGCAGAGGTACCAATGGGAGTTTGCACAGTACCACAGCTTGTAATGTAAAACAAAACCTTTCACTTCTGCCACACTTGGCTCAGGGATTTTTCCATGGCTGTTTGCCTCAAGATATACAGGAACTGATCTGTAGCACAGGCTAATCCAAAGGAACACAGAGGAAAGCACAGTAAGACCAAAAGAGAAACCAAGTTGATGCTGAGGAAGTGACATCCCCACTCTGGATGTGAAGGTGAATTGGAGGTGTGGTGCCAGACAAGCTGCAGTCTGCTCCCATGGGCTGAATGCATATTAGCTCTAGGCAGACTATTTTCCATTTTACTTTCATTCCAATTTAATCCAGCTCTCAAACTTCATTTTATGGTGCAAAGCAAGGCACAGCAGGCAGGTGCAATCAGGGGCTTCACTTCAAAAACACATTCCTGATACAAGCTGTAATGCAGACAGAACTGCAACCATCACAGTTCTCTCAAGAGTGTTAAGATTCTCCAGATGGAAAATAAAGGAAAGAAAAGAAGCCAACCAGCATCTGACATGGAAAGAGCACCCCAGCTCTTTTAGTTCAGCACCAAAGCATCCTCTGGATTCCAGGTTTTATACTTTTGTTGAATCATCATGAAGGACAGTGTGGGGCTTGGTTCCTGGCTAACAAACGCAGGAGAGACACACAAGTCCAGCACAGCCACGTCCAGAAGCAGATGACAGCAGAACAAGATTAAGTACCTCAGTGTTTTCACAGACAAGAGGTACAGGCCAGACAGAAGAAAGGAAGAAAGAATACAGGATACTTGCATATTCCCAGCAGTAAAAAAAGTCTATTCTGGAACTCCTAAAAGTAGATGTAGAGCTGTCATGGTGCTGAGATGCCTTCTGGAGGAACATGGTCCCTAGTCATCCTCTGTACTTCTCAGGTTAAAAATGGGATTTTTTTTCTTTATGTATCACAATTTATCTCACATCTGATCTTCTCTTCAAAAACTGCCCAGGCAAATTACATTTTAAACACTTCCCTATGTGTGGTTATTTCCAGCTGGCAGGTATGGGTAAATGATACCACTACTTGGGAGAAACTAATTTCAAATCATGTTTAGAACAGATGTGTTAGAGGAGGTTTTCTCCACTGCAGAAAGGACCTTTTAATGTGTTGCCAGTATTTTCACAAAGCGTTTTTCTTTGGTCCGTCACAAAATTCACATGTAAGAGATATAAATGAAGCAATGAAGGGCACCAATCTGCAAAGACTAGTAATTTACACTATGTTTTAAATAAATTTAAGACTCACTAATTATTCCGGATGCCTTACTTGAATTACTTGCAAGGGCTTCATTTTCAAAAGGCCTGGAAAACAGACCCCTCTCAGGAATCACAAGTTTGGCCAGGCACACTTTGAAGAAAGCCAGTACTGAACATAAGTTAATAAAGTATTTGCATACATATCCACCTAAAGCAGGACACCACAAAGAAGTCAGGAACACTTTCTTCTGAGAAGCATTAGTAAAAAGGCAGCCAACTGGCACACCAGTCTTTCATCCAAAAGCAAGTAAGTGTATTCTGTAGAAGCTTGTATACAAGCTCCTCAGATTAAAAAGAGACAACAGGTATGATATATCCAGACAGCACAATCTTTTCTTTTTGCTTTGGTAACACAATTTCAAGCAGAGGTGCCAGAAACCTCTTAAAGGACATTACTGTCATCCTGCAAGCCACTCCAGCTGACAGAGTGCTGCTGACAGGTTCATTCAGACAGAGCTGACAGACTAACCTCCAGCCCTCAGCAAAGTCTAAGTCACAGCACTGTCATATTACAGTGTGCACCTCAGAAACAGAAGAAATGAGAAGATCCTCATTACTACACCATCTTCAAGTAAAGCTTCTGAAACAGGGCAGCAGGAAAGCTTTTGAAAGAAGAAAATACATATCTGATCTACTGCATTTTACTACAGCTATTGCGTGAAACTGAGAGGACCTCAAAAATAACACATTTGCTGTGTGGTCTTGCTTCAATTTGTTACATCTAAGTCATCTAGTTCAGAGGTACCAAAGCATGACAAAACTTATTTGTCACCTTTTTTGCATTTCTGGGGGAAGAAGGGGAGCAAAACAGAAAAATACCTTCTCCAACGCTAATCTGACACTGAAAGCTTGGCTTTAGGGTAGATCCTGTTTACCCAGAAAAGTACATGTTCTCTGCCTGGACAGATTTTTGCCTTTGCCTGGAAGAAGGGCAATGACTGATGCCCATAGGGCTCATTCTAGCTGTTTTCTAGCTACAAACATAAAAGAGGGTGCCTTGTTGGTTGACATCTCGTCCACCATGCCTGGTTTTGGTCAGTTTATGGAATATGTACACACAAAGTTACAAGTGCCTCAGAGATCTGGGGAGCTGCCACACTGTAAAAACAGAAACTGCAGAGGCAGGAAGCCTGTAAAAAGAGTGATTACCAGCATGGGTCAAGTATCTAAGGCATTTCTAACACAGTATGTTCTCCAGAAGACAGTGCACTGAGATGAAACACAAGCCTCATTCTGCAGTACAGTTACACTTGCAGCCATTGCTCTCCTCCTCAGAATCGGAGGTGGCACCAACACTTGAGAAGGACCAGGCTGGGTGGGACAGGGTGGGGCTCCTACAGATGATGTTTTCCATGCAGAAGCAGAGAACCTGACCTTTTGAATCATATGGGAACCATTCCCCACCAAAAAACATGCAGAAAACCAGCAGGGCAAGGAATGAAGTGGTACTTACGCGGCATGATCCCTTGGCTCACCAACTCCTCCCGCGTGCGTCGCTGCTGGAGCTTCAACTGCAGCACTGCACAGCAGAGAGAGGGGAGAGAAGGAAACCCATCAGTGCAAGGAACAGCTGAGGAGACATTTTCAAATGCATCTTGTTTTCTTCTCTGGATGCCAAAGCACTGGTGCGCAGCAGAAGGGAAAGACCCCCCCGTCGCGCCCTGCCCTGCTGCAATTGCAGAAGTGGCCCCCAGCAGTCAGGTTTCCGTAGGCTGCTGCAGCCAGGGGCAGAGGAAGTTGCGCAGGGTCTTGGCAGGGTGATAAAAATCCACAAAGCCAGGCCTGTTTCTCAGTTCTTTCTAGAGCACCAACTGCTTTCCAAACCATTAATATTAAAAAAACAAACAAAGAGAAACACCAGCTGACAGTCCTCCAATAAACACGGAGTGACACCCCAGCTGCTAATGACTCCTGAAAACTCTAATTACTATGTGCAGATTAAACGATATGTCAAAATTGTTGGTCGTTACTCTAAATTACAAGGCTGATTTCCTTCCTCAGCTCAGAAATTCACCTTCAGAAATGTCTCCTGAAAGTGAAATACCATGGACACATCTAGAAGTGTCCTTTCACTACAAAAGGAATCCCCTTATCACTAGAATTTTTCCTATTTATTTTAGCATAACAGAACATATTCATGACCTGTGTGAAATGCAATTAGCTGGGGGCTTTTTTTAGCGCAAATCCCCAGAATAGTAATAATTTCAACATTTAGATTACAACAGCAGCTTCCCTTTAAACTATACAATCAAAGCAACATTCTAGATTGTTCTTACAGTCAAAGACACCTTCCATATGAAAGAAGCCTTTCAAAACTGAAGAAAAAATTCATGCGAATGCGACACACATCTCAAAATAGGACAACTTGAGTATCACTGAATCCCATTTGCAATCAAGCCCAAACTCCTAAGCATGCTCACCGTAAAGTATTATAAAATGAATGGCAATGCATCTCATCTCCTCTGTTCTAGTTTGAATTTCTCTTATGCCTTTTTTATAGTCCACCTAATGAAAGCCCACACGAATGTTGTGGAACCACTACAGAGCAAAACTGCTCTACAGCAATCTCATTATAACCCTTATGTCTCCTTTCTTAACTACTTTGTTTGTCCAGTACATTAATTTCATACATTATATCCAAATTTGTATTGTATACTCCCTAAAGTAGAGATCAAAAAATTTAAGAAGATGCCACTTAGTCTACTTACAGACATCACCACATTTTACCTGTTTCTTTCAACCTCCTATCTGCAGTTTGCATTTCACTAAGATACATCTTCCAATATGGGTTCTGGTCTTCATATGTATAAAAAGTAGACCCATCTCTTTCTTTCTATGGTTGTTTCCATAGCACCTAATCACCCTCACTCAAATCACATTTAATTTTCTTCTTGGATTTTTCTGGCTTCCACATCCATTGACTCTTGATGTACCTTTCTCTGAAACTCTATATGACAGTGAGAGGAATACCTCCTACCAGTGGAAATACCTCTGTGCACACAGAGTGCAAACAAGTTACCTCTCTTCTGTTTCTCAAGACAAACTATGATTTCTTAATATATGCATCCTGGGCAGGAAACTACTTTCTTTTAGTACATGGAAGTGAGAGAGGGGAGGAGGATGTACAGAGCACCATGGTAATTCTGTGTGGGATCAGCCAAAAGCCAGAAGGAGGAGGAGGGAACAGAGAGGGGAAGGAACAGGCCCTTCATTTGGCTGTGAAACTGCAAACAGAAGTGGTAGTTCCAGACTCTTCCTCCCACCCAGCATGAGATCGCACTTCAACTTCTGTGCTAGTGTGAGGGCTAGCACAGCTCACAGGCAGCCTGCTCACAGAGCTTCTCATTTGCTGGACTCCTTTTGAGGTTATCAAAACTCAAATCTTGATCTAACACCTGGCACTTGATCTAACACCTTGCTGAGAGAGAGGCAGTGTCAAACCTCTCACTCTCCCCATCACCTCTCATGTTCGCCTGACTGTCCTGGTGGCTGGACTCACGGACAGAGACCACAGCCCAGTCAAAACAGGCACCAGGTTTTGAATAAGTGAGTTGAAGAGGATGACCACAAAGCCAGGAGCTGTAGTGGAACAACCAGGAGCCCTGGTATTTGCCAGCACTGAAGGTAGGAGTTGGACTTCACCCTTCCAACAGCACACTGCCACTAAGTGATTTCTGCCCCATTAGGAGCAGCCTATTGAATCTCTCTGCATGGCATTACTTCCCCTACTGAGCCCATATATCCATCCCCTAAATTAGCACATCTTACTAAATGTATACAGGCAAGGCACAAACCTATAGCAGCAGGCCCATCTCCCCAGCAGATAATCTCATTATTACTCATGCCTTCTGTTTACACACCTAGTAACGTATGTTAGCTCTTTCTGCCACTCACTCGCTACAACCACCAACCTTCCCTCACATTTCTAACCACACCTACTGTTTCCCCTTCACCTCCCAGCCAGGGAATTTCAACTAAAATCTCCCCACACAGGTGTGCCTGGCATTTCTTGTTCCTGGATGTACATCTGTATTGTCACCCATATTAATGTGCATTTTGCTCAACTGTCGCAGTTTGCCTAAATGATCTAAACTTTTTTTTTATTTATGTCACAATTTATTCCTTCACTAGTATTTGTTCTGTCCACACTGTTACAGGCCTCTTGCATCTGTTTCCAGACTACACCAGGTTGAGCTCCACCAGAAATACTTTTCTGCTTTCTGTGATTACAACCAGCTCTTAATCCAATTAAGAAGTATTTCATTAAAGTCAAATATGCTTCTTGAAACCAAAACACACCATGCTACTAAGTTAAAGATGTTATAAAAGTCTGTTGCATCTAGACAAAACCCCTAGCAACCACATTTCACTTATCCAAATGACAGAATCACATTTGAGCAGACCTGTTTTCACAAACTGAAAACCTGATCAGTGTGATTATACTGCTATTCTTATACCACCTACATTCTTGATCAAATTTTCCATTGTTTTTTTCCTGGAACTGACAGCAGATGAGCCACTCTTTACTCACTCACCCTTTGTCAGCAATGATGCAAAACGTTATCACTCTTTTGCTCTTCTGAAGTCTCCCTGCTGTTCCCAGATTTATTAAAAACGACTCTCAGTCAGACTGCTAGAGACCTCATCAAATGACTTAAAATTCCCCTCCTGACTGCAGCCTCCCTTGCAAATTTTCTAAAGACATCTTATTTCTTTATTAGTTACCATTTTTCTCTACCAATTATATGCACCTTTTATTTTTAAACCCAATGTCCCTTCACAGCAAGAAACTAGCAACTGTCAAGAGAACTAAACTGAAGAACAGGGGAAAAAAGTAATTTTCAGGACCCTTTTTATAAGCACTAAGTAATTCCTGGGGTTTATGAATGTTTATACATACATATTAAGCACAAGATATCATCAGCCATAAAGTCCTTTTTTTCCCAATACAGCTTACTTTTTGGCAGGGAGGAGGGCAAAAAGGATTATTTCAGTTCACTCCTAAATACATTTTGGCTTAACTAAGTACTTGGAGTTCCCAATGCCATTTCATATATTTAGGAGATCACCTGTTTACATGTTCAAGTGTGTGAATCCTATATATAGATTAACAGATGTCCCAAGCACCAGTCCAAGGCTGTTGTACATGGAGCTCAGCCAAAGGTCTAGAATGACCAGAGAAATTCAAAGCTACTCTAGGACAGAATGAAGTGTAAGTCTTTCAGTCACTAATGGACAATGTTCTCTTTCCTTTATCCCTGTACTTAACCTGTAAATTAATTTTCAAATTAAGAATAAATGAGGTCATACAAAGAGCAGTGTATAACTGCTGGCTAGAAAATAAGTTCCAAACTGGTGCCCTTCTACTATATGCAATATTTTGTGGGATTTGTATCCTTGTCAGATTTTCCCACTCAAAGGTGGGCATAACTTATTTCACAAGTATGAAATGTTCCCAATTAAATTTTGAACAATGTTTTCATATCACTAGTGGACCATTCCAAGAATTAGTAAAACATTCCAGAGAAATCTGGGAGCAAAGACAGAGGAGCACTGCCAGCAGTTTAAGAAGGGTAGAGGAGAGCTGCACTGGTGGGAGATGTATTAAATGACAAATAATATTGTGATACAGCTACAACCAACAGAGTCACCCTATTAGTAAATACAGCTTGTTATGATTATTTTGTGTTCATCTTAGCACAAAACTTTCTCAGCAAGGAACCCCCAGGCATATTCCAGGACCAGCTACTCACAGCTGGTGGCAGCTCAGATTTAACAGTATATAATTAATATAAAGAGCTTGCACCCTTTTCAGGACAGCTCCAACTCTGGTGGTAGTTCAGGGGTGCATCAGTAGTAAGCAGAAGCAAGAACAAATATCTATGATGAGCTAAGTTGTTTTTTGCAGCTCATTACCTAAATCTGGAGCAGCTTGCCTGCCCTTCTATTTCTAAACCACACTGCATTTAGTAGTGTGACTAGAACTACTGCAGAAACTAGACTAGATGCTAGATGCAGATTCTGCATCTCAGCATTTCAACAGAGAAAAATAAAATTAAAATCTCTTTTCAAAGACTGTCTCACATACCAGGACAGGTTCGTGACAAGAAATTAATAAAATACCCTGTATTTCCTGTTTTTTAAAAAGCAGCAAGAAGAGGAGCACGGCTGTGAACTGCAGCTTGTGGTGAGACCTTGTGCACGTTATAGTGAACACAGACTCACTACCAAAGGGACTCTGTGCTCACATTTCTGCAAAACCTTTCCTGCCAGGAATCCCAAGTGATACTTAAGGTCACCCAACCAAGGTAATGATTAAGCACAGCCATATGGAGGATTACAACTGGGACAGCATGAGCAGCAGTGCAGATCAGGAAGGAAGGAAGGCTGCTGGAGCCAAAAGAAACCCTATAGAGGGACTGAAGGAGGCAGAACTCCCAGGAATTCGGGCTGGGATGCTCAAATGGGAAGTGCAAGACACAAACTGTGTATTAACAAGAAAGGCTGTATGCTCACAGACATGATTTATCAATTTTGTGAATTCATTGAAAGCAGTCTGCCTGATAAAAGAATTCATCCTTGCAACCCAATAAATAAAGCATGTAATTAGGTAGCAAAAGTACTGAAGAACAAGTGAAATTAGCCCAACTTCATTATCTAAGTCGAGGAAAGTGCAAGCATAAGTAAAGACAATAAAAAGCAATTTAATGCTCATTTATTTGTACATTGTTCAGCATCTCTGGAGAGCCCATTCTGAAAGCACTGAGTGGCTACAGCGTCCTCCTAACTCACAAGGAAGCACTAATACAGCACAAGCTGCAATAAGAACTTGCCACTTAGTTCAACACCTCTACCTTTCTGTAGTGTCAAAGGAATTTCAGGAGAATTTTCACAGGCCTAGCACTGAGCAGGTCTGACCAGGTTTACTTTTGAGGGTCAGAGACTGTGGACTAAGGAGATGTGCCTCTAGGCCACCATCTCGGCCCACACATGCTTTCCAATTTTTCAGTCCAGTTTGTGTAACACCATATGCAAGCAGCTTAATTATAATATGCAACAATAAAAGACAAATCTGACGACACAGAGTATTTGCTGACCAAAATTGGCACAGCTGTTTGTGCAGAACTGGGGCCTCTACCTCAAATATCACAGTGCCATGTAACCACTGCTCTGATGGATGAAGTCACCTTTCCACTTACCACTCAGCCAGCAGCCCTTCCTATTACACTAAGAAGAGAATTTTTTCCTACTTTCTGATTAAATAGTCACATTTGACCAGAAGCAAATGCCAAATTCAGCTTTTGAATATACAGCACACCAGCTGTTGTTTTCTGTGGAAGCTATATCCTACTGAATTCAGTCCCTTGGAGATGTGGCAAGAAAACCTTTTCCTCACACCAAAAAATGGTCTCTGAGCACTTTTCAGCTGTGCCAGCTTACAAAACAAATGTTGACTTGCATTAGATTTTTTCATGCTTCAACAGGAAGCCAGATTAGATTCACCACCAAGGGCAGCATCTGTAAAACTCCAGTTGCAACACCTCAACACCTTTCTGTGCAGAAGCAGCAGCCAAGGGCTGTTTGCGTACCAAATTACATGTAGCATCCACAAGAAGGTGTAAGAAAAAACAGCTGTGATAGTTTGTGATCAGTGAGTGCGAATACAATGGTCAAAATTAATTTTCAATCTTAAATTACTGAAGTAGATTACTTTTTCTGTTTTAGAGCTGCATTTTTCTGGTGCTGTTGACAACATACCCCGCACCACACAGAACGTGCTAGAATGGGGGTTACCAACAAAGAACAGCAAACTTTTGCGGCCTTTTTAAAGGCAATTTTCTGAGCCTAACAGCATTTTAATCCACTAAATCCATTTTATTCCCCACTGCTGATGGGGAATACATGCTGGCTTTGCATTTAAGCAGACTGTGCAGTTAACAGAGAAGCATTTAAGTGAAGCAGACTGTAAATGACACCCAAACTGCAGGGATTATATGACAGTTTGCTACCCTGGGAGGGGATGCCAAAAATTCATGCCCCTCTGTGGGGTGAAGGAGAAGCAGCAGACACACTGTTGATCCTCACAATTTGCAAGCATCCACTGTTGTTGGGAGCAGCAGCCATAAGGTTCTGTTCATCTCAATGCATTTTAAAGAATAGCTTGAAGCAAGTCTACACAAAGGGAAAATTAAGCAGAAGTTTATTCCTTTACTGTTTGAGACTATCTCACATTCCACTATGTCTTTTCTCTACTGAAGCAGCAAGGGCTGCTATTAAAATGCAGTCAGCTTCCTCTGCTCTTCCTTAGCAACCATGCTAGGGAGAAAATGGAGTTTGGAAGGGTAAAGAACAGAGAGAAAATTTGGTTTGGTCTCTTCAACTATTACAACAACCTTTCACACTAGAGGCAAAAGCCACTTATTTATATTCATGCTGTGGTCTTCCCTCTGTGAGAAGCAGGACTGGGACCACTCTCCCTGCACCTACAGAGGAGGTCTGTGAAGCAGATCCTGAACAGGAAGCAGAACTGGGATTAGGAGTAGTTCCATACTGCAGGTTCTGAGAGTGATGAAAGTGGATTTTTTTGCAGAAATCAGCACATCCAGCTGCAACATGCTGACATGGAAAGGTGTCTTGGACCAGTTTGGGGAACACTGCATCACAGGCAGTTCTTGTACAGAGGACTTGAACCTTTTTTCCTGACCACCTCTTATTTCTTATCCTCTTAGGAAGCTCTTAGGAAGCATTAAACATTTGTACAGATGAGAACTTGAGAATGATTCTGCCTGAGGTCGACCTAAACTCTCTATGAAGTGATTCTTAAAACACAGAAAAGTTTCTTCACCTCCAAAGCAACAACTTCCAAAATACATCACAGTGGATGTGCTAGCAATAATCCAAGGATGCAACGGAAGCCACATCACACCAGAGTTGGTCTTAACTATCCAGAACTTATAAAAGCCTTCAGGCTCTCAAATGCCCAGCAGCTTTAAAAAGCAGCTGAAAAGTACAGGAAAAAAAGAATGACTGGTCAATTAAGAACACTAAAAGACAAGGAAAAGAGAAAATGAACTGACTGTCACTCTCAGAACAAGAAGGACTTGTTTCTTGATAAAATCACACTCTTCAAAGCTTTTACAGGTCAAAATATTGGGTCATATAAAGTCATTAACATGGCATGCAGCTTACACATGCCTGTTGATGGTCTGGATGAGCAAATTCCAGAAGACTGGTTTTGGCTAAAAACAAAAAAAAAAAAAAACAACGCAGGTTCAGGGCAGTATTTCTTTATTGTTGGGAGGATGCCACTGGAAGAGAAATATGAAATGGGAAAAATGTAAAAAGATGTTTTCAAAGGATGATGGAATACTGTATTATATTTTAATGAGTCAATGTTATGAGGCATTAAGTAGTTCTCTTAGTGAAGACAAGTACAGATTCTTTGATACAGCTAATTTAGCAGAATCAAAAATCCCAACCTACAGAGGAAAGTGCTCCCTAAAGAATATGAAATCAGAAGCACACAGTCAAAAGTAAAAGGATCTATTTCCATTCTCATATTAGCACAAGGTGGCTGGCTCACACAGAGCACAGAATAACAAGCTACTTCAGCAGGCCATTTTTGAGGCTTAATATCAAATTTGATAAATGTAGACATCACATAAATGTTAATTTAAAACTGTACTTAGAAGATAAAACCAGCATTCACAGCAATTTTAATTTTGTTAGGACACAGCACTATAAATCAAACAAAATCAGTAGCACCATCCAACTACCAAGCCATAATATGATCTAAGATCCAGACAGGACAGAACAGATACTCCAAGGCTCAAGTCAGCATTGGCTTTGTGGCAAAATGTACAGATCCTAAAGGAAGAATCAGTTCATAGCCTGAGAAGTTTACTTGGTTACTTCTGAGATCTGGTCTCAATATTGCACAAAATTGAATGTGCTTATTTCACAGGAGCTACTCATGTATATGACTCCAAATAAATGCAAACTTGATTATTACCATGAAAGTTGTGCTGAATTTTGCTGGATTATTTTAATGTTTATTTAAAATTAAGACTAGCAGTTGCTCTGTACTTTACAGTATTTGCCTTTACCTTCTTCCTTCATGACTTAACTCCTGCCACTTCCATTACACATTTAAGATTTAGGGGAAGTTAATGCCATTTTATTCACTGCTACTTTTAATGCAATGCCAGTTTTGTCTTCTTTGATTCTAAAATTTTAAAACCAGACACGTTTGCTTCTATTAGTACAGAAGTGTTTCTACTGAACACACAGAGGCCCACTCTTAACCATAAAGTCTTGGTACACCTATAACCCATCTCAGCACTTGCTGAAACTGTTACAATACTACTTTAAGAAATTCAGCTGAAATACATGTAACATGGTATATTTAGTAAGATATGCAACATGTAAAAATGCACAACAAGCTTGTCAACAGGAAAAGTTGCTTTGCTTTCTGTGCAGGGTACTGATTCTTATAAAATCATTTTGTCTCAGTAGTACTGGCTAAGTGAAAACTAGGCATGTGAGTAACTAGGCACATATCCATATCCATGGAATCTGGCTACCATGCATGATCCAACAAGATGACCTGTAACAAAATACCTAGGTGGAAAGGTCTACCTAAAATTGACCCTGGTATCATAATACAGTAAATATTAACTGTAATCAGTACTTGTTGATGCCATCTGTATATCCATTGTTACTATTTAGAGCTGGAAGAGAATTCTTGAGGAGGGAAAAACACAGAGAATTTCCCACTTCCCTGGGTAAACTTGAGTCACAGTGTATAGTGATTTGTATTCTTCCATGAAACAATGAACAAGGAGGAACTAACATTGCCCTTAACCAGCTTGCAAAGAAAACTCTAGAAAGAAATTCTCCCAGATAATTTAATATGACATGGCAGATGGGGACAAATGAAGAAAAAAGAAGGAATGGGTAGATGTATCCTGACAATTAGATCTACAGCTGTCTACTAAGGTGACAGTACAAAAGGCGAGCTACACAAGGGAAACACAAGTTCAAATACTTTAATTTTTTTTTTCTTGGAAAGATAGGGGTATCTCTACCTAAAAGCAGAAAAAGCTTCAATAATTTCATTTTTCATAAAGATGATACATGAGAGTTGTTTATATTTTTTCCCAACAACTATATGGAATTTAAAAATCAAATGTTTTGAGGTATGTCAGAATCTGAACAATTTTTCATTGTATTTACAACTCTGAGTTCAAGGGATGTGTTTTTGTGGGTTTCTTGCAAGCAGAAAGAAAATCAAGCACTGAGACAGTGCCCAGACACATCCATAAAACACATGATTGATTAGATATGTTTATAACACTAAAACTGATGAGCAAATCTTTCCATGCCCCTTGCAGCAAAGGAGACATGGTCAAATACCTTTCCTTCAAAATTCGCCTCCCATACTTGAATTTCTACTCCAGCAGAGTGCTCCAGTGCACAAACAGCCTCACAGATCAAGGTCACAAACTTCCTCAGACATTTCTGAGAGACTGGGTTTGGCCCAGTGATTCAGCCTTCCTTCTGCCACAGGGCACCCTCTACAGATAGAGGCTGAAAGTTCCCTTCACAGGAATCATCTAATGGTCAAGACACCACAGAAAGTCTGTGGCAAAATTTCTGCTGGGACACCTCGACATATGAGCTGTGTTTTGGGGTTTTCCACTAAAACATGGAATGATTCTGTATTTCCAAGACCATTTTGGATTTTGAACCACCTAAAGATCTTTGGTTTACTGAAACCAAATGCAAATGAGAGCCAATGTGTTTTACCACAAGTGGTAGAAAAAATTACTTAGAAGTTTATAAATTTAAATATAAAACCAGCAGTTCTTAAAAGTAATAATTAACTAGTTATAGAGGGAACTCAGAAAGCTGGGCCTTATAATTTTACATCAGCTAGCTTGAGCATCTCTCTGCTTCAGCTGGTTCACTGTGCTGACAGTTACTTCATGGGACATGAAACAAAAGTGGTTTTGTCCAAGGTGCCTATTACATGCACAAGGAAGACTCAGAGCATTCCCTATCTAGTCAGCATTCCTTTCACCAGCTTCTATCCAAGCCCCAGCATTCTCTCTTAGCAAGAATTTCAGGTGGATACTACAAGGAATCACCGTATTTCTTTAACTCATGGTAGTTAAAAACATCTTTGCTGTTTTCTCAAAGACTGCAAAGAACACTGGCCACAGTCATGGCATGTGAGGCTCAAATAAAGATCCTGGCCTCTGCACTCCAACAGTCTGACACCTTCTTTATTGTTTAAGTACAAATTCTATTAGAATTCTGATGCTACTTGTGAAAAAGGTTGCAAGATTCAGCTGTGCCCATCATATCATTCTACATTAGAAATCAGTTCCTCTACAGGAGCCCAGCGTGGAAGCTGAGCCCCAGAATTTGCATTACACATAAAAAGCACATCAAAGTCCCTCAGAATCTTTTCACTGATGATACAATCTATCTACAGTTTTTTACCTCCGTTCTCAATGGATATCTTCTTTCTTTCAAAAAAACTTTGGACTACACATCTCCAGGACTGACAATTGTGGTTTTTGTCATGAGGGAAGATCCATAGCACTGAACAATTTGAGCTATGAGGCTTAATGTGCTATCATAGCTATAAATATTTAAATAATATAATTCTGTGTAACAGATCAATCAGCAAACCAAAAAAACCCAGCAGTCCAGAATGGCCTGCGTGACCACTGACTTCAGACTGGTGGACAAATTCTGCAGATGTTTAAAATGTTACTGCTGGCTCAGTCCCCTGCTGAAGGGCACAGAGGGGACTGCCAGCAGCAGCAGATCACACACACTTCAAGATTCTCTCCAGCTGGTAATGGAGGTGGGCTTTCACTCACATCCTGCACAAAAGCAGGGGAAGGGCAGCCACGTTTCCCTTCTGCAGCTCCCTCCAGCACTGAGGCAGGGAGGTGGCTGCAGGGGACAGCGTTTGCAGCTGTAGTTAAGATTCACTGTCACATGTCAGTCCTGAAGATACAATCCTCTGCATTGCCTGCAGCCAATGTGACAGATATTATTAGCAGCAGTAAAAGAGTCTCAGAGAGACACAAAGGTACGGTTAGTTTAGCATCTACTTCTAAAATGTCTTCTTCTTCTGAAAAGGGAGAATTTCCCATCAGAGTGTGAAAAAGGGCTGCAAGCAGCCTCAGAAGGACCTTCACACCTAAGTGTAACACAGAAAGAGGCATGAATGCTTAGGAAGGGTGCAAGTGACTAAAAAGAACATCCCCCAAAATAAGAAGCAGAACACACAACAGTTTGCAGGGACAGGTTACATGTTGCTTGCAATACTGATCAGATCATGCAACGGGAGCTTCTGGCTGCCAGCAGTGCAGTGAGATTTGCAGAGGTGAGGAACCAAAGATCATTCCTACTGCCACATTCCACTCCTACAAAAACACAGCTGTAGTCTCCATGCACTTACTGCTGGAGAGACATGGAGCAGCAGGAAGCCACAGAAACTCCACATAGACAATGTCAAAACTTCACTCTGGGTCATGGAAGGATCTCTTCCTTCCATCACCCAGATAGCATCACTCAGCTCTGTCCCCAGCAACCCAGCTGGGCAGCACAATGTTTGTGCCTGACAAGTGTTTCAGTGAGGAAGGTTACCAAAAAGATGTTAAATGTGTCAGCTGGTACAGCAGTTGTTATGGGAAATACCCTCAGAATGGTGACAGGCCTTTGAGCTGCCTCTGGGGACAGAGACCACAGAACAAGGTCTTTATAAGTATGATTGCAACAGATGATTCCTGTCCCTGTGATGGAGAAAAGTCCATCATAGGCACTTCCACTCAAAACTCTCAAAAAGCTATATTTTTACAAAAGTTTTTCTCTACAGCTGTTTATTTCTGAAAGCCAGTTTTAAAATAAGCTTGTCAAGAAAGCACCAATTTTCACAGTCAATTTTGCTAAGAATATGTCCCAAAGCAATATATCCTCTTTGTTATCATCAACTTCTTTCACATTTCTTGTTAGCTGCATCAGGCCAATATCACTTTAGATGGCAAAACTGCAGGCTAGAAAGTTCAAACCTTTGTTCACTTGAAAGAATGATTATATTGCTGATTATATTATTTGCACAATGAACTCTGACAGAAGATCACCTGCACATTTCTTCTACCCATATCATCTCTCCTGAATACACTGATGAGCAAAAAAATTTTGCAGTTCTTCTCAGCAACCACCATATTTCAGCAACTGCAGGTCTGCTCTTAGTTTGGAGAGTTACCAGGTTTCTAAATATTACATAGTGCCAGGGAAAAACAGTGTATCTACTTTACTATCCCAAGTAAAAGAAAGAAACTATGAATTCTGCTCCATGTTAATGCCTTTGGGCAGATGATGCATCCTGCAAGGAGGAGGAGCCTCCTGCAAGAAGAAGCAGCACAATTTGCCCCACAGGCTCACTACACGTTTTAATTGGATAAGCCTAAGCCACATCAAGAGTCGTATCCATTTTCTACATAGGTTGCAGAGGTTCTTGCCAAAAAATGTGCTGCTTCTACATTTTGGATTAAAATTTATTGATGCAGCAGGTGACAAAATCAGTAATTCAATGCTCAGAAAAGACAGGAGATATGGGAGTTGGGGCACGAAATGAAAGATCTGAGCGGGCACTTATTTTTGGTGTAGATGTTCACTAAGTTGTTGATCAATGACTTGCAGGTGTGACCGCACGATGAAAAATCAGAGGTGACCACTGACAGATCTTGTGGATGGTAAAATTACCAAGATAAGATTTACACAGGCAGCCTGAGATGGATCAAAAAGCAGAAGGAAAACCACTCCTGTCACTGACCCTCATCTTCGCGCAAGGACTCCTAAGTTTTTTTCTGGATGCAAAGAAAGCAGTTTGAGTTTCAATATCATGGTTCCATTTTCAAAAAAAGCAGCTGCTTTTCAACATCTCCCAAGAAATCTAAGCATCAGTCATTTGCTGTTTAAAAGTATAAATAGAGATGTTTTCTTGAAAAAAGAAACAACAGATAATTATGAAAAAAAATCAAAAATCTGAAAGCCACTCAAGTGTTTTCAAGCTTTATTAATATGTGTTCCAGTTGCTGGGATTATCAGTACCTCAGCATCACTGCCACTGAATGTGAAGCTCAGTTCCACTGTGAAGAAAATTCAGTTGACAGGGCAGGAAAGTACTTACTGGAAATTTTACTTGGTATCATTACCAGTTCAAAGCATTGCCTGCATAAATGCTACTGACAGCTGTACTCATCACACCACACCCAGTTTCTACTCTTTTTTGTTTTCTGCATGTGTTGAGTCCTTCCATCTCCTTACTCTTGCAGGTCCAAGTCTGCAACTCTTTCCTTTTAGTATTACTTTGCACTGCAGAAAGCACTGTAACAGCCATTTTTGACAAATTAAGTAGATCACAGTGTGGTAAACAAGTTAGCCTCTGTCCCTCTCCTCCTCCTCTTCCCATTCCCAGCATGAAAATAGCTAGGGCTAAAGCAACAGCTGGGGATCATTACACTGACAGGAATAGTTTAGTAAACTGCAAGAGGGGAAAACATGTCATATCCAAAAAAATCAAAAACACATTAGAGCATCAGGACTGAAAAAACATGTGAATTCAGCTCCAGGGATAATGCTATGACTCTTCTTTCACTGATAACAACTGACTTACAAAAACCCTGGTCATTCAGTGTTAACCCTTTCCCCAAGCTTCCCATTCATGTCACAGAGTTAATAAATACCCTGAGACACCTCTAGTCCTCACAGCCAAGTGAAGCACACTGCCTGTTAAACAAAAATAAATTTAAATTGAGTCAACTTCAAGCCACTTCACATAAATATATCATTATCTTACCTTCACTGCACCTCTTACATTTAAGCATAGTCACAGGCTGTGGCTGCAGCAAGAGGATACAGGGAGTCTGGTGTGCCTCTGGATCTGCCATAAGAAGTGCCAGAGCAGATCAGCTCCCCATACATTCAACACATTTTCTGTGTTTTGATGTGTCAGAGCACTATTTGCATAAATAATTCCAAACAGTGGGATGCATTAGGCCATAATTCAGAAAGGCATCTGTGTGTTTTGTGACTGGTTTCTGACACTGCTTATCCATGAATCTGCTTTGCTCACACACATCCCCACAGCAACTTCAGGTCCACTCTGAAGCAGGAAGACACAGATCACCCTTTACAGAAAAATGTCACCCTGCATTCCTGTGAGATGCCTTGGGTGCAGGGGCTGCCCTCTTGCTGGGGATTTCCTTGGGACTGAGAGCTTCCAAGTCTACTCATGCAGGTTTCCTCAGCCCTCCTGCATGAGGTGGGGCCAGGGCCAGCTGGACCTTCAGGTGCTGCAGGTGTAATGATAACAAAGTCTAGATTACTCCTGAAGAAAGTTAAATGCTAACAAGCACTTGCACGACTCTTGATCTCTTCAAAGTACTGAACAGATATTAATAGTTTAATCAAAGGCTAAGCTAACTCAAATTACCTCCCATTTGCTGTGGACCAAGAATGTGCACACAGTTCGTGCAGATCAGATGGCATGCAGGAACTTGTTCCTGTGTCTGGGCCCTGAGATACAAATCTTGGAAAAAGACAGGTGAGTTTCAGTGTCAGGCCCCGAGTCACACTGAATGTTTGTGAAGGGAGGACTTGCCAAAAAAAAGAAAAAAAAAAGAAAGGAAAAAAAAAAGAAGAAAAAAAAAGTGTTTAGTTTAAGAGCATGTAGCACAGAGGTACAGAGATGTAGTACAGAAGTGGAAAAGCTGGAATTTAGTTTTGGAAGTACTTAATTCTAAGCTAAACTCATGTGAATACTAACTGGGTTTTGAGTAGCTTTTTGCAATTCCCTCTTCACATCTCTCATGAGGGGCTACCACACTGTTGTGTTAACTGATCCAGGAACTGCAAACTGGGCTCTAGTATTTGAAGACTAAATCACTCCAAGGCATTCTTGAATAGAAAACATGTTTATGGATTCCTGAATTCTAGGAATTTTGCAAATAACTGCCCTAACACATACTTTGAAAAATACAAGCTTAAGTTCTTTGACTTCTGCATGTCAAATCCATTTCTGTGTAGAAAGGATCACCAGTTCCCAAACTTCAATGTCAAGTCTTAATTAAAAAAAAAAAGAAATAAATCAGATTTAGGAGACATCTGTTTTCCAGAAATCAGGAAGCAAGACGTAGTCTATTCCAGATAGCTGCTTCTCATGAGAATCATTAAGAGAATAGATGAGCATTGTCACTGTTGGTATAGACAGCCCCTATTTGTCCAGTTTTACTGAGAGTCAGGCAGAGAAATGGATGCTTTTTCTGTCTTGGTGACAATGAAACTAAGCTGCCCCATTTTTAGGGAGACCAAAAACTAAAGCACAACAGTCATCAGTCTCAGCTCAATGCTAATTCTGGACTTCCATAAGGGTTTACACATGGATGCATCTGTTCCTCTGCTGCCATAAGAATTGGCTCTGCAAAATACAGTGCATGCTACAGAATAAATACAACAGGCATCCCAAGACTGCAGGAGACTTGAATGGAGCAGCAGCAAACCTAAAGTGTTATTATTTTCTTCATCTGACAGGAAAGAAGTTGGCATCTATTTCTCTTTCCTAACCTTCATTTGGTAGCTGGTGGAAAGCAGCTTTCCTTATCACATGTGCCATTAGAGCATCATGAATCAGCCATGGGGTAGGCTGATGGTTTTGCAGAGCCAATAAAGCTTTTCCAATAACCAGAATTATACAAGATTTCAATGGCCTTAATTCACTTCAACTTGAGACAGCAACAAACCTTTTTATATTGATTAAAGTAAGACAGTATTGCTTTTTCCTTGTTATCCCACTGTATTTCCTTGTTATCCCACAGCTTGTGATACTTAGTGGCTGGATGAAAGATGTATCCTGGTACATCCAAATGCACAGTGCTCACCTTCTGTGAAGACCAGTGCTTGCAAATAGAGGACAGATGCAAGTAATGGCTTTTTTTAAATTTTGGGTTGTTTTTTTCCTCTGAAGATTGATGTGCTGCAGCTCTATGTCTCCAAAGCAGATAAAGAAATCTGGGAACATTGCCTATACTAATGGATTTATAACTCCTGAACTTGAATTTGAGGACTTGGACTTCAGTTTTCTTTTCCTTCTCCACAGTACTTCAACAAAGAATATTCCAATGAAAACATGCAACAAAAAGAGTAATATTTTTAAAAATTAACAACAAGCTAGCTCTTGATAGATGTTAAATCGGCTTGGTAGGGGGAGTGACACAATTGAGGGCAGAAATGTAACAGGTTTGTCTGGCAGCTCCAGCAGGCCTAGACTACATACCAGAGAAAAACCCTCTAAATGCAACTGCTAAAATCCTCTTCCACACACTGGCCATCTTTGTACAACAAACATGGCCTTATTCTATCTGGATTATTGTCCTCAACACCTACCCCTCCTTTATCTTGCTTTGCTGTGCAAAATGTCAGAAAGTTATTTTCCCCTCCTTTCAGATGACATTACTCGCTCTTAAAACCTTATTCTGAGGCCACAGTACTCCAGATCTTTGTTTCCTTCTGCAAATTCCTACTAAAATTTCACTTGTAGATAGACAGATCCAGTATTTCTGATAAAATATAAACCTTGCTGCTTGCCATTGGCTTTTTGTGATGCTCTGCCATTCTTCTCCATAATCTTCTCCCAGTTCCTGTTTGTTGATATTTATAATGCTGTGCACTATGAATGGATCACTGCCTGTTTTCATCTTCTCAATCTTTTTCGATCCCTCCAGATCCTCTTCTTTCCTTTTAGATATCACTCCCTGGAATCTGACCTCTCTCTGTCTACGTAGTATCTCAGAATTGTTAAATCCTCATTAAAAAAATCACACATATTTGCAAAATACCATCAACTAAAACAAAATCACATTTAGATATATATACAACACTTCTTGCACACTCTCAAAACAAGAACACAAAGACACTTAAAACATGGAACTCTTATCTTCTTCAAGGCACAGTTGCCACTCCAGAACAAGCCTTTACACCCTAAAGGAAACAGCCTTAAAACCTTGCTCACAAGAGGCCTACAGACATAGGGGAGAAGAAGAAATTTTAAGTTTGAAAGCAAAACTTCCAAATGCAATTGTCTCAAGATCCCAGCACTGCAAGTCACTTCATACAAAGCTCCAGGTTTGTCAAGTGACATGCTTAATGCCCTCAGGGACAAAAGGTCACAAGAGTCAGTGGGAAACCCAAAATCTGGACTACTGCCCAGAAAGCAAAAACCAGGCAATATGCAAGAGTGGAAAAAAACCCACAAAAACACACACAAAAAGAAAAAAAATCAAAATGAAACCCCCACAAATGAATTATACAGGGATTTAAGAGCGCAGAGCCTGCTAACCTTCTCGTAAGCTGTGGTATGAATCCTGATACGTGCTTGAACAGCTCTTGCCTTGCTTTGACACAGTCTCTGCGAGCGGCACAATCCCCACATAGGCAGGCTGCAGTGTCTTGGCTTTATCCAACATGTTAGAGGAAATCCCTGGACCTGAAGGCGGATTCTGTATCACAGGAGGCGTCCAGGCAAGTGGAAGGGGTGCTTAATCCTCACAAGAGACCCAACTGCAATCCCTCTCTACCAGGTTTCGGTCACTGCACCAAGCGGTAGAGCAGAAAAAAAATCAGTTTACTGCTTGATTCCAAGGCTGGGCTTGCATCAGAACAGAGAGGTTCTGTAGGCACAGACAAAGCCTGACAGCCAACATCTAAAGATTAAAACCGGCAAGGCTCTTGGCAAAATTTTTCCTCCTATGATCTCAAAGCTGAAACAGAAACTTCAGTGTTTCAGCAAGCAGCTCTAAGCATTCGGGCACCCAGTATGCAGAGCACTGCTTATCAACAGATGCGTGGACTTCTTTGTGGGGCCACTTGCAGTAACAGCCAACCTCATTCACCCAAAATAGTGAACAGTTGGTTTCTCTACTCACACTGCAGACACCTGCCAGACAGGCAATGTCATGTGATAGAGCTGAGCCCTCTCTCCCCCTGCATCTCCCGACTGTAAGCACGCTGTGCACACAGCCAGGAGAATACCCCTGCTCTGAGAGCACAAGCTTTTTCTCCCTTCCTGCTTAAACCCTTAGAAACAAGAGCATTAGCTGTGGAGAAAGCTAAACTGATAATCCAAGAAACAAGAGTCTTCATATGCATTTGACCTGAGACCACACACAGGTAAGAGCAGGATACTTCTGTGCACACACATATTCCTACCCCTTCTTCCCTTAAATCTGTTCTCCCAGCCTAGTAGAAACACCTACCTGAAGATAATCTGCAGCCCCAAATCTGTAACCCTCTCCTGCAAGCAGTAGAACTTCAGAATCTATGTTTGTATGGGGGCAGCCACATCATCTACAGCTCATTTCATGTGTATCATGAACAGATTCCACATGGCTGACAAGTTTTGGTTATACACATTCCCCAGCATGGTACTGGAATTGGAAGTGGCCAGGGAAAGCCACGTTCCAGCTGAGCAACAAACAGGAGGTACTCTCACCAGTACAGCTGGTAGCTGTGCTGGTTTTTAATTTTGCTAAGCATGAATCATAAGAAGTGCAATGAAGTCTGGGTAAAAAAAAAAAAAAAAAATTAAAAAAAATATATATGTCCAATGATTACACATACCTAATAAAAGTACTTTTGTTATCTTCTTTCCAGGAAAAAAATATGAATAGTAATCATCAAAGATAACCACATGGACAAAAATAAAAAGATGAATACTCTAAACATTACAGGAACAGTTTCCAATTCATATTCTGTTCCCATCCCAATCAAGACAAAATTTTCTCATTTCCAAACAGTCTGAGAGGCATTCAAGCCATTTTATAAAGCAAGGCTGGAATTACAATGAGGGAAAAAATGTCTCTAATAATGAAAGTAATAGCTAAGACAAGCAGTGTTCAACCAAATGCTGGATGGCATCAGTGACATTTCTGAGTACTTTCAACAATACTCTTCTTACTTTGAAATGCTCAACCTTCACCCAGGTAAGAATCCAAACTTCAATCTTACCATGAGTAAAAATAGACCTTTGGTGATACTATAAAGCTCTGTAATTGCATGGCTCCTGAACTACCATCATATACTCAACAGAAATTTCCATCTTAATTTTAGGATTTGTAGAAGTCAGGTGAAGGTTCAGTCTCACAGTGAACTTTAGTCAGTAAGGTCAAATTACTGCACAAATAGCAGAGCCTGTTTTTGCGTGAGCATTAGCAGTCACTGCACTGTGGGGAGCTGCCTTGGGAAACAGAGCCAGCACACCACAAGAGTTCTAAAGAAAGGATGAAGGAGAAGATAAAGGAACACATTGTCCAGATCTCCCCTTTCAGCAGCAACACAAAACTGCACATTGAGTCAGGCCTGATACTCTGAGCAGGGAGGTCCCATAACTGTAGTAACTAAAGAACAATTATCCAGTGCCAGACCCAGTTCTAGTTTTCCTGGCAAGAATATACCATCTGGATGGTAAAAATGACAAGATTCAGCTACAGAGGTCAGAACCTACTATTATTCTGCCAACCAGGGCCTCTGAGTTAGCAGGTCACTACTGCATACAAAACCTGAGAAACATGAGCTGGCTGCTCATGCAGCAAACCTGCCAATAGCCAGGTATTGCCAAAGCAGCCTGAACATGTTGCCCAAGTTCCAATGAAGAAAACTTTAAGAACTGATGAAGATCAAATCCTTTCAATGTATTACTGCAGAACTGCAGACATGTACACAGACACACCTTTCTTTTTTCCTGTGCAGAAAACAGCTTGGATAGAAAAGCACTTGACGGGCTCAATGGTAGATAGGTAAATCTTTTATTTTCTGAGGAAGGTATTCTAAACTTTTGTCTTACAGTATCAAATTTGTCCCACAGCATTATTTAGTGTTCTAAAAGAAAGTAATTATCCAAATTATCTGGGCCACAGCACTCCAAAGAGGACATGGATAAGAGGGCCTACACTGGAGGATACATTCAGTACACAATCAGGCACTTGTGGGTCTTCCCCTTGCAAAACATGGAATCTAAGAGACAAGTAAAAGGCAAGAGCAACCTGTTGTACAAAACACTGATACCATTGCCACTGTTTATAAACATAAAGAAAGTTTTTAAAAGTTTAATTTGTTTTACTGGATCCTGGTGTAGTGGTGATGTAAGAGATCTGAAAGTCTGATCAGCAATCACATGGACAGAAATATCAATGCACTGTAAGAAGTAACTTTGACAGTTACTCTGGAAATCAGCAGGATAGATTGGAAAACCCATTTCACAGCAGAGGTAGGTGTCCAACAACAGTTTCAGTTGCTTAACAATTCAGTAAAGAAAGATCAACTCCACTGATGCACACCCAACATTCAGTGCCTTGCACAACTTTTACCCTGGAATTGGCAGAAGAGCTGTTGGCAAAACAATCACCTTTACCAAGGGCACCTAAGTATTTGCCACAGATTTCTCATCTGAAAAACATCAGGCCCAGCTTTCATAATCTATCCATGAGACATGAATTGAGCTGTACATCCTGTGACTTTCAAGTGTGAAATAAGACACAGAATGTGGGGATGTATTCTTCCTCCAAGATGCTGCATCAGGAGCACACAGGCTTGCACAGATACTGCTGCTCCTTCTGGAGGGCATGGAATGCAGCACTTGCATTTCAGGTACCACTCCAAGTAGTGAGTAGGTAGTGGTACCTCAAATACACACAAATTTTAATTAATTATTTTCTTGTATCTTTCTATCTTCAAAAGCTGGGGAAGGAAGAGAAGGGGCCAGACCAACCTTAACATAGGGTAGACCTTGGATGAGCTCAATTGTAACACAAAACCGCATCATTAATTTCTTTCTCCCAAAATATTTTAAAATTCAAATTATTAGGCAAATAGAAAACGTGTTCATAATCTCCACCACCACCTTCAAAGGTGCATTTTTCTCCTCCTTTCACCTTCAGTCTGCTCTGCAGTTCAATGCACATTCTCCTCTTTCCCTCAGTAATAATGTTCTCACAGGACACACCACCTGCAATGATCTGCATGCACATAATTTAGTGATGAAATATAAACAATATATTGCTAAAATATTACTCAGGCAACATGAGAGAGATCTCAGCAAAGGTCTAAGCTAGATAAATCCTAAGAAAGAAGTATGAGCCCACTACATTTGAAATCTGTCTGAGATTTCTAGCAAGTAGACAAAAGCTGGGAAAATAATAGAAAGATGCACTACATCACTGTGAAGCTTTGATGTCTTACAACTCAATTCATTTTATACTTCAAAATAAATACAGACTGCACACTGACACTTGTGTTGCTTATTTCTCAACTAGGGATCACATCTATGTAATGTGAGTTCACTGTGGATATTCCCAGGATCCACCAACAATGCCTCCCACCAACAATGACCTTTAGGAAGAGGAAGAAAAGCGAGGCTGGGAGCACCAAACATTTTTGCTTCTCCAGTTCTCAGGAAGAGCCTGAAAATTTACCTGCTCTTATATTTTCAACCAGCTGGTGACAGCTAGTGCTGCCATTCAGCTTTCAGAAAACTCCTAGACATGACAGGTAGCCAATGCTAAACCACCATGCAGATGTAAAAATAGGTCACAGCAGCAGGAATCATGCCTGGGAACCTGGACTTTTGTTGTAGCTTTTGAGTCCTCCAACCCACTCTGGGATATACCACCACCCCTGCTTTTGGCAAGTTGGCTGTCATTGAGCTGTAATTACTGTGAGTTGAAAGCATAAAAATAGCTGCTGCACAGGGTGGAAAACCTATCAGATGATGTCAAGGCGAGTTTTGAGCCCTCCCTTCCCCCACCTCCCCCCCTCCACTTCCTTCCCTATGTCACTTTCTCATTACCTCACTGTCTCTAATTCTGAAAGTGCTTCTCTCTGCATCTTTCAGCTGTCAAAGTGAACTTTACACAGCAGCTAGAGCCAAATCAACCCCCAGCCCATATATAAACTCTGCCACCCACTCCATTCCTTGGGATTCAGCCAAGATGTCAGTTTGCCTTTCCCTGAAAACACGAAGCACATGAAATCCTCGATCCCTATCTGCAAAACACTGGACCAAGAAGAATCAGTTGAGCCCAAGGAATGCAACTCTGATCTGCATTTGATTAACTCCAGAGATAAGCAGTTTCCAACCAGCAAGGCAAGTCAACATGGCAAGTGAGGTGTGGAAAGGCAGCAGCAGCAATCCCATCCCCCTCTGCTAGCAATGAGTAACTCAGCCCTGCCTCTCTCCCAGGCTCCGCAGACCTAAGGAGCAAAGTGTGCCACAACAATGCCAAAACTTTGGATTTTCCCACCTCTCCCCTCCCTAGATCAGGAGCTTAGATGTCAGCACTGCAAAGGGACTCCAGAAATATTACTACAAGGGCTGAAAATAGGGAAAATACAGAGGAAGGGAAGCAAAGATGTCGGTTCACTTATGGACCATGCCTCTCCTCCTTCCTCCCTCCAGGACCCAGTGCACTGAGCAAGCTGGGTGTGATAAAGAGAAGGAAATGGTCCGGAGTTCTGTAATACTCCAGATCATGTGCAAACAAAAGTAGTAGTATCAGGAGCATGTAGCACATGCTCCTGATACTACTACATGTGAGGGGAACATCTGCTCAGAAGGTGTCACTATGCAGCCAAAAAAAATGGTGCAACTTTTGAAGACAAGTTGGTTAATTTAGTTGGATTTTCTTCAGAAAACCACTGAGAGCAGTTCTGTCAATTCTGTGCTCTAAAAAGCTGCATATACGCTCCTTGACTACAAAAAGGTGTTGCCCAAGGAGAGATTTCAAGCCCAGAGAAGAAAAGGTAGATTCTCTGACCAAAGCAGTGGAAGGACTCTGTCCATGACAGAAAACTTCACAATAGAGGGTAGAACAAAAGCAGAGGGATTAAGAGAAAGAAGTTTTACAACCAGTTCCCAAACAACTACAGCCCACAGAGCATATAAGCCCAACAAAAACAAGCAAATAAATTAAAAGCACATATCCAAGCACAACTTATTTGTTATTTTTATCATTTTGGTTGATAGATTCTGGTTAGATGCAAACACTGTTGCATACCTCTTTACAGTTCAAAGTTACTAGCCCTTCTTGGAGTTACCACCCCGTTGTGACCCCCCAGAACTGGTTGTATGAATGCTCTCACTCTGTTCCAGTGCAAAGTTAGAAAGATTAGCTCAAATTACCTTGGCTAAGCCAACGAGCTTCACAGCGAGAGCTCACACATCAAGAACCACATCTCAAATGTGGGGTGAGGATCTCCAGTGCAGGGCCTTAACTGAGAGCTGCTCCAGCTGGACTCACAACAGAATTCCATATATTCCTACAGTTCAGCTATTACCCACCTTGATGTAAAATAATTACTGAGATCAAAGGAAGTAACCATTCCTTGCTCTTACCTAAGAGCAACAGTTTACTTGTTATAAAAGAGTCAGATGTTTCAAGCCAGAGACAGACACTCAAGGGTCAAATTAAAATTGTTCTTATCAGCCTTCCTGCCTACGGTTAATCTACTCTTCACCCACATGCTCCCCAAATAACTTCAGCTTCTCCAGGGGTAGGCAGATGTGCTCACACAGGTGCAGATGTGCATTTCCCCACTGCCACCACTGCCCACAAGTAGGAACACTCAGAGGTTGCAGAAATCACACAGACAGAGTGACAGAGAATACTGAGTTGGAAGGGACCCACCAGGAGCATCGAGTCCAACTCTTAAGTGAACAGCACTGACATGTGAGTATACACTGTGACCAGTGGAGAACACTGAGCACAAGACTTTTCAAAACATTTCAAAACATTTCCTCTTACAGATATTCCAGACTTTAATTTAAACCACTATGTACAAGTGAAAACAGCAAAGTCCAAAACATTTGGTTTTGCTCTCAAGAGCAGAAAAACAGAGGAAGTTCTGGCTGCCAGACCAAGGGGGTTAGTGAGCAGGATAAAGTGGAAAAGGAAGCAATTTGAATTTGTCTTAAAACAGCAAATAGGTTTTAGGAGGGAGTAACTGGGAAAGGACAGGAAGAAGATACCCTTCCCCTCATGTTAAGGCATGTCTAAGAGTTTGAGAAGTTATGTCACTAATTCCTGTGGTTGTTGAGCAAAAGCTATCCTGCACTTCTCTCTCCCACGTCCTTTAAATGTCTGACAATAAAAGGTTTCTTCCCTATGAAACCCTCCTACTTACTGCACAAGAGGGTTACCTGCAAACACTTGGAAAATGCAGTCTATTTTTAAAGTACCTAAACAAGAGAGGAAACAGCCAGGCTGTACTCACACACTGCTTGTGCAAGGATTAGCAAACCCTTCATTTACTTCTCAGCTTATACTAGCACAATTGCTACTAGTTAAACCTTCATTACAGGTCTGACTTTTGCCCAGAAAGCTACTTCCTTCTCCAAACACCCTGGTTACATGGGCAGTAACAACACTGTTGAGGCTTAATGCGACCATTATTCTTGGTTAATCTGATACAGAATTGCAATCTCAGAATCTAGATTGTTATTAAAGGTTATCTTTCCCTTATGGTTGCAGAGGTTTTCTTCACAACTTGAAAAAACTGCCCAAATGGAGATACAATTCTAAAAAGACCATAAACCATCCCATTCATTTAATAAGTTAGTATTAATCATTTTAGATGTGGGTTTTTCCAACTCTTAACTTTTTCTCTAAAAGTGGTTCAAGTCCTTTGCCACAATCAGGTAGTAGTGGAGGCTTGGTTGAGGTAAAGTAGGAGACCAAGCTTTATGATACCTCTAAACCAATTCAGTGGTCAGCTGCCAGTAAAAGCAGCGGCCTCATCTTTCCTCCTCATGGATGCTCATCTCACCTCACAGTAGAAAACTGCTACTGTCAGGATTATTCAAGATAGGAAATAAATTTCTCTTTATAATGTATAGTATAACGTATAATGTATAGTTCTTGCATTGCCAAAAATCTATAAACCACCTCCAACATCAAATGCTCAAACTCCTCCTTTAGTGCTGAAATTCAGCTATTCCCTGGATATATCAATGCCAATCTCAAGCTCTCATGGTGGCTTCAACAACTGAATTTGTTTCCAATATAAAAATGTAGTGTGTTTGAGTTTTAATCTATAGCTACAACATAAAATGAACCTGAGACAATGTCAAGGCACACAGCCATGATATGGTTAAACTCATGATATGGACACGTTGATCCTGGAAAGAACTTCCAGGGTCTTGTATGGATTCATCCCCCCTCCATTCGTCCCCAGGCAGACGTTTCAGACCTTAAGTGAAACATAAAGCATAAATCTCAAAAAAGGGAAAATTTTAGACTTGATATGGGACAGTTTTTACCTGAATGCTGCTAAATTACTCAGCTTTTGATTAGCAAGAAAAATATTCTTGTCATGTTACGATGGAAGAAGTCTGTTAACCCTTTCATGGGACTCATCACTTTAGGAAGATACAGTTTTGACAGCACTACCATCCTTCTCCATAGACTACATTTTTAAGTGAATTCTGTTCTGCATCAACCAAACCACAGGTTTATGTTCCTTTATCTAAAGGAACAGTGGACAAAGATACAGGCCTCCTTTGCAAGGAGCATGATTACTTTTAAAACAAATGTTATCTCATATTCAAGATTTCTGGTAATGTCAGCCATGAAAGCAAAGAAAAAAAGGTAAGTAGCTGTCAGGGTGTATCCTCTCCCCAGCAAAACCTGCCAATCTTAGGAGTTTTAATCACCAACTGGCCTAAAAGCATTGGAAGGCACGCAGCCTAAGGGCTTATAACTGTAAAGAAAAGTGTGCTTGGAACATGATGTTCTGACTCAGACATCAGCTTTCTGTTCTGCTTGCCTCCTCCTAAATCTGTAAGTTCACCTGAAACAATATGCAGAGAAGTCTCTTCAGTCACAATTTTCCATTAGCTGCCTCACACCCCTTTAAGATCTTCCCTTCTTGGTTTGGTATAAGCTACCAGAACTTATTAGTCAGAATCTCACATTTATAGATTCTAATCAATCCAAATCTATAAAAAAAAAAAAAAAACATTTTGATTGGATAAACTAGGTTAAAACAAGTAGATTTACATATAACACAGAGTCTGTGTGTCAGAACTGGAATTAGAAATCCGTGTATCCTCCCTTCCTTGGCTACCAAATCTATTTTATGAATCCAGACACAAGAGAGGGACCATTAAGGTGGGACTGCAATAAAGCAAGATGGTGGAGGATCTAGTTGAATAGACAAACATAAAGAGGAAAGATATGGTTTTTAGATGGCTGCCAGTTGTTATGATCTGGCAGAACTTGGCTGCTTGCTCCCAGTACATCTAACAGCCAGCTAAACAGAAGTCACTTGTGAACAAACTCTTTAGAACAAAACCAATTTGAACAGAACAGACATTGCCATATGCTTACTTTTGGCAATTATGCTATAGTAAGGCCAGAACTGACTATGAATTCACAATTCTCTCCTATCAGAAAATATTGTTCCCTGGGCACGACAGCAAATCTGTCTTTAGGTTTCAGTTACAGTGTGCAGAGACAGACCTGGTGTAAGAGAGGAGAGCAGTGGACATTGTCTGTCTGTCTGTCCTCAGTGAGGCTTTGACACTGCAAGACCCTCCCAGAGAAGCTGATGAAGTCAGTCTGAGCCAGCTGAGGAGACTGTGAGGCGGACTGAACACTGACTGGCTGGGCCAGGGGGTGCAGCAGCACATGCTGGGGGCCAAGTGGCTGCAAAGCAGCTTGCCAGAAAGGGTCTGGGGGTCCCACAGGACACCAAGGTGAACATGAGACAGCCTTGGACAAAGAAGGCTAAGGAAGGCACCCTTAGCTGCACTAGGAGGAACGTTCCCAGCAGACCAAGGGAGGTGATCCTACTCTGCTCAGCCCTGATGAGGCCACCCCTGCAGTGCTGGCTCAAGCTCTGAGGTCCCCAGGACAGCAGAGCCATGACCATACTAGACAGCTTATCCATCTAAAAATCTGAAGGAATGGTACAAAGAACACTGAGCCAGACTCCTCTCAAATGTCACCCAGTGACAGGATCAGAGTCAATGGGCACAAACTGGAACACAGGAGGCTCCCTAAAAACATCAGGAAAGAATTTTTTTATTGTGAGTGCAACTGAGTACTGGTGCAGGTTGCCCAAAGAGGTTGTGAAGTCTCCATCTATGGAGATATTCAAAAGCCATCTGAACACAGTCCTAAGCAACTGGCTCTAGGGAAACCTGCTTGAGCAGGGGGGTTGGGGAAGATGACATTCCAACTTCAACCATTCTGTGAGAGATGTGTAACCACCCTTTTTCCAGAGACTTGCTTGTCTGTTCATAGATAGGTAACAACCTCAGAGTAAAATCAAAGCAAATTCTAACAATGACAAACCTCCTACTGGGGAAATGCTGATATTTTTAATATCCTCTTAAGAATCCCTTACTTTTAATTTAATTCTTAATATTTTGAATCTATCAATCATGCACTGTATCTTATTCTTTTCTGGCCAATCTTTTCTGTCTCTTGGACTTACTATCCAGCCACTGCCACCATTTAGAGGCTCCATGACCTAGACTTCAGTAGTTTTCTCACCCTACTTACAATTTCAGAGTTGAAACCGTTTATTTGCTCCCTCAGTTTCACTGTTCAGTACAGAGTTTAAGTGCTATTACCCAAGCCAAATGAAATGATCTAGCATTATGCTCTCATCATTCCTTCTTTTTGAGGGCTGGAGATTTCATAAGAAAGTTCAGTGAGTTAATTAGAGTCACTGATGCATCAGAAAAGTGAGAGGGTTTTAATGGCTTTGTTTTCAAAAGTGAATTAAGACTCCTCACAAGAAAGTCCAATTGTCCAAGTTACCTGGGGTTAAGTAGTAGGTGCACTGAGCTGCTACTGCTGCTGCAAAACAGGAGTGAAGGAAAGTACAACCCCTTCCCCTCCCTTCCACTGGTCACGACACCACTGGGACAAATAATTTAAACTGCTTTGTGTTATTTCACCCTTGAGACAAGCTTCTTCATTTTTGTTTCAATTTAGTTTCTTTATTTTAGTTTACCATGAAGATATTGGGTCCCAAGAGACAGAGCTGCCACAAGATATTCTGTTTGGAATATGTTGAAGATAAACATACAGCCAGACCATGTGAAATAAAATCAACACTCTGCGGGCACATCAGCATTACTCTCTGTACTACAAGCACACTAGATACTTAATTAGCACAAGCACAACAGTTTCATGATATGTCAGATTTATTATGATTATGCTGCAGAAATGTTTGGGCTTTCTGTATGTCTTCTTCCCTCTCGGTTAATGGAGCGCAGTTGCAGCAGGGCAGCCAGACATCTGGAAATTCTGCAGAACTGTTAGAAGAACCCTCATGGTCCGGGATGGGGGAGGAGGCAGAAGGAAAAAAGTGGGCAGTCTGGGAAAATAAGACATATACAAGAAGCAGTATCTGCTATTAAATCAACCCCCTGGAAATCAGGTTCCCATCACAATTTAGGCCACTAGCTCTCCACAACCAACTTCTGTTATAGGAATAAAACTATGCACAGCCAGCCTCCTGATACAAGTGAGAAAGAAACACTCAAGTACGTGACAATGCCAGAATTTTGATCTTAGGACATTTTTCTCCACTAAGTCCTCCCACACTTTTCCGTTTTCTGCTCCCAGTTCTTCTCTCCTCTTCCCTTAAATCAGTTATTCACCATTTTTCACTAAAGAAATTATTTTCCCCCCTGCTAACTCTCCAAATTAGTTGCTACTCAAAATTCTAAATCAAGCTCTGCAATCTCCTGTCCCAATTAAATCAAAGGAAAGAGTAGCTCACATAAATAACATTTGCAAGATCCAGTTTTAGCTTCTAGATTTTGCAGCAAAGTTTCCAGTCCTGCTTCAGGGCCAGAAGGTTAAACATTTCTCAATGACGCAGGCTCCCTTAGCAAGAGAGAGATGAGGAAGGGGTCCAAAAAAGCCTCATTCTTCCCAGGCACTAAATCAACAACCACAGCAAACAGTGACTGCCTCTCTCCAAGGAAAACTGGGAGGAGTGGAGCAGGCTCTTATTATATGCAGCCACTTTGTCTGTCACCATAATGCAAAGTCCAGGACAAAGAGAAGAAGAAAAATAATCATAAGAACAACAAATTTTTTTTAAATCCCAGAATGGAGATCGAGTGTTGTGCACTATACAGAAATCACAATAAATTAAAAAGCAAACAAACTTAAAATTCTGTAGAGTACTGCAAGTCTGTTAAAAATTGCTGTTCTTTTCTGGTCCATTTAAAGTTGCCAGTAATTTTCTAGCTTAAACTTAAAAGATGCTTTGACTTTTAAATGGGCTGAAATTTTCATGCCTTAGAGACCACTTTTCATACACCACACATTCTAGAATCTCATTAATCTCTCAGTTTTCAAGGTAAGACTAGCAATAGTGGTTTTTTCCAAAAGGAGTCTACTGATTTGGCTCTTGTTCTTACTTATTCAAAAGCAACATGAAATCAGCAAAGGTATACTAAAAAGTTTTCTGTTTATTTCAGTTTTTAGTGAAGGAACATTGAAGGCTCTAAGCTTTGGGAATGTTTTGCAGTCAGTCAAGCTCAAGGTACCCTCTGAACCAAATGTTTTGCGAGTTGCAATCTTTCATCAGTGATACCTCAGTGTCACGTAGTAACTTTAATAAAGTAAACCCGCTCAATATATCTTTAAAAGGCATATATTTGAGTTGACATCAGTGAACACAAAGTCCAAATCTCAAATAATGAAAAACACAGACAAGGAACAACAGCTTCAACCAGAGTATCTCCAGCAGAATTTAAAAAAAATGAAAAAAAAAAAATCTCAAGGTCACTTATGATTACAGACTGATCAAGCCTGCTTGTGCTTCACTGGAAGCTGCAACTTCTTTATTTGGGATATGTTCATTTTTGAGGAAAAACAATCAGGGCAAAGAAAATGGAAGACTACAAAGAACTACAAATACATTTCTCAACCTACTTTTTACATGGGTTAATTAAATAGGTTCATATCCTGTTGGGGATCCGATGCTGTGCATAATGCCTGGGAAGCATCATTAACACTACATAGAGGATCTGATTTAAAATAAGCATCACTACAGAAAGATACAAAAAAAAAACATTAAGCAGGTCATATTAGCAGATACTATTTTAGCACTTCCCTACTTTAAGAATATTGTAAGTAGATGGAGCTTCTTCTAGGGAAAATATTTTGCTTGCATTAAGGTTTGCATCAGTTTAACTATGAGATTATTTGCACTGAAAGCCACTGACACATTTAACATTGAAAACTAGAAGACTTTTAAGCAAAGAGAGAAATTCTGTCCAGCATGAGAGAAATCTAACACTTTTTAAAGCAGTGCTCAATAAATTTATGTAGGGGGCTATATGACAGGATTACTTGCAGCAGCAGGGGAGGGGGCTCTGCAACCCTGAAGAGTAATTCCAGTTCCAACGCTTCATGACTTCTTACCCACCTCAACTATTGCTACATTAGACAGCATTCTTAAACCACACTAAGGTTAATCACCAAAGGGAGCTGTGCCAATGTAATTAAACCAGTTCTCCATATTGATTTTGATGGTAAAATTCTCATGACAAAGAAACTGAGGGGAAAGGGGGGCAATATTTCTTCTATTAAGATAAAGATTCTAGTTTCACCCCCATAAGTCAGGGCTCGTGTTTCCTTAGACACAAACGAAAAACCAGACCACCTCAAGACAACCAGCTGAGGTTTCTCCATTTAAAAAGACAATTTGGAAGAAATGCCAGTCTCTCCTTGGAAGAGCCCTAAGGTCAGAACAGCAGAGGGTGCTGTAAGTCTGAACTGAGGTGCGGCAGCTCCAAAGCAAGGAGAATCCAGATGCAACATGAAGCTATAGGTTACTTCAGATTTTGGGGTGGGTTTTTTGTCTTTTTTTGTTGTTGTTTGGTTTTGGAGGGTTTTTTTGTGCTGTAGGAGTCATCTGAGACTGGTAAAAGCAGACAGCAAGTTTAGCACAAAAACTTATTGATAGTAGCTTTCGCATAACATCAAACAGTAACATCAGAGACATTTCCAAAACCTCAAGAATTACCTCTGTTCCCTACCACTGATCTATACAGCTCTGGGCACAATTAGAACACTAGGAATTGATTGATTATGTCTAAGCATCACACGGATGCTTAGACATAAAAAAACTGTACTTTAAGGTCTAGAATCAAAATGTAGACTGGACTTGGATCCCATTATTAAAAAAACATCCTGATTATAAACACTAATGCAAATTCCTGCTATCACACAGGCATGGAAACTTGAGCACTTTGTTAAACATTAGCCATCTCTTAAATCAGGCAAACACTGGATACAAGGAGTCACCAGGTAGCTGGGAGACAGAGTAGATGTGTGTCTGCAGTGCATCCCTTCAGGCAAAGAATGTGGTGCCAGCATCACACCAGCTTCAAGAGACTCAGCAGAGCACAAGTTCAGATATTCATCCAGAACCGAAATCAGTGGCAGGCCATGAAGATGACTATGATCTGCCTGAGCCACAAAAATAAAAATTATCGGTCTGAGCCTATATACATAATCAATAATAATTCCTATACAAGCGTGCCTAAAGATCCCAAGCAAGAACCTAATAAAAGTAATCCTTGTTCACTCCTTTTTTCCAATGCATTTGAACTATGTTCCTAAAGAAAAGTTGATTCATATTCATCATGCAAATGAGTGGGTAACTCAGAGTATGATGACAAAAACTAAGCAGGGCCCATTATACATAATGGATTATTTCACAGAAAGGAAGACTCTGTTTTGATTACAGTTACAACATATAAAACCTGGCATGACTTTACATGCATTTTAAACTTTTGTTTTGTTTTTAATAACAATTGATGAATGATACCCAAAATTGCATATGATGATGACAATCTTACTGTTTACACTGGAAACCGGTTAAAATGCACACACACACCCCCCTAAAGTTAATTCTCAGAAGCTGGATTTTAAAGTAAGCTGGAGCCATAAGAAGGGTATGAGACAAAGCAGTCAGTGAATAATCATTTTGTGTCTACCACATCTTTACTGTATTAGAACAAGTGCAGCCAGTCTGTGCCCCCCTGCAAGTTAATCGTAGTTCACAGAAGGGATAAGGGCAAAAAGCTGCCTGAATGGTTGTTTTTCTACTCCCTCTTTCTTAATTTATAGGGTAACACTTGCTGTATAAAAAGAATAAACAGAGTATTCTCAAAACAGATGGAGAAAAAAAAATATTTTCAAAAGATTTAATGCTTCAACAAATACTTACTACAGGGATAAAAAGATTTCCAGGAATTTCTTGTTTAAGGTTGTCAGTAGAAATAGGTACTGCTCAACTAAATTATTCTAATGAGTACTCTTTACTGTAGACTGTCATTCTTGACACAAAAAAAAAACCAGAAAAAAGAAAAGCATCCTTCACATATTTAGTTTCAGTACAATCCTTTAACTCTAGTTTGGCTAACACAACCACGCTGCAATTTGCTTACTCAATAGTTAATCACAGGGATAAAAGGCAGCAAAAGGTTATGTTCAAATCTTTCATGAATGGAATAGCTCACTAATGTGCAGCTTACAGCTGTGCACTCCTCTCTCCACATCTTGTAACAGCCAACCCAGAACTTTGTGCAGTTTGCAGCACAAAAATTTCCATATTTAAAGCTGACTTCAGGAACATCCCATTTGCTGCTTCGGAAAGAATTCCCAGTGCATGATGACGATGAGACTCACATAACTTTGTTCAGTCCTTGAATCACATGCAGGATTCTGGTTAAAAGCCAGTGAAGAGTCATTTTATCACTACTCAGAATATACACACCCAGGGAGCTGTACCAGTAACTGGGGAACTCTTTACACTTCCCAGGAACTTGCTACCTAGATACAAAAGGTTACATTTCCAAATGCCATCGATTCCAAACACAAACCAAATGTTCTATTTTTAAAGTAGTAATGATGCAAACTACAGAGCCAGGAATGTTCTCCCCTCAGCTCCACCCTCCATCCAAAACCAAAATCCCAATTCTGTTGATTCAAGAGCTCATTACAATCTTGAAATTCCAAGTTGGGGGAGGGAGGAAGAAAAGGGAAGAAAAATAAAAGTTCTACTATTCAAACAGCATGAAATGCAAAAAATCTCACAACTACAAAAACCTCTCATTAGAAAAACAACAGCAAGAAAAAAAAATCTTTGTAACTGATGCTTGAAAAAGACAAGATGAAGTTAGAAGGCATTTTACTGCATCAAGGAAAGGTCATTCCTCATGTACTAAAAGCCAATACTGAATCTCAAATCTATTTAAAACAGGAATGAGAACACCAACCACAAAGTGCAGCTCTGACATTTGTCACTCCTGAATGAGCTGAGGAGGGGGACAAATCCCTTCTAAGAATACACAGATATGCTCTCTGTCCCCTTTCTTCCCATTAAAAGCAATTTAGCAGCTGACATCCCTAAAGCACTTCAACTTAAATCCTATAAAGAGGGAAGAAAAAGAGCCTGGGAGTTGTGTTTTAAAAGAAAGAATGAAGGGATCAGCACTGCTTTTTCCTAAATTGAATTTAATATATTCCTAATCTGCTAAAGTAGCTCAAAAATCCAACTTTTCCACAGAAAATGAGGGAAGTTTTGCATTTGATTCAAAGTAACACTAATTTTTAGCTGAAAAAATTGTTCCTTTTTCAGAACCAGCTGGATACAAAGCAAATTAGACTACAGAAGTCAAGTTTTATGCACTACAGAGAACTAAATTATTTCTGTGCTCATTTACCTTGCTGACTTCAAAACAGCTCTTCTTTTGTTCTCCAAATATGCATGGAAAAAACCCTCTTGTTCATCTAAACCAAACTTCTAACAGTTTAGAACCACCTGCTTCTGGGTTTGCATACCTGTCTTGATATCTAATAGACTTTAAGATTTTTTTCAGCAGGTCAACAGAACAAAATATCAAAACCCAAAGATGCTATTCAATAGACTACCCTACACTGAACAATCTTATTTTTTTTTCAGTATGCTCACAGAAAGAAGATTAAAATGGGACAATTTTTAATGTTCAATATATACCAAGACAATGCAAAAAACATTGTTGTGCACTGAAACAAACCAAGGCTACCCAGAACATTAAACAAAGGTTTTTCATAGAGCAAAACCATAAGGAAATAGAATTCATTAACAGAAGTAGCCATTTGTCCAAGTGCTAACATCCATTAATTCTGGCAATGCACTGTTAGACTCCACATGACCCTAAGAGGCCATAACTCTTCTCCATCCATGCAAAACTGAGCTGAAATTTAGGGTTTCTCTCTGGCTGGTTGCACCTCTGTAGGTGTATTGCACACACACTTCTGCCCAGCCACCTGGACAGAAGCCATAAAAAGGAATTTGTGACAAAACCAAATACAATGAAAAAGAAAGTGAAATTATATTTGAAAGTTTGTTATTTAAACACAGAACTTGCACACAGAGGCCAGCAACACACCCAAGACCCCTGAGGTTTCCCCCAGTTGCATGAGTCCCTCATATGGCTGTTCAAAAACATTTAAGTGTTACTAAATTATAGATTGTGTCCAAAATAAAGTATGCTTCTAGCACTCTTGCCTCTCCATTAAAAAAAAAAAAAGGAAAAGAAAACATAACATTCATTGCTTATTCCTTCAGTGGCCAGTCTGTTACAAAGCCAGGTAACAACAAAAACTATTTAGTCCATATCCGGAGTGAAAAGTGAGCAACAGCAAAAGAATTTGCAAGATCTCTAGATGGGATAATTAGATAATGAAACAAATAACAAAAAGGCTTCAGGGGAACAAAAAAAGAGGCTACATAGGGAGATTAGGTTGAAGCAGATAATGGGAAGGAAACAGCAAGCTTTTGGAATCAGCAAATAAATATAAAGAAAACAAATGATTCAGATGCTGAAAGAGTCAAGGCAGCAAAAAAACCAAGTGACTCTTGGAGAAAAAAAACAGTAAAGAGAGAGTTCCCACTGCTAAGAGCTTGTACAGATCTGCACATCAGCTTCATTGTCAGCAGAATGAAAACACACAAACTGGCACAGGGCTGGTTCCAAAACTATGAAACTGAATGTGGAATTTCACCCCACTGTGTATGTCTGCTTTTTGAATGACTGGATGAGTAATACCAGTTCTTTAAACAAGTTCAGTTGTCCAATGAGATGTCAAATAGAGCAGTTACCTTTTTGGTCATATATTTACTTTTTTTTTTTTTTTTTTTTTTTCTGGGTCTACTGCTTTTTTGGAATGTCTTTTCAGCTTGATTTTCACTTTTACTTTTTCCTTCCTCTGCTGTCACCACTGGCATTGCTTTTTTTACTCCTCCTTTTTTTCAGTTTGACAGGTGGTTTTAATTTTTCTCTGGCTAATACAATATGCACCTCACTGTTCATATTGCTCTTGCTTCAGTTATTCTTTGTTCTGAAGAAACAGACCCTCTCTGCTTAAGCTATTCTGCTCCCAGAAGAGTAAAGTTGTAATGTCCGCCTCAGTTCTTTCTCCAAAACATTAAGAATGTTTTCTCATCCTTAGTATCAAAGGAGTTGCTTTTCATGTGCCCACCAATAGGGAATACAGGTATTATGTCCTAGGTCAGCAATGGCTTCAGATATTCCTGCTTCTTGAGTGGACTCCCATCAATACCCAAGCAGTAAATGAGCACAGCCTCATGACCTGCAGTCTTGAAGAATTTTTGGTCTATGGAGTGCAAGCTGTGTAAATTCTACCAGGGTAATTTATTTACCCAGCTTAGGCCATGAGTCTCCTATTTCTTCAGTGGATGTTTGGAAACTCTGAGGAGTTGACTGGGATAACTGTTTCCATCTTCCATTTTTCCAGTAGGGCTTCTGGAGATGAACATTAAGATGAAGAAGATTTGAGAAGTTAAGTCTTTCCTCAGCTAAGTCATTTTCCTCATTCTAGCACTCAGACAGGAGATCCAGTTTCAGCCTCTGAAGTCTCAAATAGTTTGCCCAACACACAACTACCTCACTAAGCCAAACAAGAGCAGCCACTACCACCATCTGAAGTCTCTGAATATTACAGCTGAACAAACTGGCCTCATCATCAAGTAGCTGTTTTCCTTATCTAGAAGCCTGTAATAGACTTCCATTATTCAAGACAGATCTTTCAAACTTGTAATGCACATGTTCCTGTTGTCACACTCCATTTCCCCACCAATCTTGTGAATCCATTTATGTAAACTGCTTCTTGCTTAAGATTTTTCCAGCACTGGTTGATCCAGAAGAGAACAGAGTGGCTGCTGATGGAAGAGGTGCAATAAATCTGTATCCCTCATCAAGGTAAACTAAACTTGGCAGGAAATGGCCTCAGTGTTACAGAACACCACTGCATAGTCTAGGACTAGGGTTAGGGGACTTGAGCAAAAGCTCCATACAAGCACTCCTTAGTGGGAGAAACTCTCACCCTCAGAATTAATGAAAGCTTCAGGAGTTACCATAATTTGGAAGAGACAAGAAACACAGCCACACAAAGTTTTGAGAAAAAGCAATACTAATACAAAGGCAGTTTTTCTAATTTTAACAAGTGTTACTTTATTATGTCACCTTCCTGAGAATATAATGCACAATTCAGTTACAAGAATCCTGAAATGTAAATGTCATGGCTGTTCTTTGTTGGGGGGGGGGGTGAATTTAAAAACTTATTAGAAACAATGCAAGTTAAAGTCAACATCTTTTTCCAGGTCTTCACGTAAGAGCTTTCCTCCCAACAAAGCCAGATGAGATACTCTCCTGCCATATGCATCCTGTCCAATACCAAACACCTTGTTAGTGCCTAAACCCTACCTCCAACACTCACAGACTGCAAGAGTACAACTAGAAGAATGATTGATTATGTACAAACCCTCTTCCGAATTGAGACAAACACTACATAAGATCTAGGCCTGTCTTTTCTATCTACAACAGGAGATACAAAAAACCCATACTGTGGTTCTCTAAACAACAAAGAATATGTCAGGACTATAAAATAAAGGTCACACAGGATCTTTATAGAGATAAAAAAGTCTTCACAGATATTTTAAAAACACACAAAATTAAGTTAGGGAAATTAACGTGGTCAATTCAGGAAAAAAAATAAAAAACAAAACAAAACAAAAATAACCAAACAAAACCCAACAATTTTGGCAGCAATTTTGGGGGGGGGGGAGGAATTAAACTAAGAAATTATTGTTTTACTTGTCTCTTTCCCAGTCACTACTTAAGGACATGAAAAAGCATTTGACTTTCAGGAACAAGTATGTCTTCACACTTTTGGCATTACCTATGTGCTGCTTTTCAGACAATGCTGCCCAAGAGATTAAGAGTACACAAACCCAAACTCCTAGGCTACTACAAGCTTGTGGTCAAATCTTACCAAGGTTGCAGTCTCTGTTCCCATCCACAGAACAAAGGCCATTCATATCTACAGATGTACTTATTTTCATGACTACATAATGTGCTAGAGCCTCAGATAAAAACACCCTAAGTATCATCTCATGCTCCCATTAAGAGATAATTCTCATTCAAGCATGGCTTACATGTGAGAAATGCAACCCTGTACGTATCTAATGGGTAAGCACAGTATCACCAGAAGGCCACAGGACTTACAAATGAATCATGCAAACAAAATACCACTGCCATTCTCAAGGAAACACACTTTCAAGACATAAAACAAATACTGGAAAGTTTCTAATACAAGTTTTTCCCAAACTACACAATTTAAAATCTCTCCAAAGTATCAAGAATATGTTTAATCAGAAAATATTTAACAGTAAAAACACATAATTCAATCAAAAGCTAAATGGAGGAACAAGTCCTTAGAACAAGTCTTAGCTTTGATTGGAGTTTTGTAATCTTCATAAGCCATGTAAATTTAACATTGGAGACCAATAAGGGAAGAAAAGAGAGATAATATATCTCTGATCAAGCTCTAAATTGAACAGTACTTAACATCCAAAAAGTACCCATCTGCAACCTGCACATGAAATCACCACAGTTCTCTAATTTGTCTTTTTCTGAGGTCACACAGCCTCCTGGCACTTCCTATATAGCTCAGCAACCATGATTCACCAGCAAAAATTAACCACAGGCTATGTTTGGAGCGGTACCTGATTGGAGTGTTGTCATCTGCATTTCTGGTTCCAGCAGTGTCATGTTGATTCTCTTCTCAACACAAGAGAAGCCCTTAAAGACCTCTCTTTACATAGACATAGATATGTTAAAGAGAAAAATAATCCAAGAGGACCTCTCAACTTTCATCTCATTCAAAACTTGCAAGACATTCTCATCCTTCTATCAGAAAACTGTGCCTAGTGAGAAAACTCAAGTCTTTCAATATGCAGTCCTCTGCTTATTCACTACAGGCAAGTTGGAACGGCCCAAGATCAAATTACTGCTAGGAGAAAAGGGAGAGCAAGATGTGAGGTTTGCAGAAGCAAGGTCCGCCCCTTGATGCTCTGTAAGTGCAAGGGAGGGGGGAGGAAGGGGTCAGAGACACCAGAACTGGCAGTTTTCCCCTTTTATAAGAGGAGGATGACGTCTTGGGTAGACTTGCAATCCCCTAAGGGGCTCTGCTGATGAGGCAATTTCGTTCCAAGGACAAGGAGACCCAGTGTTAACGTAAACATGCAGATATCCTCAGCTTTGAAACAACATGGCCACAGACATATACATCCTGCTGACAGATCAGTCACTTTTCTTCAGTCTCTGCCAGTCCTTTTTCTCAACAACTAAACTACTCCCCTAATCAATTCCCCTTGCTGATCACTAAACCTGAGCTCCTCTAACAGATGGTAGTGTCTGCTTCTTAAAAACCAAAAACCTGCCCTTTGTCATTCAGACTTTTCCCACCATGGATCACTTCCTCCATCTAACCAGACTAGGGGTTAAAAAAATTCACTCTTGTTTCCCACATCCACACGAACAGTTTCAGATTATTTGGGATAGTGGACAAAAATTATACAGTCAAGTACTTATTGAGTAAAAGATAAAAATAGAATTAAGTCTTTCCTCACTAGATGATTCTAGCTCCCAACAGAAAGGAAATTCAGTCTTGGTCTCTAAAGAGTCTCAAGTAATTTGTCCAACAGATAATTTAATTATCTCAACAAACTAATTCCAACACTTCTGTCCCCAGAGAACCATTCCCTTATTCCCAATCTTTCCACAAGGCTCATCATCATTTCTCTTTAGGTCATCTAAGTAACAGCATATATTTGTACCAAGCCCTAAAATGTATTCAGCTCTGCACATGTAAGATACAGACAAATTTTCAGATCTTAAATCCCTTTTTAGCAAGTCAGAATTCCTGTCCTGGCACAACAGTATGGGTAAAAATGAGTAGCTAGGTGTGCAAAACTGCTTAAGCTCTATTTTTTGACCCCTCTAACGTGAAATAACTTCAGGACTTCTCTACCACTAAGAAGAAGAAAAACTTCTTGACAGCTGCTCGACTGCTGAGGGAAGAGCATGGCAGGTTTTAGCAGCACATCTTCTTTCCCACACACAAACACACCTGGAGCTTTAAAGAAGGCAGGAAAAACTCATTTAGCAGCTTTAAACAATGCAGGAAAATCCCTTAAAGTGATGATATTGTAGTATTTATCTGGTTTTCACACTCCGTACATCAGCAGTGTGCTGTAAAAGACAAGGATCAGCTCGTTGGGCTTCTGTGATACTCAAACACCACCTTTGCAGTCCTACATCTGCAGCCAGAGCAGGCAAAAATCACAGGCCTAAAAGAATGTTCCTTCTTGCTATGCAATCTTTATGAAAAGAAACTGCAGCAGTGCACTGTATCCTGAGAATTCAGAGACACCAGTGACAGAAATAACTCACTTTACCACCTACTCTGAATATTCATATGCATCGTAAATACAGGAAACATCCATTTTTAGCAGAAGGTAAGCTTGTTTTTGTTGTGATATATGGAAATATAAGAGGAAGCAGTATGACCCAAGTGGAAAGGAAATCTTTCCTACAGTTTCCAGGAATATCACTTAACTCTCTGAAGTATGCACGTGTGCACTGTTGGTGACCACGAAGAGGCAGATGAAATTTAAAGCATTAAGCAGGATGTTGCTCATTTGACCAGCAAGGAAGATGAAGACTGCACTACCAGACGTATTCCAACATTACACTTCATTACACTTTGTGGCAACGCATTGATCATGGCAGGGGCAGAGCTACAGCTCCAGAAGTGGCTGATAGCATTCCAATAAAAATGAGTTATAGAAAGCCACACGTTACAGAAGCAGCAAAGGTACCAAAGCTAGGATTCAGCTGGCTAAGCACTAACAGCAACTGACTATTGTGAAATAGTGCAATCTTTCCTTCATGGAGCAGCCACTCTCTGTTTAAGTAGAACACATTGAGAATCCTGCTGAATGGCATTCTCCCTTTAAAGAGCCAGACTTCCTTTCCCAATTACTGCCCTCAACCCTCAAAACAGCAAGACCAGCAACAGAAGTCCTTACACAGACAAAACAGCCGGCCAGATCTGGGCCTGACTTGTTTAGCAAGCAGTTTAAATTAATGAAAAAGGAATGTTTTTTAAACAGCTATCAAATTGTATGTCTAACATTTATCCAGCAGCGCTGAACCTTGAAACTTCAAAGGCAAACTGAAGTAAGGGAGAAACTAGAAAGGAAAAAACAGAAGGGAGAGTAATATTATGAGCCAGTGATTGTAGAAGGGTGTTAGTCTTGTTATCTTGATAAGGAACAAAACTTTTTTGAGAGCTAACTTGTTAAAGCCACTCCATTAAAGCTGCCTTTGGCATTATTCTTTCCAGCCCAACTATTCCCCACCACTATTTAAAAGTTTGTTTGAAATATTTCAAGATTACCCCTTCTCAGTTGTTTGGTAGCTCCCATCAGTAACAGGCCAGTCATTTCTGTCATGCTCTGGATCTCATAGCTCTATCAGAAACTTTCAGACAGCATGCTAAATTTACAGTCTCCTGGGAACACAAAGTCTCGTAATACAAATCTGTCCAAGACAGACTGGTTGTTTTTGTTCTAACAACCATTCCCCTTACTCTCACACAAGAGAAAACAGCAAACCTCACTGGAATGTGTGTGAAGGACAGATCAGAGAAAGCTATATATTTCCTGTCTTGGTCCTTTTGCTACAATACAGACTAATCTTCACATCTAAGTTCTGGATGAGGCAGTAACCACCACTTGGTAATTAAACATAAGTATGAGTCTCCAGAAGGCAGATATATACTAGGGAAAAAAAACCCCACACACAAAAAACAAACAAAAACCCCAACAGGACTCAAAAACTGAGAATATTTCAGAATACTCTCATCCCTTTAAAGCCCTTTCTCGGGAAACAATATCATCCTTGTTTATCAGTAATCATGCCTAGCTTCTCAACTGAGTTCATGAGTCACATAATTTACTTTTTTAAATGACAGTTTATGACATGATTTTAAGAAAATATTATTTTTGTGTTTAAAGTCAGAATAATAGGAAGACAGTAATACAATTTGCAAACCTCTTATAAAAAGTTATATTTGAAATATTTGAATCTAACTGTATTTGGTGTAATGACAATTCAAAATGGGAAAGGGATAGCAGAGGTGGGAGAGAGGAATGTATAGTCTTATAAAAGATTATAGGAGCAAATTGCCTACACAATTATTTAAAATAAAATAAAGGTGCCCTAATACTCATGTATTTTAATAGCAAATGGGCATAAGAACACAGACACTAAAGTAGGTCTTTAGAACCATTTTAAAAGTTAAACTCTGCAATTTCTGAGTATAATCACCAACAGCTTACACAGCAACTATTTATCCCATGCTTTGTACAGCACTAACAGGAGCACCTTCCCATACCTAAAGCACATGCCTTTTATATGGCTTGAGTCATACTGAAATTCCACACATTCCAACGAGAATCTCTTCCCCTGACACATATGGTACTTTGTAGAAAGCAGGCATCCCAGATCAAGTAAACCCCAAACACTGGCAAGCTGGAGCAAGTTCCCTCCAAACCAGTAACCATAAAATGCAACAGTTCACTGGAAAGAATGTTACCTCATCTTAAACAACCCACAGGGAGAAGAAACCAGGAGTGTCCGAGGATTCTAACGCAATGCTTTTCACAACCCCTGGACTAAGATAACTATGAATTCATCTGGGGAAAACAGGTCAAGAGAGAGGGTCAATAAGTTAGTGGAGCAATTATTGTAATTTCAAATGAAAGTTAAGGAGAATAGGACTTTTTTATTAGAAAATATCAAACTACCTAAGATACACATATTTATCACTTGGAGTTTTTCTTTCTTTTTTTTTCTTTTTTTTTTTTTTTTTTGGTAAATGCATTCATGGGGACCTGCTCTAACCCTACCCTAAGGGCTGGGATAAGTTATCTTAGCATCTTAGTACAGGTGACTGACAAAAATCAAGATGTACAGAAGAGCTTCAGATGACTCCATAATGGCCTTTTTCTGGCTTGTGTGGCAACAAATGAGTCAGTCACAGGTAATCTCTCATGGTTAAAGAAAGTTGATGCCTTGATGAACATGGGTAGAAAAGCAAAAGGAATGCAAATCTAGGGTAGAAAACTCACTCTGAAGCACATATTAAATAACTATACCTTAAATGTCCCATTAAGCTTGATGCCTGAACAGAACATAATAATTGTGTCAAAATAGTTTACTAACACCTTACCACATAAGGTTTCCTTCCACCAAAGTGACAAAAAATTGTTTCCTAGCTATCTGTTCAAATGCTTCATACTGGAATTCTATATTCTTAATATCTTTTACTGCACTTTAATTGTGTAACTTTAACAGCAGCTGTTCAGTCAAGTTGTTCATGGTCTTTTCACCCATGTGTCCAGGTGTACCTATCCTTCCAGAACATGTAGCTGTGATAAGGGAGAATATGAGGAGAAGTCTGGATCTGAAACAAACCAAAACCAACAAGAAAACCCCCAGAAACTGCATCTGGCTGCTCTTCAGTTCTAAGAGAAGGAAAAAAAATTAAAGGAATCTGCTGTCCTAGGGCATATGGCAATATGTGTATACAGGACTGCCCTCCCAGTTTTCCCATGGGATACATAATTCCATGATGCTTCACAAGCCAAAGACATTTCTATTTTAACTCAGCTAATAATTTATGTTCCAGAACTACAGTCTGTCGCAACAAGCACAGTACAAACCCATGTAATACTCTTCTACAGATACCTACAGATAAGCCAAGTCTGTTCAGCAAAAGCTACAGAAAGAGTTAATCTGTTAGAAACTCTCAGCATAAGTAGTTGTTCAGCTGTGAGTCAGCAGTGCCTGTCCAGAACTGCAAACAGGAGACCCTTTGACACAGATAGGCAGCTTCCAGCAAGTCTCTTACCTACCATCTCCTCCCCTCCCACTGCCACTCAGCTTGAATCTTCCTCATACCTTGAATTTGGCAACGTGTCACAGAAGCAGTTTCACTGCACGAGATACATTCTACAACCTCTTTGGATTGCTCAAATATTTAAGCAATGATTGCCATCTCAACTGGCAGATCATCTCCGAACTTTTTTAACATGTTTAAAACTGAGGACAACAACAACAAAGATACACCATATTTAAGAAAGGAGATTTAACAAGCTCAACAGCTTTCAACAGCTGTGCAACCTCTACCCCAAGATAACTGAGAGGTTCCCATTTGAAGGAAGACATTTATTAACCCAAAATGCATGAGCTAAATGTCTTAACAGCTCACTAAATTTCTTAGTAGCCCACTAAACCAAGTGTTCTTTTATTCCATGATAATTTGCAATAAACCATATTTCAACAGCCCTTTTCATTCCCATAATACTTTAATGAATGTACACACAAACAACACATAACAAAATACTGCAGCCTAGGACAAGAGAGCATTGTGTACCTCCTGTGTACCTCCAAAGATAAGGAATATTCAGATAATCTAGCTCAGGGACTTTGGACTTTATGCCTCGCCTGAAAACTGCCCCTCCAGCAGTAAAATTCCCACTATTGTGCTAAGCCCTGATAAAGAATCAGCTCTGAAGAGGCCCACCTAATGAGTCATTTCCGGGAATATCCTAATTTTCTTTGGCAAAGATATGGGCAGAGGAGTTCCTTTTCAAATACTTGAAAAGTACAACTCTACTTTACCTGTTGCAGTCAAGTAGATTTGCAGCCCACAATGATACTGCTTCAAAGCTCAGTCCATAAAAATAATATTACTCAGATAGAGGAAAACAGTCTATCTCTGTTAAATAATCCTGAAATACCAATTTTTAAACTTATCCAAACAAGTGAATCCTGTAAAGATTTTCGTTCCTGTGCCAGAATATCCTTTCCTCTGACCATAACAATACCATTCAAAGTGCTGCCCCAAGTTTCATTTTTCTTATCTGTTTCCAGCACTAGTATCCTTTTCCCAGTGGCATCAAAAATAAACTGCTTCCTCCCACTTCAGGGTCCTTGATCATGCCTTATTAGTTAAGAAGAACCCTGTGTCCACACAAATCACAATGTCACCTTCATGTCACCAGCTGTCAGGTGCTGGAAATAAAGGCTCATACACTTTTCCCATGCTCCAGCTCTCTATCAGTTTCACTGTTATCTCAATTAAATACCATTTGAAATATCTCCTTGCTTTCATAAACATAAAATGCCCAAGTCTACCACTAGTTGAGATATGCTGAGATCACAGTCTGCCTTGCTGACTGACATTCCAATTTTCTTCTATTTACCATCACTACCTTTATTTCCATCTGTTGTATTTTATCTTAGAAGACTGCAAACATTAAGGATGAAACATTTTTTTCTTCGGTTAGTGTAATTTCTATCTTCTCCATTTTTTTGTAAATATAATTGTGATCATATAATGATGGTATAACATATATGAATGAGGAAACTCTTTTCAACCTCCTAAAAACTCAACACTTTGGGTTCAAGCTAATCCATCCTTCCAAATTGGAAAACATTGATACACCATTCAGAAAAAGGCATGGTCATTTTCTAGATATAAAGATCCAACCATCTTAAGTGAGATACCCCTTCAATCCAAATTACTGTCCTTCAGTGCACATATTCTAAATCACTTAACCATAAGCATTTTTAACTCTAGGTCTTGCTTCTTCTTCCAGGAAGTGTGAAAGAATCTTTGAGACATTTGCAGTGAGAAAGTTACTCATCCTTGGCAAGTGCAGACCAAAGTGACAAAGAAAAACCTACAGATAGCTACAGTCTGAAGGTGAGCTAACACTTCCTTTGACTGTCTCAGTTTTGCACAACCCAGTCACCACAAAGTACAGGGAAGCTTTTTCTCGTATTCACCTATAGCCATGATATTTTATGAAAAATCATTTTGCTAGGATTTTTTCTCCTGAGAAGCTGAGAGACCTCGGAGGGAATAAAACCATAATTATCTGCTGCTGTGGAATGCAACAAGTGCAGCTTTGATTGGTCCATGTTGGTTGTTTCTAATTAATGGCCAATCACAGTCAGTGGGTCAGACTCTCTGAGAGTCATGAGCTTTTGTTAGCATTCCATTCCTCCTCTTCCTTTCCTTTCAAGCCTTCTGATGAAATCCTTTCTTCTATTCTTTTAGTATAATTTTAATATAATATAGATCATAAAATAATAAATCTAATTATGTTGTTTGTTTCTAATTAATGGCCAATCACAGTCAGTGAGTCAGACTCTGAGAGTCACGAGCTTTTTGTTAGCATTCCATTCCTTCTCTTCCTTTCCTTTCAAGCCTTCTGATGAAATCCTTTCTTCTTTTCTTTTAGTATAGTTTTAATATAATATACATCACAAAATAATAAATCAGCCTTCTGAAATATGGAGTCAAGATTCTTGTCTCTTCCCTCGTCCTGGGACCCCTGCAAACCACCACATTCACCTAAATAATATAAAGCATCTATAACTGGAGATCTGTGGAACTTCCACAGGCACTAACATCAATCCTTCCAACTGATCAGTGTAAATACATTTTCTAAACTCTGGATCATTAGTTTTTCCTACAAAAAAGCCATAGTAAAAAGCAGAGCTGTCATCAGAACAGCTACCATGACACCACCACGTGGTGAGGACACACCACAGGAGACATGAGGATGCTGTAGCACTCACCGTTCTTCCTTTCACTGAGCGGGGGCAGGTTGGGGTTCCGGCCATGATGGAGGCTGAGGGTCAGCTCGGGCTGCAGGGAGAGCTCCTGCAGCTCATTGGCCACGGCCTCGCTCTGCGGGCTGGGGGCCGCCGACAGGGACACCAGCACCGGCTCGTCGTCATTGTCGCCAGCCCCTCCTCCGTCCAGCCCATTCCCAGCAATGACGGAAGGGGGCAGGCACACCACCCCGGAGAAATCCACTTTGGCTTTCGTGATGGCAACCTGCAGGACAAAACAGCAAAAAAGAGACCATAAATCTCACATGAGAGTCTTAGCCATATGTCCAGTTCATCATGGTGTCCTCCATGGTACAGAGAAACAAGCTGAGTTGGTGTGACCATCGTCAGTTGAAATCCAATGAAACTTGCTCAACTCAGCAGTGGAAAAAGTTGAAAAAACCTCCAACAGCATCGCCACAGAAACCACTGATGAAACTACAGATTATTATAATTTTCTTAGAAAGTATGAGAACATTCTCAATTTTTGGTCTTGAGAAGAACAGATTTGATTCACTCCAGTGAAGTCAGCCTATCTGGAACTTTGCTGAACTCTTGACTACTGTCCTTTATATCAACAATAATGTTTTAACCACAGTCTATTTGAAATCCAGTCAGGTAAAGTAATCCTTCATAATAAACCTGGAAGGCCAGTTGAGTACAACAAATGAGGATTTTCAGATAAAAATCAACTGCATGTCAAAAAAAGATTCTCTTGTTCCATTCTGTCCTCCCCATTCACAATCAGTGAAAGTGAATAAAAGAAAAATATTCCACATACACAAAAAAGCTTTTCCACCTTAAACCTCAGCTGCAGTAACAAAACGTGCAACATATAAAGGGCTTTAAGAAAATAAGTAATTTTAAAATGTTTTATTATATTTCCATAATTCTTTAAATAAGTATTCAAAAACCACTTCTATGCTCAAATGAAAATTCTGTTCTGTTCAGTAATTTAAACAGAAACAAACCAGCTGCAAGTCTCCAGTGAAATGGTTACTGTGTCAACATTTAAACAATAACGGACATTATACAAGGGCAATCATTTTTGGTTTTGATTAATGGGGACGGAAGTCTCCTGCTCCTTAGCATTCTGCTGTTTCAGCTCAGAAGACTTGGCTGCACTGCTGGAATTTAGCAAGTAAAAGGTACTTGCAGATGCTAACCTTCAACTTTAAAAAGATGCAGGTAAAGCAAAGTCAAAACCATCAGGATAATCCTCCAGAAACCAATCAAAAAGTATAAACTGGAAACAAGGGTTTTAGCAATATAGATTTTATTAAGTATTCCCAACTTAACACTCATCATTAACCTGGATAAGTGTGACAACATCAACACATCAACCAACAGCTGACAAAGGAGCTCAAATAGTCACTTTCCCCACTTGCATACTTAAGCACCATTTGTTCTGTAATATTCAGAACAAAGTTATAAGTGGTACAAAAATTTGTTTCCAAAATTTTTTCAGTGTTTATTTAAGACAACAATATGAATTCATTGGTAATGAAGACATGTTACTTCATCCATGTTGCCATACATGCATTCCCAGGACCCTATGTCATGATCTGAAGAGAAGCAAAGAAAAGAAGGGCGGAGAAAAAAAATAGAAAACAACAGAAACCACCAACTGAAGCTGGCGCTTGTTAAAACAAAACAAATGAGACTGAGCCAAACCTTACTGCCATATGAAGTCTTTGCTTTTACTTCAGTCAACATCTGGCTAGAAAGTGCCTACTCCTTCCTTGATATTCTTCCTGTCCAAAGCAAACATGAAATCATAAATATTTGAAAGCAAATTGTAACGGTAATCTGAAAAGAGAAAAAGTTGGAATCATGCCCTTATCTTAATAATGGATAGAGAAAACCTGAAAACACAGACCCTTAAACCACGTATTTAAAAGAAGAGAGTTTGGTACAGCACAACAACCTTCGCAAAGGCTGGAAAGAGTTAAACCCCAAGCAAGAACAGCTGGCCTCAGGCCCTGTCCCTGTAGGATGGGAGACCTGTGGAAAGGGGCTAAATGCAGAGTAATTGCCCAGTTAGGAGGCTGGCTGGTAAGGGCGGCTGTCACCAGTCAGAGCAGCCAAAGCCAATGTGCTCTATGGAAGGAGATGTACTGGAGACATTCCACCTTGCCTGGCTCCACATGGTGGCCAGCTCATGTGGAAGCACAAGTGCAGCCAGGCCTGAAATCACCAACAGGTGACAGACATATCTAACACACCCCACAAGGATAGGGAACGGCAGAATTCTCAACCTTCTCTCCTCAATCTACCCTGGAAAAGAAAGATTTTCTTCCTCTTCTCAAAAGGGAACAAAAACCCTTGAATGTCTCAAATATGCAAGATCTGCTGCAATTAGGTAAACACCAAATGTCCTTAGGAACTTTGAACATACTGGATTTTCTTTTCAAGGGGAATTTATAACCTGCACAATAAGCGAGGAAAATCCCATTTCAAAAACTTTAACAACAGTGCTGTAAAATAGAATCTATTTCCCCAATCAATACATTGACATTAGCCAGACTACTGAAACTGTTATCATTTATGGAAAAGCAGGGTACCAAGCCACAGTAAAAGCAGTCCAGCAGAGCCAGCTACAGCACAACAAGGAGCAAGAGACCCATGTTCACATACCCTTTTGCTATGTGTCCTTGAGCAACACCACACCAAAGGGTTTTAATTGGTATTGAGATTATAAACCAAAGTTTCTCCATTAAATTGTCTATTGAAACTTCATCACAGCAGCTGGACTATCTAGAACTGCACCTGGACCTGCACATTTCCTAACTCATGCAGAAAAAGACACAGATGGAAGGTATCTTAATCCTAGTTGGCATGTCAGTCAGTGTTTGTCCCACATCAGAGCAACACAGCTTAAGCAAACCTTGGCTTGACACTCGTTCTGCCACTACATCCTGAATTGTGCTGGAAGTGCTGCTTGTAGAGCCAGACTGTGAACTGCATCAGAAAGCTGATTCAGCTGAAATGGAATTTTTCATCTGGATCAATTCCTCTATACAAGGCACAGTTGAACCAGCATGGTACAGTGGAACACCACCACAAAACAAAAATAATAATAAAAAAATTTTAAAAATCAATAATTTGGACAACAATTCTGTTAGTCCAAGTAGAGCTGCACCCCAAAGGAAACACAACTGGGATGAACCATTATGAACAATTAAAATGCATTTGGAAAGCCTGTCTTCTCCTTCCTTCACATCACCTCCCACTTCAGGCCAGCACAAGACTCTGCAATGACACACAACCATCCAGGTGTAAATGCCAGTCTTCTGGTTCACACTCCAGCTAAGTTGGTGCAGTTCCCCGTGCAGCATCACCAGCATTTGTGCCAGGGCTTCACAAGGACAGAACCAGCTGATAACATCAGTACATCCAGCCTCTAGATTTCAGCCTCTTCCAAGAGAACTCTTTTTCAGATCAGAGCCAAGTTTTGGTATGGAACACATCCCCACAATTAAAAAAAGAAAAAAGGCATCCAGTTCTCAAGACTACAATAAAAGCTATAATTGGATGAGTTTGATTTAAGTTATGTTCAATTAAAAGTCTGACAAGGGCAGAGAGGGATTTGAAAGATGCTTTGAGGATTTATAAACAGTCATGTTACAGTATTTGGAAGTCCTGTGAAAGACAGGGAATCCTTTTCTGCCAACCAACATAAGCCTGTTTCTAGACTTCCCAGACAGTTACACCACTCTATTAACTGTCACTGTAGAATGATCAATCAGATAGTTACACACTATTGATATCTAGAACCTAATTAAAATTTTACAATGTTTGTTTTCCTGTCATTTCCTACCAGACTAGAAACTTTCCCATAAAGAAATGTGCCATGCCATGATCTTTAAATGAGTCATCCAGAAGCTGATGGACAGTATTAAGAGCTAGTATTTCTTATACTCTATAAGGATTTCAGATTAAGTACCCTCAAGGATTTGTATTTGTTGCCTTACCAGGCAAAAGCTTTCTATCAGGGCATTTTTCTACTTTAAGACCAGCTGCTTCTGGGACAACAGTGGCTGTGATACCACAGATGTTCTACAGCAGCAACATCAGCTTAAGCAACCTTTAAGTCCTCCACTGTCCAGCTGCTCACTTCTGTCCCTACACTGCCCCTTCTTTGACTGGGGAATCTATTTAACTGAAAACTAGACTTTATTTCCTGGGTATTCAATAAAATCAGTTAACCACTCTATTGCCAGCTACACACCTAGCTGTGCCACCATAGTACATGTGTCCATATCCAACATAAATGTTGGACAGATTAAATCATTTAATAATGCCTTAAGATGACTGCTACCAGAAGTAGCCATCCCCACTTCTTTTTCACCTCCTTGTGCCTTATTCTCCCTCAGGATAACCAAGATTTTGTGTGTGTGGCTGGCAAGCCAGATCAGCAACAGATGTAGATTAAAACTAGTGGTGTATGTGTATGATGAGGCTGAATTGAACACAGAGCAGTTCCTTGATCTGGTTCAGCCTGTGCTGGCTGACAGGAGGTGAGCAGTGAGCAGGCTGGACTGCTCCTTTTGTTGGCAGTACCAGTTTAGTGTCTAACCAGAGGATGTGGTTGTATGATACAGCTAAGTTGGTCTAAGCTGGCTCTTGCCAAAAGGGAAGGTCTTGGATTCGTGCCTTTGTTGCTCCCCTGTGCCAACACTGGTGCTTGTCTGCTCTTATGATGGGATGATTAATGGAGCTAAAATGACAGGAAACTAAACCTAATCCCATCTCCCACTCCCAGTTTACTTTTCACTAGTTTACTGGTGGTCAGAGAGGTCTGTGTCTGTCTGTTTCCCTCTCACCTCATGGGCTTTGAGCTATCCTTCAGTGATCCTAGATGAGCTTTAACAGAAATTTCTCAAAGTAATTTTGTCATATGGTAAATGTAAAGCAGAGCATGTTTTTACCAATGACTAAGCTAATCAGGTTTCCTGTATGTTTACTGTGATATGGTGCTGCAATGGCAAGAGGATGCACTTAAACAGCTACCATGTAAAACAAGTCCCAGAGCAGTATAGTCTTTGTAGTTTGCAGGTTTGATAAAGGGAGTAATTTTCAGAAAATTCTTTATGGCTGTGGTTCTTAATCCTATGCCTTGTGCAAAACTGACTCTGTCTTGTTTGTCTATCTGAAACTGAAGTGTTTAAATGCCTTCAGAAGTTAGAAATGGACAAAGATTAGTTACTTACAAGCAATACCACTGTTTCTCTTGAGCAGATCTGTTTCCTCCCAGGCGTCATGGGTCATGCTTGTATTGTGACAGTGGTTTGTGTTTTATAGCAACATAACTTAAAAACTCCTGGCTCCTGAGAGAATGCTATTGCCCCTGCATGACTTTGGAAATATTCACATACTCATGGTATATTAAGATCTTGAGAGTTAGTATTTAAATGAACCAAGGACTATCACCCTTCCTGTACATGAAAACTCAATAACCAGAGTAAAACATAGAGTAATTTTAACTTAAAATTAAAACATACAAGAAATTTTAAAATAAGTGAGTAAAAATCAGAGAAGCACAGGGAAAAGAACACAAAACAATGCAATTCCCAAATGAAGAAAGGACACCTCTCTGAACAGCTTTCCCTTGTTTGCATTATAGGACCAAGTTGCCAGGGCAATAGAAATTTCCTACTGATTTAAGAATTGCTAAGCAACCTCCAGCACCTAACAGCAACAGCATGTGTGTGCAGCTGGGCTATTTTGAGTAGACAGGGCGTTTTTTTATTTTAAACTTATGAGCAGCCTTCTGTTAAATTATCATGCCAGCTGAGATCAGCCAGCCAAAAGGCAATCTTGGGGCAAAGTGGCTCCAAGTGGACAAATCTTTGAAATGACTGAGAAGACTGGAAGAGAATACCATGACATGTCCACAATCAGCTATATCCTCCAGGTCATCACAAACTAAAAGAATAACCCAGGAGAAGTGAAGTTTACAGCAGGTGGAAGCAGAGGCACTACATTAGCTTGAAAAGTTATAACAATCAGAACAAGAAATATCTTTAGATAATAAAGTCACCAACAGGAAGACCTACAAAGGTGTATTAAAAAAATTATTTCATTTCCTGTCAATCAGCTTAACTTAGGTACACAACTGTTGGCAGAATTATTTCTCCAGTTAATTGAGAGCCAGCATGATGACATTGTCCATAAAGAATACAAAATAGAGTCAGCAGTGAGGCAAACATGACAAGGACTGTATGCTGGGAGAGGTACAGTTTTGAGGACTTCTTCTTCAGGAACCACCTGAAGTTAAGAAACTAAACTATGCTGATTACTAAAAAGAGGCCACCTTAGATGATGAAGTTTTATTTTAACACACACATTTCACATGCATTTGACTTCCACAAAATGAATCTGTCACCAGCTTCCTTCACTTGCACAGTAACTGGGAGCAGGGATGGGCAGAGGGGCAGAAGCAGCCAAAAAGTAAGCAAATTCATTCTGGATTAGAAGCAGTGATTTGAAGGTGTAAATTGTCCATTTTGCAATGATCACAAGCCACTGCACTGCAAAGCCTGTATTATAAAGTCAAAGACTGCAACACATGGGAATGAAGACACTGTAAAACAGAGATGAGTACAACTTTATCTGAGCTAAAGAGCCCAAATCCATGTGTGTGCTGTGCAGAGGATACCTTTGAATATTCACTCTCTCTGCTACCACCTCCAGCAAATCCAGCAGTACAAGAGTCAAAATGTGCTTGGGCCAGCAAGAAATGTTATCAGACAAAAGGCATGAACAGCTGTATAGAGATGTAAGGACTTGAGGGAGAAAAGATGCACATCTAGTGCAAAGCAATCAACTGCATCATTTGTGCTGTAGACAAACACCGCCTTGCACATGATTTTAACAACCACTCATCAATTAGGGTATTTCTCAAGCCCTAAATATTTCCTTCATAAAATATTAATATTTGCTTCAGTCCATCCAGCAGTGATAGAAAGTTTTTAAGAGGTCTTGGAAAATCATCAATAAACATTAATTTCTCAAAGCCACAAACAGCAAGCTAAGAAATGCAGTTTGACATTCCAGCTATTTTTTAAGAAATATTTTTCATTCTTCAATATGTATTTGGAGGAACTTTGTGGCTTTCAAGCCCATGGAACTTTGGGTACACAGAGAACTGATAATACCAAAGCTAGTTTTGAGATTAGCAATTATATTTAGAACAAACAATCCTTGCTGGAAAAAAAAATGAACTCTCCACCAATTTCTGGAGTTGTTACTTTAGTTCAAAGCATGAATGAGGACAATATCCTTCTAATTTCAGAGGATGTTAAGCCTCAAACTGGTGAAGTTCTTTATAGACACCTAATTCTCTCATACCTCTCAGAGTGTTGAATGAATGATCTAGTTTGTGAGACTGAAGATGATAGCTACTGAAGAAATAACAGTTTTTACTGAAGTTCAAAGAACAAAAGAGCAAAAAAAATGTCATGTTCCGGTGTCATGTGTCAGTGGGTACACTAATGTATTTTAGGCGTTGGTCACAATAGAGTTCAACATCATAATTGAAAGAAGAATTCAGCCTACTGCTATCAAGCTGCTGGCTCCTGCTGCTTTCCTTTTGTCTGATCTAATGACTGTGCCCCCACGGGGTGACTCAGGTCAGCCGAGCCAGCAGACGATTCACTCAGCCAAACATCAGAAGCCATTTTTTCCAGGATCAGTCGGCTGGATGGCCGTGCCCTGTGGCTGCACAATCACCAGCTCTGATGCAAAGGAAGAAGCAGGAATGCAAGGCTGTGCAGAGGTTTGACCTGCCTTTGCAAGAGAACCACACTGAAAGATCAACTTAACTGTAATGTCAAAGAGCACACTGAAATATCTAGCAGCAGTGCCAACTTAGGCAGCCTGCTGCACATTCCCACTCTCATACCTTCCTCATTGTGAGACCAGCATAAATCTTACAGAGACAACATGTACTGGACCAGATGAAAAATAATCTAGAGAAAAACACTTCTTTCCAGCAGGATGTGTTCCCCAGAGTGGCTCACCATGGCCACAAAAACAGCTATGCCAGCAAAACAGAGGGAGCTGAGAAAGGGAGCAAGCTGTTCGAGCCTGCACTGCTGCCAAAGAAATGCATGATGAACTGCAGCGTGTTTAGAACAGGATTGCCTGCTTTCCACCAGCTTCTGACTGGCTGGCTCCCTTGCAATCACTGTCTGATGCATCTTTTAAAATTTCCTTCATGTTAAAGGCAAGGCATTCCTCCTCACCCCATAGGAGCAATGGAATCAGCCAGCAGCAAAGGCATGTGGCAGTGGGTGCCAAGAACCAACAGAACCAGGGAGGCTACGGCAAACGTGAAAAGGGAGTGCTGATGATCTGCAGCCAGATGTGAGCTTTGACTTGGAAACTGACAGCTGAAAAAGTATGAAGGAACTCTTGCTGAATATGGATTTAGAGCAGACTGGGATGAGAAAGTCATTGGACAAGTAAAGCATAGGAAGTAAGGTCTCAGACGAAAAAATACACTTTCAGACAGAAGAATTGAAATTTGGGTCTAGAACTGAATGACACAGGGCATAATAAAGTGGTGACTTAGGCAAGGCAGGAAAGACAGCTCAGATAACAAATCTAGACTAAAATAAAAGAAAATAAATCTTTAAATGTATGAGTTTTTAACAGGAAAGGAAGAATTAAAACAAAGATAAAGTAGTTACATTTCAGTCAGTTCAGTTCCTGGCACAAGCACTCACTGCAGCAGAAAGCAGCAGGCAAAACTGAAAACTTTAGAATCTTAAGGATTTTTTGGCAAGGTTTTTTGGCAACTTACTTTTGTGTCTCTGAGGAAGTAGTTTTACAATTTATCTAACTCAGTCTGATCACAGGCTGTGACTGAGATTGTACGTCCATATTGTATCACCACACCACAACTTGAAATTCTCACCTTCTCTCCTCCAAGCAGTGACTCTGCAGCCATAGAGCAAGTCAATTCAGCCCACTGTTCTGATGGAAAGCTACACCTTGATACATGCTTGTTTTCTCATTGTGATAGCAATCTGAACCCTGCAACCATAGATTCCTCAGATCTCATTAAAAACAAACAAAAAACCAAATAAAAAGCCCCTAAACCAACAAAGAAAGAAAAAACAAACAGGGAGCAAGACCCACAGAAAAATGACAGCTTTCAGTTACCTCATGTGAAGTACAGTGTGAAACCAAAGCCTGAAACAGTCTACAAGAAGTTTTCTGGCTCCAGTGACATTCTTTGACAGTATGAAACTGTCTACAAAAATTAAAGCAATCCGAATTGGTTTTGTCTCTCCTCCCCATCAGTGGCCACTGGGTGTGGAACTCAAACTTCTTTGCATTCATTGCCATCTTCTAATGCAGCCACCCAGAATGACATTCATTATGTGGAAGGCCCAGCAAGTGATTTACTAGATACTCTGTTCCCTTTTCCCCTTACATCAGCTGACTTTCCACCCTTGGAGTTCCCCACTACTGAAAACAGGTAAGAATTTTCCTCAGCGACTCATAGAGAAGCTAAGACCAATATTATTGCCTTGTTTAAGCTAACCAGTTTATTGAAAAGAAGTAGCAAGTACTCCATAACAAGGAAATCTAAACAATGTGAGTAAAGAACATGGTGTAGGGATGGGGCAATCAGAATTGCTGCTGCTCTTTGCCAATTCAAAGGATATCAAATTCAACTGCTTCTTTCTTTGAAAGAAGCCTCACTAATTGCTCAGCAGCACAGAAAAGTGCACGTGTGCTGTTTATACTCTTGACACTATAAAGTCCTTGCTGCACAGCTGTTACACTAACACAAATTCAAAATATTTTATCTCTAAACAATATTATCCCTCCCTCTTAGTGACTACAAGCAATTTTCATGTCAAAACCTAAGAACAAAAGGTGCAGACTGAAGACAGAAAAAAGGACACAACACATACCTTACTCACAGTTCCCACGGACAAACCCAGCTCACTTCCATGCCAGCAGCTCTCTTCCCAGTCTCTGAAAGAGAAAACAGGACACAAATATTCAGAGATTTCAAAACAAACAACCAAACACAGCCCATTTTCTCCTTTAAGAGTAAGGTGCAAAGTCCTTTATCCATGATTCTTTTTAAATAGCATCCTCAATTCATTTGGTACACACTACAGAAGCTGGACTGAAATACCATCAAGACTGCCACGCTGGTATGCACACACCATGCTACTTGCAGAGCAGAACTATTATTTTAGGACTGCTGCTTTGTCACTTCTGAAGAATGTGACATTGTTTGAGATTTACTAAGGCAGAATAGTCACCAAATCATACACTCAATTTTCTAGTCCCTCTACTGAAATCATTCTTAAACATTTGGTAGTAGAACTTGAGAACTGTTTTAACTAGTTTATGACACCAGGTTATACATTCACACAAAAACAGGGAAAAGATAAAAATATATTACAGACATCTGTCAAGACAGCAACTGGAACCCCATTTCAGAGCAGGAGGAAAAGAATCATCTCATGCACCTTAAAAACTCATAAATGTACTGAAGTAACACTCCATTTTCTTTGGCAATACAGTTCTAAAAGGCATGCACAGTTCTAAAAGGCATACACAGCAGCACCTTACTAGAAAATAATTATTTTGGGGGCTGTGGAAGACTGTTGTTTCAAATGGCAATAAGAAGGGTCAGAAGTTGCCATACATTTATTCCTACCTTTAAAAAAAAAAAAAACACATAATAAAAGTTTCTATTCCATTTCCTCCTCATAGTTTTTCAGACTTTAGGGCTTCCTAGACATCAGAAGCACAGAACTGCAGTCAGGATGCCGTGGTATTTTGTTAAGAAGATATAATAAAAAAGAAACAGGCACCTCCCTAAATACAAACTTCAGATCAGATGGACTTTGGACATAAGTATTAACATAGTTCCACTGAAAAAGAAAAAAAATTGTTAAAAACTAGTATAAGCTATTTTCTACCTCAACATCAGAAGAAGTAAGATCAGTTAGACTGATTAGCATCGCGATGCTTGAACAATAAGCACAACACAAAATGTGAGTTCTCTGATCCCCAACAAATAAAAGAATTTTATTCTGTTTACACTGTTTAGAAGGAGATACAAGTAATGAATTGCACACATGCTTGGTCCACTCTCCTCCACTTAATTCCACTAATTTGAAGGAGAAGGGATTTACAATACTGGTATCAAAAGGAAAAAAAACAAACAAGTAAGGACACCACTTCCCTTACAGAGAATGTTCCTATTTTTCTCTCAAAAAAGTGTGCCAGCACACATTAATCATGGCTCTATCACAGAATCAAGGAGTCATTCTGCCACCTCTCACAGTATTTGTCATCAAGTCAATATTTAAAATTACTTACAACTACTTAATTAATTTAATGTGAGAACTCATAATAAGTAATTATTTTTCTTTAATAAAGCAGTCAAACTGATACAACTGTAATTATAACATAATAATGATGCAAGAGTACACAATGAAGGATGTACTTACAATGTACTTTTTACAGAATTGCAGATCCTAGATTTCCTAACAGGCAAGGCAAAAAGGCCTCAAGAAGTCAAGGAAAGTCTTCCACAAAGATAGCAAACAATTAACCACTGTTAAGAGTTTGCTATTTCAACATGATGAACAAGGTACCTGAGGATTTAACAGGATCCAACAATTTTGCTGGAACATTCTTCATGACAGCATTAAGCACATAACATCACAATTTAGTTGTGATGATGTTGTTTCTTAAATCATAAATTATGAGTGAGTGAAATTTATCCATTTATTAAATCTTGACTTCAGCGCAAGTTTTTGGCATAGTTTGGTTTTGAGTGGGATTTTTATTTTTTAGTTTGCTGTTGTTTTGGGATTTTTTTTTTTTTTTTTGGAGACTCAGGTATCCCTGAAACCACTTTTCACAACAGGGAAGTGTGGAAGAGTTAGAGATGCATTTCATTTGAAGACTTCTGCTGGCCAGTCACTAATTTCCAGTAATCTTGGTTTCCTGAATATTATCTTCCAATTTAGGATTGCAACAGCACTGATAAAGCTGAACAATCACCATGCTGCTCCATTTAGTTTCCAGCACTTAAGATCCATGTTCTCCAGAGCCTCAGTTGAGTCAAGACAAGTCCAACAGTGAATTTCCTCTTGATCTGCCTGTCCTGGAACAGGGAATCTGCTAATTTTCTACAGAAGTGAAACCCCATAACCAGTCAAAATAATCTCTGTATTTTGACTGGTTATATATCAGTATATAACTGTATATCTTCAGTGCATTTTTTCCTTGCCTTAGCTTATTTACCTCTCCTGACTTTCCAACACTTTCATTAGCCTTCTCAGGAGCTTAGAGATCCTTGTTCTCCCATTCAAATCTCATCCTCCCAGACATCAGACATTTTTCTTACTTTCTCTACTAAGAACTAAAGTTTTATTCCAGATACTTTGACCAATAAAAGGTCAACTTTAAAACTTTTAGTTCCATTTGCCAACAAAGTTCCTGCTCAGCCTGAGACAGTTAAAGTATTGTACCCTGCAATTTACTGCTTGGTCACATAAACCCCAAACAGGAGATAACTGGCTTGCAATAGGCATGAACAGTCATCAGTACTTTTTTTTCCAAAAAAAGTATGTGCTATTGAGGTAAGAGATGCTGCAGGTATAAGATATTCCTGCCGTTATTCTTATTCACTCACTTCATGGAATTTCAATCCAGCTTCAAGAGGAAAAAACAGAAAACCCAGACACACCCTGCCTTCAAAATTAACAAGCCAAACTTCACAAGTATTTAGCAGAACAGCCTTACAACTGTAATGAAAGACAAACTCTTTACTGTTCCTTCTACGCTGCAGTGAGTGAGCAAAGATTAATCTGATAACTGAAACATTTTCTGGCAAAATTCCACAGTTAAACTGCTTTTGCTATTCTTTGCCCACAGCACAATCAAAACATTCCTCCAACACTCCTTTTTCCTCTCACTACAGTCAATGCAGGCAGAACTCTACTGTCCTAGATTTTCTGAAGAAAAAACAGTGTCATCTCTAAGAAATGCAGAAGTCTCATCTTGCTGATAAACTCCTCCATCCAATGGAAAAGTTTGTATGTCAGTGTTTACATGCTCAAGCCAAATGGCTGCTATTCCAGTGATTACAATGGCTTATTGCCTTCACTGGTGACTTGGAGTTTCAGCATGCCTGAACAACACAGAAACTCACTGACATGACTCGTAACTCTGATAGGAACACAGCAATGCAGAATTCATTTCCCACTCTTCCAACACCCAGCCTGTCTCTCAGATGGAGGCTTTAAAAAGATTCAGACTCGAGTGATCTGCTCCTGTAAATCATCTCCAACAGGACACAAGAGAGAGAATTTAGGGACAGTTATATTAAGCCTAACATTAACATAGCCCTACCAGTCACTCAGAGAAAGCTCCCATCTGGATGCAGGTCCATCTTGCACAGTGCAATAGAAATTAAGTTGCAATGTGGACTGAAATCACATAATTCTGCTGGGAAACTTATCTTGCTATAAAAACCACAAGGGAGGGCAAAAATGGTAATTTTTTTTTTTAATCATCCAAGTAGAGTCTTTCAATGTTTTCTTCCAAAAGTGTCTGCCTGAAGGAGGAAAAGCTTCCCTGTAATTGATAGAAAGTGAATCCTGTCTCATCTTTGCTCAGAGCTGTACCATCACACATATAAACAACTGCAGAGCGAAGGAGTTCATCATAACATGGCTGTGGCTGTGTGTAAAGGATGATCTCATCTGAGTCAGCCCAAACAGGGTGTCAGCCATATGGATCAGTTGTGCAATGAAGATATATCCTCAGTGCTCCTCTAAACCACGGGAAGGGGAGGGCTCAAGGCACCACACATCCCCTCCCTGCTGTGTCTATAGCCAGTTGTAATTGCCATTTATTACAGGAAACATTCATTTGAGGTTGAAACAACCTGTGATGTAGGCTCCCAGACCAAAACTAATTTCACAGAACTAGACATATCATTTCAGTCTCCTGTTCCCCTAACATGAAGATACTCAGATGATGTGTAGTCAGCACATTGATTTGCCTCACCAGAAGATGGCCAAAAGTTTCTGCACTGCTTTATGCCAGGGCCCCCTGCACTGAGGTACATACACATTTCAATATGCATCCATGGCAAGCAGAGACAACAGCAGCAGCAACTCCTGACCCCGTCCAGGAGAAAGTTTTTCTTTCAGTGCCAAAAAGGCAGCCCCCAGTGATAAGCTGTTAACAAATAACGTGCTGGCACATGCAGCAGCAGCTACCATGCTTCCTCTGCTGTACTCCACAAAAACTCTGCTTTTCTGGATCAGCAGGGCTCAAACAAGCTGAAAAAGGGAGCACCAGTTAATTAAGAAGAATAAGCAGAAGTAGTCAACACTCTAGCTTGCAGCAGGAGAGCAAAAGCAGATGGATGGCATGAGGTTAAGGTACAGAAATCTCCAATTAAAAGCTCAGCCTTTAGTTTTCAAGATTTAAAAATACTTGTGACTCTATGTTAAATCTCACCCTCTTGAAGAGATGTTATCAATATGGCTGTGTGCCTAAATCCAAAATATTTCTTCTCACAAGCATAATGATGCTCCACACACACACACACAAGAAAACGGGGAAGGGAAATGAAAAGGAATGTTGCACAAACTAAATTCATTACATCAATCTCTGAAATATAAACCAAACTAATTTAAACAATTACATTACCGCACTAAGTGACAATTTCTAAGATTTGTCTGTGTGGAAAATAAGTGTTGTGAATAAGAAATAGGAAAGGATGAAAGGAAGTGAAATACTGTTAGCAGCTTTGTTTCTTCACATGTGAAAACAGAGGATCAGACTGAGGGCAGATTCCTGTACAAGCTGCATGCACTGCTCACCCTCTGCAAGGACAGCCCACATTTAACCATCTGAAGGCTCTGACTGACCAGTGGGGCACATCTGAGTCTGGCAATGAAAACTCTCCTCAGCCCAACGCCATTTGTTTCCCCTGAAGAAGCCACTCAACAGTGTTTGCATCCCAGAAAGCATTCAGAGGCTGGGAGGTAAAACATACACATTAACCACACACACAGCATCCCTGAAAAACTGAAGAGAGTATTTGACAAAGAAATTCATTTCTGAATTCACACAAACTCATCCATTTCATCTAACACCCACACATAAAAGAATAATCATAGGAATAATTTTAAACTATAGTTCCTTTTAGCTGCAGCTCTTACTAATGCACTCCTCCACTCCAGCTATGCATTCCTGCAGCTCTCCCCCGTTTTTTATTTGGGGGAGAGGAATAGAACACACCCAGATTAAAAATCAGGTCTCTAACCTGGCCTAACATGCATCTCCACAGACTCCACATCACTGCTGAGGGAGGTGACAGCACATGGTGGGGAGGGGGGAAAAGGCAAATGGGAATGGGAGCTGTTTAAGACAGCCCCACCACTAAAAGAAATGTCTGTGTAACCACATCCTCTGTTTGCAGTCTCAGTTCAGTTCAGCAGATATGTCCAACAGGAAATAATTAAATTTGGCTTTCCCAGAGTAGGTGTCTGACAGTTTGAGACTGCTGAACAATTGCTTTTTCTGCTTCCTCTCCAACAGTTTCTCAGGAAAAGACATTCACCCTCAGGACACAACCGATCAAAAAAAAAAAAAAAAAACAAAAAAAAAACCAACCAACTTTTAAGGAAGAGCTTTGTATAACTGTAATATGATTTGTTAATTATTACCACTTTTTACATGGAGGAAGTCAACTGTACTCCTCAAAAGGAATCCTAATCAAATACTGAGTTATCAGTAAGAAAACAGATATTGAGATAGTCCAATTGTATTATCTACAAACAGGAAGGACACCTGAGTACAGAAAGGAAAGGCAGAAGAGTGTTGGAGTTGCTATACATTGAGCTTTTGAGGTAAAAAGCATATAAGGAGACACTCTGCACATTCCAAATGAGTGCAACAATTAATCTTGTGATAATGTTTTGACACATCATAAGAATTCATCTGCTTTCTGCTCCATCATGCAAACCTTTTTTGTTCTGATATTTCTCTCTCTAGTACAGCTGCTGTTTTCACCACCAAATACCATACAGAAATTTAATCACAGCTCAATAGTGAAGGAAATTCAGTAGGGATTGCTATTATTATTATTACTATTATCATCATATTAAATTAAAGGGTACTTTTATTGCCTGAATGTACATTTCACCTGGAGGTTCAAGGATGAAAGTCTGTGAAAAATGCTGCTGTTTTGCCATGCCAGTAGAAGTCAGCATTAAAAAAAAAACACAAGCAAGCACTCCTCCTCCAAACTTAGAGTTTCCCATTATTTCATATTCAAGAGGAGGAAAAATTAAAGACTGCTTTTGGAAAAATGCCACATTCTCTTAGTTCTACGTCAAAATGTCTTCTGTACTCCCTTTCTTTGCATTTTATTTCATGATCTGCTTGTTGCCTGAAGATTTGGAAGCCTTCTCCCACATGATGATAGGAGTGGATGGCCTCAATTAAAGAGAAATTAAAGCTCCTTCCACAACTGTGGGAACCAGCAAACACAGCACTGCTCACATTTTGTACAGAACAGTGTGATGCTCAAGAAGCTGTAACTGGCAATATTTCACTCTTTTCCAGAAATCACATTTGGTTTCTAAATTATAAGTGAGGAAGGAAAGGAAAGGGCTCAGCAAGCCAATATCTGGTAATTAAGAAGGGCAAATCTGCCTACTCGGGTGAAGCTTAAGGCATTTGCTTTTAGCCCCAAGTCTTTTTCTCCTTTCAGCAGAAAGCACAAATCTGAAGAACAGAAAAGGAGTTCACAGTCAGCTTCAGATCACACACTTATTTTAAATTCTATTATTAGATCCTATTTAATCACAATTATTAGATCACTCATTTAATCACTGCAGCAAATGGGAACAAACTGGTGTCCCTGTCATTTCATATTCAGTAATGACTGAAATATTTTTGGGAATGCTTATGAAGATCTAAAGGCATTACACTTCTACCAGTTCAACAGTATGGATTTTACAGAACCTAGTGAGGAGTTTTGTGCAAACAGCAGATGTATTTTAAAATCAGTGGTGGAAGTTCATTTGTATTTTTATCTGAAAACCAACATACAAGTAAAAAACACACTTCCAATAAGTCAGCTATGCCACAACTAGCTCTGATGTCAAATACAAATTTAAAATAAAGACAGAACGTTGGGATATACACATCCAGCCCAGAATAGCTACATTTTATATTTTCCAAATATTCAGAGCTGTGTCTTCAGATCCTACCAAGAAACAAAAAGCACATTTTGGGTTCAAAGACACAGAAAAGAAGCTACAGACTTAAACAGAAACATTTTTTAATGCCTTCAAAATGTATTTTCTATGGATGGTAGGTTAAAATGCACTTCCACAGCACAGGCCCTGATGCTGTCTGACAAAAGATACCAGAAGGGGATTGCTATAGGCAGCGGCAAACCTGCAACCCTTTATTCAGCTCACTCACGGCTCCTTTTGTAAAACAGAGCCACACAGAACGCTACGAACACAAAGTTTGCATGGCGCAGAGTAAGGCTACACAGACCCAGACCATAAAGGTCTCAGGAGGATTATATCCACTAACACACACATAGAACTGTCAGCTTTCATCCGTGATCAGGGGAGACGTGAAATTACAGAATTACAGTCCTCTTCCACGCAAGAACTGACGGTCACAGAGAGGCAGGCACACGGCAGGGACCCGCGGCTGTTACCGCACACAAGCGCCCAGCCACAGCCACAGCCACAGCCACAGCCACAGCAGGGCCGAGCATCGCCCCGCGGGGCACTCGCCCCGCTCCAGGCAGCCCGCTGCGGGCGGCAGGACACGGCGGCCGCCCAAACCCTGCGAGCCCCTGTCAGCGCTGCCGGCCCCGAACGCCGGAGGGAGCCCCCAGAACCGCCCACAGGGACCCGCCGAGCGCCCCGGACCCTTCTGAGGGGGGAGGGCGGGGAGGGGGGCGCAGAGCGCTCCGGGGCAGCGGGGACAGCGCGGGGGCTCCGGATGGGGAGCGGCCGTGCCCCGGTGCGGGGAGGCCCCTCGGGGCGGGCCCGCGCCCACCCTCCCTCCGTCTGCCGCTGGCGCTCCCCCAGGCCGCCCCGCAGCGCCGGCCGAGCCGGAGCTCCGCGCTCACCTGGTCACGGCTCCATCTCGCCCGAACCCGCCCGTGCCCGTCCCCGGCGGAGAAGGCGCCGCCCCCACTCCCGCAGCCCGGCCGCGCCACCGCCGGCCGGCGCCTCGCAACCGCGGAAGCGCCCGCCCCCCGCCAGCCCTGCCAATCAGAGCTCAGAAGCGCCAGTGAGCGGCACGAGAAGCGACCAATGGACCGAGAGCACCTGGGGAAGCTAACGGGAGAGAGGGGCATGCGCCGCCTGACTGACGGGACGGTCAGCCAATGGGAAGGCAGAGGTGAGGTCATGGCGGGCGGGGCAGAGGGGGCGGGTGCCTGCTGGGCGGGGAGGGGCGGGGCCTCCCCTTAAAGGCGCAGTGCGGCCCTTGTGGCGCCGTGGGCTGTGAGGGTGGGTTAGTGACTGAGGGAGGATCAGAGCCGTGGGACAGCCCGGGCGTGCGGGCGCCTCTGGGAGCTTCGGGCTCCATGGCGAGTCAGGAATATTTTCCTTCCTTTCTCCCGTGTTTTCGCCCAGCACCGCCCTCCCCTGATCCTTGGATGGGAGCGGGGGGTTCCCGGCAGTGGCTGAATCGTGAGGGCTGCAAACTAAAAGTAGCAGCGTGGTAATTGTTCGGCTTCATCGCCGGCCTATCGCAGTCGGAAATCAGGAGATAACATTCAGTGAAGCAAGTTTACTGGAAATTAGAGATTGTCCAGCAGAAATCTTCAAATGAAATGCATTTCTAACTTGTCCACACTGTCAAGTGTGAAAAGCGGTTTCAGGGGTAGCCGAGTGTCAGTCCCAGAGCAGCCGCAGCGTGCCCGGACTGTGCCGCTCCCGCTGCCCGACCTGGGACTGACCGGGAGCCCGCCTGCCCGGTGCTCTGCTCCTTCGCTTGGAGACCACGAAGCTTCATGATGTGCTACAAAGCCCACGAAAATAAATGGTGCAAGTGGGTGAAACATCCATAAGTAAAACTTTGGTTAACTGCGGTGGGGTTGTGCAGAAAATAGAGAAATGATGGCATCCCCGAGAAGCAGGGCAGGGGACCATAGCTGGAGTGTTACAATATCATTATAAATAGTCAGTGCTCTTTACCTGCAGCGATGTTCTCACCCTGCTTAGTGAGTCATGACACAGACTGTAACAATGCTCTGCGAAGGATTGGCTCGCTCTGTGAAGCTGAAAAAGTTAGGATCACCTTTCAAAACAAAGAAAAAAGCGAGGCATACAATAACAAGTGATATAAAAAAGGCATCGTGGGCCTTTCCTTCTTCTCTCCTACAGTCGGAGAACTGGAGGACGTGATATAACTGCAAAGCAATGTATGTGAAGTAGTTAGGAAAAAATGTTTGTGCCGTGTACAATTAATCTGTGAACTTCATGATAAGAAGCTTGATGGTACAAGTCATGTTAAGAAGAACCAAATTCTTAGCCAGTTACTGCCAGTCAGCCCCTATCTTGCCCTGGTCTTCAATCCTGACATTTACAGCTTTTTGCTTTTCCTTCCCGAGATCCAGTTCAGCTTTGGCTACACACATAAATCTTTGAAGTAACAAAATTATTCTTCCTGCTGTTTGACAGGGTTAGCCCTCCAGAGGTAGTTTAGTGGAAGAATAGTCAAAAACACAAAACATTCCCATGTATGATGATATTTCTGGGAGTTTCAGGTTTAATGACAAGTCAGGAATATTTAGCTTCCTTTCTGCCATGTTTTCTAACAGCTTTTTAGGGGTCTGAGACAAATACTCCAAGTGAATGAGAAAGCAAGGATGTCTTCCTGTTCTACATTGCCAGTTTTAGCAACAATGGTGCATGGCTGATTCTTGAAATCATTTGTTTAGGAGACTTGTTAGTAGATCTGTTTACAGAACAGGGGAGAATGGATGATGTGTGCGAGGGCTTATCACAAAGTGATGGCAAAACTCTCAGCTCTGCCCCTATTTCCAGTTCACAAGCTGAAGTCCTACTCACTCTGTCAGATGAACATTTAAGAGATGGAGCTGATTTACAAACTCTGCCTGTTACAGATTGTTTTCAGTAGGTACTACTATGCTTTTCTAAGTTTTCAAAGGTATTTACAGGCATTGATAAATATACAGTAGAGGAAACCATAAAGAAATAATTCTGTTTGTCCATTAAATCTTTCTGTCTTCACCAGGAACAGGGACAAGTGAAGAACTCACATTACATGTGAGCTACATTTTTTGGTTTAGTTTTGAAGGCCTCATTATTTTCAGTAGCTTTTAGTTTCCTTAAGACTCATAATAAATCAATTAAATTCACATTTTATTAACAAATGCATAAGAACATCTGCAGCATTCGTAAAGGCAGCAAATCAAGTCTATTAAATTACTTCCATTGGATTTAATGTTGGATGAAAGTTTGCACTGAACAATGAAGGCACCAGTGACTATGACAGAATACAGTAGAATTCAATACAGTTACAGTGAGACTGTGAATGTGCAGTTCTGAACTCTATTGCATAATTACAATATCAAGTTATTTCTGGGTGCCTACCATGAACAAGCTTGGGATCTTATGCAGAAATATTTGATTTTCCTGACCTGATGTCTTAGTCATCATTGACTTAGCATTAGATTCACTTTTGCATTTGGATTTCCTTTCTCTTTAAAGAAAAGCAAGTAAGAATGGAGGGAGAAAAAAATCAAAAGAGAACAAAGCAAAGGGTGTACCTAAGAGTGTTTCTAAAGATAAAGTTCATAAAATGGCTCAATGTGGTGCTTAACACTAAAGCCTGGATGGCCTTCAGCCATTTAAAGATGACTGTGCTTAAAACCACCAACTGTTACAGAAACCTTAATGACCCAACAGTTCAGAACGTGCCTAACACAGTGTCTCGGCATTAGGCTGAGGGACAAATCATCTCCTGATGGAGAAAGAACCTTGCTGGCACAGATGACTAGTCCAGCTTCATTTCTGGGGGAGTAATGAATTCTGCCATCTTGGCTTCTGACTGGTAACATGCATCTTAGCAGCTCAGCAAGATCCCAGGTTTTCCAGTGCTTTGCACAGAGCCCAGCAGCAGGTGCTCATGTGTGTGTGTACCCACAAGCCAGAGTGTGCAGGGACTTCCCAGGGCGCTGGGGAAGATCCTTCCAGAGGCAGCTGGCCAAACGGGGATGACTGCCAGCCCTGGGCTCAGCAGAGCCTGCACAGCAGCTGCTGTGGCCAGGCTCCTGCAAGACCTGTGCTCGAGGGAAGGCAGCCCTGCAGCACCTCTGCCCAGTGAGCACTTGCATGTACACGGATTCTGCTGAGCCATGATTGCCTGCATCAGGGCTGCAGCAGCCCTTACAGCAGACCAAGCACTGTCCATCCCTTGATCAGCTCAGCTTCCCTGTCTGACCTCGAGCCAGAGCCTACAATTCCCTCCTCACAGGCTGCAGGGCAGAGGTTGAGGAGGAGGGTGTGCCAGACAGCGTTGGGCAGGGAAGGAATAGGAGGATGCAGGAGTACTGGAGTTCAGGCATGTGTTTGGCACGCAGGAGGAGGAGGAGTAGGCTGTGGACACTGAGGATTGGAAAGCAGAGGGCTGGGAATGTCCAGCTCTGAGCAGGCAGCTGCTGCACCCCCCCACAGGGGTGCCACACTCCTGCTGTGTTGGGAGCTCTTGTGAGAGCTTTAAATGGAGCAGTTGACTTCAGGGTTGCTTTGTAAAACGTGGAGGAAATGGTGTGTTCTCAGCCTTATTTAATCAAGTCCTAACAAGCAAGAGACAATTGGAAAAAGGGCCCAACAAAATTCCTTGCCTTCAGTGAGGCCAGTTACTTTCACTTTTTAAATTAAACCCTGCTCTTTACATGGTTTCATTATTTGTTTCCATGACCTGCACATCAGTGGTTGATTTCTGTCCTAAAATCCCTGCAGTTTAAGTGTCTCTTGAGAAAGGAGTTGGGCAAGGACTTAAACCTCTTAGAGAGGCAGTTCAATGACTGTTCAAAATGCTAGAGATACCCATTTTCCTGTCTTACTAAGGATTTTCTGTTTTGAAATGGGTCAGCTGTTTCAGTTTGGTAAACACCAACGTATTTCTATCAATCTAAGTTTTGCTGGGTGAGGAATCTGCCTTCCTGTGTGCCCTTTACAGAAAAAGATGATTTTGCCTGATCAGCTGCTCAAAGAAAGAGTAACATATGAGGAAAACACATCAAAGGAAACTGAAATCCTTTTAAAATGTCCTTTAGACAAATATCAAGCACGAGAAATTGCAATAAAGAAATTGTTTGGGGAAGTGAAGTGCTCATTTAAAAGTGTGTGGATTAGTATCAGAGTCCAGGGTTAATAATTACTGTCTTCTATCAAAGAATACACTAATCATTAACTTCAGGCTGTGACTTCCAAGTTGTGACCCACATAGATTGAAAAGCATTTACCATAGTAAATAACACAGTTTACAAACTCATCGGTTCAAAAGTGCAGGGACAAAGCTACATTGTGGTTTATGAGAAGAGGTGAAGGTTGGCCATTGTCTTTTGGCTCGAAAGGACTGGAACAGACACCAACTCGTTTCTGGGGCTTTGTAGTATTCCCTGCTTCCCTTAGATGGAGCCAGACTCACATCGCCAGGCTGCCTGTGACTCACCAGTAGAGCACGCAACTTGCCCCAAATCAGAGGAGAGCTATGTAGCAGGAGAGTCTGTCATGGGTCCCTAAGCCCCATTTCCTGCCCGTTCCCCTAGACTGACTTCCCAGCGCTGGTTCATTGCCTCCCAGGTCTGTTCCCACAGAGCCACGGTGACAGACAGTGACACACAAATGCACTCATCTGACACTCACCTTCCCTTTCAGCTTGAGGGAAAATGTTTGTTCAGATGTTACAAATATTGCCTTTCTAACCACACATGATATCATAGCTTTTGCTGCTGTTCTATTAATCTGCACATTGAATGGATAAGGCATTAGAAAGAATCATTTGGAGGCTTTTCCATTCCATGTCACACTGTGATCTTGGGCAAAATTCTGGTCTACCAGTTCTTGTGACTCTGGCCTCCCACTACAAAATGTCTGGGCTCTATATGATTGCACTGCAATGACTTGTAATAGAATTAGGGATTTCAGAGAACAGAGAGGAGGAGTCCAGAGTCTCTGCCACCTGTGAAGTGACAACTAAATTCAGCGATTTAAGCAAAAAGCTGCATAAGGAAGACAGACACAGCAATCAGCAGAACAAAGCTAAAAGAGTTACAGGGTAAGGAGTGAGCATTTCCAGTCTTTGGGAGTAAGAAACCATAGTTACTCTTCCGACAGCAACTTAACGTTCTTGCCTCAATTCAAGAGCCAAGAAAGGCATCTTCACATCTGTGTTTAAAAGAGTCTAAAGCCACTCATGTCCCAGTAAGGGGCAAGAGTAAATATTTCCACACTGATTTTATTTACCTGGCAACAGATGTCACTACACTGGATTTGAAAGTGCTGTGGAAACATCTGAGGCAACTTAGACAGAGTGCCCTTTTTCTAGCCTTTTGTTTTTAAGCAAAACCACAGAACACATCATTTTCTCAAAAGACTATTACATTTAAAGGGTCTGTCTTGTTATCCTGCCACTCAGTCTTCAGACTAAATCATGATGAATCCAAACACAGAGTCTGTGTGTTGGTAATATCCCAGTCATATAATTGTGCAACTAACTGGAGAAAAGAGCTGCATCCAGTTTTATATCCCTGTCATCCTACACCTATCGTGGCATTTGCAGAGGTCATTTTATACAAAGATATATGGAGTGCAGCAAGAGGCTGTGACAACAAACAGTTGAGAAACCTGGGAAAAGGTTTCTGGTGCCAGACCAGTCTTTGGGATGGAGCCTCCTTTTCCAGAGGCTTGCTGGAAGGAGGAGATGCTGGAGCCCACTCTGGTTTGGCACATCCTCATCAGGGCTGTATAATTTCCCAGCTGCTGTTCTGACTCCAAGGTCTGCTCTCCAAGGAGTTGTGTTCTCCATCCTTCATTGCCAGAGAAGGTGCAGCTGGAGGATTTGGAAAGATGAGATTTGATCCCTGCACAACCCTGGGGGTTCCCCAGAGTGGTGAGTAATCAGCATGGGGAGAGGAAGTGTGTGACACTCTCATCTTTACTTCGTTTCAATGTTTCCCATGAAGCAACAAGAGGATCTTTGGATTTCTCTTTGCAAAGCCCAGCTCTGATTTCAGCTGTGATGTCACCCTGAAGAGCTGACTCATCCAGCGGGGCTGCAGTTCCAAGGAATACATGCAGAGGCTGGGAAAGTTCAGGGCTATTTTCAGAGCTTGGGGAGCTGCACTGTGGGGTCCCACTCTCTGGAAGAGGTGCTGGACAGAGAGTGTGCTGTCCAAAAGGCTCAGTCAGTAAAACTGGACACTGCCATGGCCTCACAGGCTTCACAGCAAATAGACTGCAAAGGCAGAAAATAGTAGAGGAAAATAATCACCATCCACTGGGAAAGAGTTCCTTTGGCATTTTGATCTGACCAATCACCTTCATATGGCTTAGCTGCATTAAACGGTCTTGGGATTAGGATTTTGGCAGTGCCCAGACAAAGATGGACCAAAGGGAAATTGTGCAATACAACACCAGAGTATGCTGATATTCCTCAAAATGAGTGCAGCCTCATCTTCTGCCTCCATTTACTACCTTCATCTGTTTACCTCAACCCAAGTAACATGCCTGGTATTTCCAAAATTCTCCCTAGTCTGGGTAAGGCTTGTCAACATAGCATTCAGCCTTAATAACAAGACTTACAATTGTGATAAGAAACGTTTATATATATATATATATATTTATAAATGTGATTTAATATATATATTAAAAACAGTAGGGGGGAAGCTCTGGAGAGAACTTTTGGTATTCTGATTTATGCTTGAGAAAAGAGGGATCAAATGGAAGTGGGGGGGAAAAAGAATATGTGTAATGCTGTCTGGGGAACACAGCAGCAGCCTCTCTCACACAGGCCTGATGTTCCTACAAAATAGCCAATCCAGGAACGAGTGTTCCAGGTGAACAAAGAGGCACAAACATAGGAAGTAAGAATTCAAGTGGAGCTACTTTCCAATTTCCCCTGCCCCTGCTGCAGCACAACACTGAAACTGGGCAGATGAATTTGCTCCCAAAGAAAGATACCCTTGTGTGGCAGAGCTGCCTGTTGGACACCAAAAGCTCCTGCAGCTGCTGGCAACAGAGCAGGAGTGCCGGGCTCCTGGCCAGGGCTCTCTGATGGAGCCCACGCAAAGCAGGGAAGTGCCCGGGGGCGGTGTTAGCGCCGGGACTGCTCAGCATCTTGGATCCCAGCACTCCTCTACTCCCTCCTGCTCCCGGGGAGCCATTTGTCAGAGCTAAAAGTCTGGTTAAAGGGGCTGATGAGAAAGCATTCTCACAGAGCTGATTTCTCCAGAAATGTGTGTGATGCGGTATGTAACGTCAGGAGGCAGCTTTGCCTGAAATATCAGGGGCATCTCATTTTATAAAAAAGGATACTGGAGAAAGAGTGTAGGTTGGAATTGAAGGACAGATATGATTAAAAGGAGGAGGATATTGCTATGCTGAAGTCCCCTGTGATTATTTAGCTTACAGGGAGACATTCAGAAAAGGGAACATAATGGAAAAGCAAAAACTACCAAAGTCTGTAAAGGTGTTTTACAGTGCCCTGATTGCTCCTATACTGAATGAGGACTCACTGAACCCAAAAAAGATGCCTTTCGAAGTGGGTAACAGGAGACGTGTTTATTACAGAATAAAGTTGGGTGTGTACAGGAAATGTATTATTTACTACTGCATAATGTTATTTGTGAGACTTTTGCAGACCATCATTGAGAACAAGAGTCAGTTTAAGTCTTAAGTAAGATTAGAGAGGGGAAAGAGAGGATAATCAGAGTTTGTTACTTTTGTTCTCTCATTCATGTTTGACAGATAAAATCCTATTAGCTTCAGGGCACAGAGCAACCTCAGAAAGCCCATGACTAGAAGTCACCTCTTCTGTAGGCAAATTATCCTATTCTTCTCTTGAACTTTTCTGGGAATAATCTTCTGCTGGTTTCTGTCACAGATGGGATAGTAGCCTGCAGGGGTAATTTTTTCAGTGTGTTTTTTACTGCTGGGGTGTGTTAATAAAGGTATGAGCTGGAATTTCAAAGACTGTTTTTAGGCCACTTCAATTGGCAGAAGAGCACCATGTGACAGATGAAGATACAGGTAAAGTGACTGACATGTTTTCTTAACCTCTTGATTCTCTCCCAAACATAAGAAAAAACATGTAAATTTGTATTTTGTGACTCTGCTTCTTTTTTTCATAGTAACCTAGTCTTCAGAGAATCTCCTAGGTTAATATTGTCCAGCTTTGTATCTTGAACGCCATCTGTTTCCTGGAACTCTGTTTCTGTTTTTGCTGTAGAGAAGGAATCCAACTTTCTCTGCTGCCACCATGTTCCAGATATCTAAATCTTTGAAATCCACCAATGTGTGGCCCAGTTGGGCCTTGGTGTGTTGAGAGACCCTGTGTTTGCTCCCCCTGCTGTGGATGTCAGCAGTTCTCCAGCACCCCTGTTCTCACTGCTGCATACACAGACTGAGGTTTAGCCACCCTTTACCAATTTTCTTCCTGAGGTATTGCATGTCCCTTCTTGCTGACTTGATAATTTGCCGTCTGTGAGCACATTATCTTGGTTTGGCTCCACGGCAGGCTTGTCCTGATGATGCCACAGGTTGTGACAGTCACTGTCCCCACTCTGGCTGAGTCCTGCAGTGACCTGCACTTATCACATGCAAATATTCTGAAAGATGAAGTCTCTTCTTCCCCAGCGAAGCGCCCAGCAGAGGGTGAAGTGAGCTACACGATTGCTCTAAGTCTGCCCTCCTGTGTCTGCTGGGCATGGGTACACACACCCTCTGATCCTCATCTGCTCTTGCACCTGAAATGTGCATTTCATCCTGGGCTGTGCACTGAGCTGGCTGCTCCCTCTCTGTACTTGGTGGGTCATGAGAGCTGTCACTGGGTCTCTGTCAGGTCAGCAGCCCAAGACAGGCAGGGACTGACTGCACACTTGCCAAGAGGCAGATAGCAAACCACAAAGTACAAGTATTTGATCTAAAGGGGATATAAAGGGATATAAAGAGGTGCCTAGAGTCCAGAAAGACTTAAAAAGGATGCTTGATTTTCCCTGGTGATTCCATGCTTTAAAATGTTTAAACAAAACCAATGTATCATTTGGTCGAATGACAAGAACATATAGAGAAGAGAGTGATGATAATAACTCACAAAGCTTTGGAGGATATAAATATCAAGGAAGGAGGAGCAGTTATGGTGGTACGAGTGTGATAGCCAGGAGGACCTAATTGAATTTAAGGAAAATTTTGGCTCACTACAAGGAACAAAAATATAAACTAAATAAAGCAACCTAAAATAAGTAACTGTACAAAGCCTAAGAAACCAAACAAACCCTTTACTTGAAGCAGTTATTTTGGAAGAGGAAAAGTACCAGATACTACATTGAGTTCTTAGCAAGCTTCACTCTTGTTGTGGGTTTTTGTATGAAAGCACTTAAAGAAGCTATGGTGATGGTGGCTGCCTAAAATGGAAAGAGCCAACAATAATCACTGTTTGATTTGAACAATCCCCAAAAGGGAGAGGATGAAATCCCTCAGAAGCAGTAAATTAAAACTGAGCAGAAACCTGGCACGTGGAGTAAATGACGCATATGGTGAATGGCACAATCTTCTGTTGGGCACTGCACATAGAGGACAAACACATCATGATTTTCCGTGTCCAAAATAAAAAGCCTATAAAAAGTACTTCTTCCCATTATGGAGAGAAAAATACATTTGACAAGAGTGATTTGTCTTCTTCTTATTACAGAATTGATACTTTTTTTTTGGTGTCTGTGTCCTCCTTTCCCCAGTGAGCTTTAAGTGCAGAAGAGAAAACAGAGGTGTCTGATCTGGGTAAGAGTCTGGCACAGATGAGGGGTCTGAAACTGGGACAATATCCCTGCTTTTCACATTGACAGTGCTCTCTCTTCACTGGAGTGTCCCTGGGGTTTAGAGGATGTGATAAACCATGTTCAGTCCAAGTGGAGGAAATGTTAAAACCTCAGACATAAATAGACATGGTCTTTAAATTTAGGCACTGTGTTAGAATATTGTAGCAGGAGCTAAACCAAATGTTTGAAGACATGGAAATTTCAAGTCAGGCTAATGGTCAAAACCAGAGATCAAAGTTGATCTACCCAGGCTTTTCTATTTTATTCACGAAGGTTTTTTTTTTTTAATGAAGGCTAGAAATATCTGTATATTGATGGCTGTGCTTTGATGGATGAGTAGTAAAACCAGGCTGGTCACTAGATGAGTGGGACAGATGCTACAAAGGAGAGCATCCTCTTCAGCTTCATGAAGCACAGACTCCTGTGCCAGAAGGGAGGCAAAGAGCTGCTGCACCATGTTCACAGTCCATTAACCACTGGCATTTTCAGTGCATACCAAACCCCGGATCAAATAACTCTGCTGTTAGATCACGCTAAAGTGCTCCTCTGCTTATTTCTCTCTGTCACATCCCAGTTACCATGCTGCAGGGGCATCGGTGAAAGGTGAAAGTGGCATGTGGGAGCTTCAACTATGTAAACTTTGGTTCTTGAAACAAACAACCGTGCAATGAATGAGCACTCGTTGTTCCCTTGTTCTGTGTTTATGCTTTGGTGAGGAAGGCAGAGGGTTCCTGCTGTGAAGCGGGATGACAAGTTTAAAAGAACATGGGCACAGTGCCAGGCAGCGAGTCCCTGCATCATTCAGCGGCCAGACTGTGCAGAGCCACCACTCTTCTCCTTCCTGCCACCCTGGTTCCTGGGATGAAGGCACCCAGCCCAGGCATCCAGCTCAGGACTCGCCTCTCTGCTGGCTCCTGGCCCGGGATGGCTGATGGTCGCTGGCAGGAAGGAGGCGGGAGACAGAAACGTGCTGCCATCATGGCACTCTCCATTCCTCTCCATGGCTTTGAGCTCTTGGGCATTTTGTTTCGAGGGCAGCGCTCTCCGGATGTTTTCATTCTCGTGTACGTGCAGATGTGACTCTCTGCCAAGCGATGTGCCTTTTTTTATCTGGGAAAATCCTCGGTGTGTTTTACGAGAGGGACATACGAGGCCCAGGAACTACCAGCACATACAAACGCCTGCAATCTTTCTTCAGACGGAGCCTGCGGGCCGGATTTTTGCCATCCCGCCGAGCCAGCGGAGATCGGGGCTCGCAGGGGCGCCCAGGCGCTTTTGCGGCCCCGCTGGCCCCGGGCCAGAGCCGGGAGTCGAGGGAGACGTGGGAGAGCCGGGCTGGGACGTGCCGGGACCGGGATGTACCGGGACCGAGACGTGCCGGGGCTGCCCTGCTCTGTCCCCGCTCGGCACAGCAGCCCCGGGCCGGCAGCTCGGCTGCTCTGCTGGGGAGGCTCTGCGCTGCTCCGGGCCGGGGGAACGAACTGCACCGACCCTCCGATGGTGCAGCACCCAGACACAGCTTAAACCTCCGTTTGAACCTCAGCTTAAACCTCAGCTTAAATCTCAGTTTAAATCCCAGCTTAAACCTCAGCTTGTTTTGCTGCCTAATCGTGCCGTGCTGACCCTCCCAAGCCCCATCCTTCTCTCTTTTCAGATCCTGTTTATTAACCTCTTCTCCCACTTATCTACCAATGACTTTTTCCCTATGGGTACTGATTTTTGTTTTAACCCTTTCACCTGCTCTGCTAATGTGCACCCAAATCCCACACTGGAATACAAATACCAGAACCCCTGAACACACTAGGGGACAATGTCTCCCTAACATTATTGTCATTACTAATATAACAGCATGTAATAATTACAGTAAGATATAAAACAAGTAAAATAACGCCAGTTACACTCTAGTATCCTACAACTGGGAGGAACAATTCCCAGGAATGCTCTATTCTGTTCAAGAATGGCACAAACTTTGGGGACATGGTGTGCCTGTGCTGAAGGAAATGTAGGAACCAAAACAGCATCACACTTTGTTTTTATTTAATGGCTTCTAATCTCAACAGGCTTGGAGCAGAGGGTAATAGAAAGATTAACTTAATGTCTGAAGTCAGGCCATAGCTGTGTTAGAAAATCTTAATCAAAGAGGATGTGGTTTTCTTGTTATGCTAATAAAGCTTGTTTCTCTTAGGTATGGAGAAATGACTGTTTAGGCTGGAATTTTCCTGAGGCAGTACAGGGCACGCACAGACACCCAACACAGAAACATTCTGCCCACATCACTTATCAACACTATCAACAACTTGAAATCAGACTCGGTAAGAGGAAGGCTCAGGTAAACTCAGCCATTAGCATTTTCCACCCTGTGCCTCTCAGAATCAGATGTGGCCTTGTTTGTCTTGCTGGGCCAGCAATTTTACAGCTAGTTGAGGCACTGGAGGAGCCACATACGTGTACCTTCAGAAAGCTGCAATATTCAGCTATTGTTTTAGTTTTATGGTAGATGAAGCAATGTGAAAAGACAAGGGATATCCAGCAGGATGACGTGTGGTGTGGAAGAACACCTGCATCCTCTCTGAGCACCCATCTCCTTTATTGCTGCTAGTGATGTGTCCATAACACCAATGAATCAATAGTGGTATTTGTGCTTGCCACTGAAAATATGACCATGGAACTAGCTGGACAAAGCCTAGGTCAGAATCAGCAGGAACAAATGTGACTGTGTCTTTTCTTGCTGTTCAGACATCCACAACCCTGCACTGTCCAAAATAATGGAAGTGCTCTTGTATCTGCCAGCTCAAGAAGGAAAACACAGGTGTTAATGAGATCAGACTATCCAAGTCCCTGCTTATTTGTGTTTTGGAATGCTGTGAGCAGAGCTCCATAACTCAGTGATGCAAACAGGGGGGTGTCCCTGGCAGCAGAGCCCCTCTTGAGGAAGGGCGTGGCACTGGGGGTCATCAGAGGAAAAGGCCAAGCACTGTGGCTTTATTCCTGCAGCCTGTGCAGTTTAACTCTGGACACAGGTCTGAGGCCATCTCCTGACTCAGGATTCTCTCTAGCAATGCTTGTGCTCATGAAGCCATCGCTCTCCCCTTGCATCTCCAGCCATTCCTTCCTTCAGCTGCACCTAAGCCCAGCCACCTCCCCCACAGCCCCAGGGGTCACAGAGCCACGTGCTGAACCCCAGCAGAGAACTGACCCAGGCTAAAACCCCGGTGGGGTAGAGTAAGACAGATCTCTTTAAATGGGAATTGCCACAAAAAGCCCTTCAGGAAAATGCAGCCCCTGGGTTCAGATGGCAGCCATGAGCAGGACCAGCTCTCCCTGGGCATGGATACGTGAGCCATGGAGAAACATGTCTGGGTTTTTGCCCCACTTGGATCCACTAATTGAGTCTGCTCCTGTGTTCAGAGATAATCTTCACATGCAAAAATGAAGTCAGGTACCTTTCTGACCCTACTTTTCTCGCTACTCAAAGTTTAAAAAAAAAGTGGTTCCTACCTTCAATTTTTTTCTCCTCTGTCAGAAATCCAGGTCTCAGCAAGGTGACTTCCTTGAAAGCTTCTGGTGATAAAGCAGAAGGAGTTGTGTGAGCCACCAGCTGCAGCAACTTTCAGGGGAAATCTGAGGGAGGGGAAATGAGTTCATCGAGACCACCTGGAGCTCTGCGTGCCACCAAAGAGAACCAAAGGGGCAGAAAGCAGCAGTGAAAGGTCAGGTTTTCAAGATAAATATGGAAACAGTCATTGCACAGGATTTCTGGGGTAAACTCACTTTGCAAATACAAAAACTCCCAGAAGTGAGTGTTATCCACAGTGCTACACCCTAATTAAACCTGTCTAGCAAATCACAGCCACAGATCCCAATTCTACTTGCAGTTCAGTGTCCTCTTACACAGCTTCTGGGCTTCCCAGGGCTGCCATAGCTGAGAGCCACCTCACCTTTCAGAGCCTCCTGCTGCCCAAGCTCTGCTCACTCACTTGGTGAAACGAGGTTGTCCTTTTCAAGTTCACAACTCACTTCAACCAGAGCCCTGAAAGAGCTGCTGTCATGTGGACGTGGCTGAACCCCAGGCAGATATTGTTGCTAAATAGCTGGTGACAGTCAGAGCTCAGTTAAAAAGCAAGAGGCATAGGGAAAGCATGAGTGCAAGGTCTCGTGGTGAAAAGGAACAGTTAATTGAGCCTTAGGCATGTCATGTCTCTCTTACACTCCATTTAACATTCATTCTGACAGCACCTGGTGATGCAAACCTTTTATCTGCTGGCTACAGCCTCTCCCACAGCAGTGATTCAGCCAACCCTGTCCTGCAAGCCTTGTTTGAGTGGGAATCTGTCCAAGTGGTCCTGGAAAAGTTCAGTCCTCTTAGACACAGAAATTTCTTACCTCTCTAGGAATGATTGCATCAAGCAAAGCCCAGGAAGAGCTGGTCCCAGTCACTCCTTGTTTGGGAAGAGGAGAAACACTGCTTCAGGCCTAAGCTTGCGTCCTCATGGACAGGAAAACACCTCCATGCTATTCTTGCCTCTCCTCCCAGTCCTGTGTCCCTGTCCTCGCTGTTTTATCACATTAGCAATACTTGAGGAATTGCATTTGCTACTCTGTTTCTGTTGGATGGGGGTAGGGGAAACCGGAGCTGCAAAGGCTTTGGGATGTTGCTGTTCATCAGGCTGTTCATGCAAGTAGGAAGTTTGGTTGGTGGTTTTGAAAATATTAATGTTGCCTTCATAAACTGGCTTTCCACCTGGTGTTATGGTCCCCAGGCCTCTCCCTCCTGGCAGGAGGGCTCTGCCACTGGTGAGAGAAGCCACCCCCATGGTGCCACCCATGGTGACATTGCTGTCTGCTCCCTCAGAGAACCAATCTGAGTAGGTAGCATTTAGGAAAATATGAAACTGAGCAGAGCTTTAAAAAAAACTAACAGGAAAGCTTTTTCATCAGATCTGCTCTCTGCCAGTGGGTTAAATGCTACAACGAAGATTAAGCCAGGGTGAGGGACCAATTTATTCCCATCCTTGCATTGCCCCTACCCAGACTCTGCCTGGCTTCTGGCCAGGTGACATAAAGCACTCAGGCAGGGGTCTGTTGGGGAGACAAGGAGACTTCACTGGAAAAACTGAGGTGCACAAGGGCTCAGAGGGAGAAAGGGGCTCTGGAGGGCTGGCTGGAAGTGGTGCTCCCAGGAGTGGCCAGCTGCCAGCAGTGGCTGAAGCTACACAGAGCATTTCAGGCTTAAGATGTCTGGGGAAAACTGTCAGGGAGCCCAAGAGAGGGATGGCCACAGTAACTATTCACAGCCCAGTCTGAAGCTCACAGGAAGGTGAGTTTAGGAGCAGAGGGAATTGAGGCGACCCTGAGCAGCTACCCCAAGTCACAAAGTCCCCATTTTCACCCTGAGCAGGCACGCAGGGCTGATTTTGGTCCTGACTCAGCCACTTTGCTCCAAACAGGAAACTAAGAAATGTGTTTATGTCTTCCTCAAGAGGAAAATAAAACAAAAACAGAGCAAAAGCCTCCACTTGGGATTACAGGAATGAAAGATGGGCAACAGGAAACACTATTTCCAGTGCTGGGAAATGCAGTTATGTCAACCAGCTGCTGTTGGCAGTCTCACATGGCATGATAAATGGAACTGGGCTTGGTGTGGAAGCCAGCTGGCCTGCACCTTAAGGGAAGAGATGAAAGCTTGGGGAAGAGTTTGTCCACACCCAAATGTGGGTGGCTTCAGAGAATCTCAGCTATCAGTGACCCACATTTGCTGTGGGTTGGATGTTGTGAGCCACCAGCGCTCCAAACCCACCCATGTGGTTTGCCCTTGAGGTCAGCAAGAGATTTCAAGGGAAACCTTTTCCTTTCTAGGGTGACCTCTTCCTTCCATACAATGCAAAACCAACTCAGCTCAGTCTGAGATACAATCAAGGAGCAGAAAAAAGGAAGTAAATGAGCTGGCAGAACTGAGTGTCCCAAAAGCCCTGGGTGTGCTCTTGCAGGGGAGTTTCCCCTCACCTGACGCAAATGAAGAAAAGCCACAGAGAAACCCCATGGACCCCTGGAAGCACATCTGAGCCAGCCACGTGCCTGGTGGAACCAGCACCTCACTGACCTCTTCCAGTGACAGAGGGCTGAAAATCCCAGTGGGCAGCTTTGCTCAGAAATAGGCATCATAAACACATAGGCGGTGACATTTTGTACCAGAAATGGTGTGGCCAGCAGGAGCAGTGTGTGATCATCCCCCCACACTCAGCACTGCTGAGGCCACACCTTGAATCCTGTGTTCAGTTTTGGGCCCCTCACTACAGCAAAGGCATTGAGGTGCTGGAGAATGTCCAGAGAAGAGCAGTGGTGAAGGGTCTGGAACACAAATCTTACGGAGACCAGCTGAAGGAGCTGGGTTTGTTCACCCCTAAGGGAGCTCAGGGGAGACCTTGGCACTCTCTAAACTACCTGACAGGAATTCAGCAAGGTGAGAGTCAGCCTCTTCTCTCACGTGACACAAGACAGGACAAGTTGTGCCAGAGGAGGTTTTGATTGGATACTCATAAAAATTTCTTCACCAAAATGGTTGTCTAGACATTGGACAGGCAGTCCAGGGAAGTGGTGAAGTCACCATCCCTGGATGTATTTAAAAGATGCGTAGATATGGCACTTCAGGACATGGTTTAGTGATGGACTTGGCAGTGCTGTGTTGAAAATTGGACTCAATAATCCAAAGATCTTTTCCAACATCAATCATTCTATGATTCCATTTTTGTTCTATTTTTGTAGCCCAGAGAATATGTAGATGGTGACTCCCCTGTTGCAGCCCTGGCAGCTCAGCAGGACAAAGTGATGATTTCTGTATCCCAAAGGACATTTGAAGGAGCCAAAAGTAACCTTAAATAGTAACACTCACACACTGTCTGAGGGGAGGCTTACATCCTTGCTTTAGACAAGCAGTCTTTTCAGACAGGTGGACAACCACCTTTCCCTTCAGTTATAAATAGATTTTCTTAATAAAATGAAGAGCTTGTCCCTATTTTGGGGGCTAGTCAGACCATTTGATTGCTCAAAATTGGATGAGAAGAACTCTCTGATGCACTGGAAGCAAATATGCCAGAGTGGCTTGAGAGCTAAAACAGCAGCTTAGTCCCTTTTTAAAGGTTGGTGACAGTATCTGATGAAGTGGTGACAATGTGCCTTTAAAATACAGAGGACAATTATTGTGTCCTGTCCACACCTGTGTTTGCCAGCCTTCCAACCCAGCCCTTTCCAGGAGCCAGGGGAAAGGCAAAGCCCACAGCAATTGATTTAATTGGCCTCACTGCCCTGTAATTTTTATCCTCTGCTGTACAGCTGGCATTTTGTTTACATGCTCCTGTATTCAATACAAATTAACAATGTTTAAAAGGGAGAGGAATATTGCTCTCAGATGTACTAGATCTTGGCCCTTCCCATAAACCCCAATTTCCCCAGATTATGTTGTTTAGAAATCCGTGGGTGTAATTAATAACAGCCAAAGGGCAGGAGTATTTGAGCAAAGAACAAAAGGGAAATTCTGTGTGAAATAAGCTAAATTTTATTGTTAAAAAGATGATTTAAGCAAATGTATTCAACTTCATCAGTGAAGTAATGGCTAAAATTACCAATAAATAAAATAAAGAACCCTGAAACTCTCTGCTATTGTTTAGCTCCCTCAAGAAGGTTTTGTTGTCCCATGGCAGCTTCCCCAGTGCAGCAGAAAACACAATCTGGTTCTGGCCAGCAGGTCCCCTCCAGCATGCTGGTTCCTAGCTGCTCCCAGGGGAGCTGAGGGAGCAGAGGGGAGGCAAAGGAGAAGCAGTTTGGCTCCTGGAGCACTTCAACCACCAGAGTCCTGGAGAAAAGGTGGCTCTGGGGAAACTTTATCCCAGCCTTTCAGTACATGCAGTAAGCCTCAAAGTAAGAGGAGGACAAAACTTTTATCAGGGCCTGTTGAGATAGAACAAGGGATGAATGGGAGTAGGATCAACTTCAATCATCTATAACGCAGAAGTTTTTACAATGAGAGTGGTGAAACACTGGAACAGGCTGCCCAGAGATGGTAGATGGTGGTAGATGCTCCATCCCTGGAAGCATTCAAGGTCAAACTGGATGGGACTGAGCAGACTGGTGTAGTTGAAGGTATCTCTGCACATTGCAGGGAGGCTGAACTATTTAAAGGTCCCTTCCAACCCAAAATTTTCTATGATTCTATGATTTGAGCATCCCAGGGATTTGGGGAACTCACAGAGAAATCAAAGTGCAGTACTCACTTCGTGCAGGGACCCCTAAAGCAGGAAAGGGTCCCAACACAGAGGCAGTCACAGCTCAGGCACTGCAGCCTGAGCTCCTGACAAGGATAGCTGAATCAGCACAAAATTATCTGAGTGAGAGAAAGTGAGGGAGTGGAAAAACAGAGGGGAGATGAATGAGAAGAGCAGGAGAGAAGAAATCCCAGCCACAGGTCCTCACAGCACCTCCTCTGAAGGCTCTCACCCACCTGCCCTCAGGTGTGTACACACAATGAAAAGTGATATGTCATACAAAAACATGACTTAGTTCCCTTCTTTCCTGTCACTAACTCTTGGCCTGGTGCCTTCCTCACCAACAGCTTTTGTGCACAAAGCATGTCTGACACCTGCTGAAATGGAGCTGGACTTTTCTTTAGGCATATCCCTCTCGCTGGCTGCAGGGCCGCTGGCACACTGAGGGGGTGAAGCTGCCAATTGCCCAAGAGATCAGAATTTCAGCACAAAGCAGAATTAGCAGGAAGGTGGGCTGGGATGGAGGCAGGAGGAAGCAAAGCCATATGGGCGTGAAATGCTGGGGGCGGTGAATGACGGTGAGGATGGGTGAAGAGAGCTTTTGTTATCAGCACAGCTGAAAGAGAGAGGGGCACCTGTCCCTGAACCTCAGAGCCCAGAACAAGGAGCCCATCCAGTGGCACCTGTGACCCACCTGTGCTGCTCTGGGCCATGGGTGCATGGCCCTGGGGTCAGGCTCCAGACCTGAGAGTCACTGGAGCCCCTTGGGCGGCTGTGGGAGCTGCCAGCCAGGGAGAGGCACCTTGGGGAGGGCACGGGGCTGAGGAGGAGCACAGAGGAGCTGGGAGCTGCTGGCAGCTACACAGGCTGGATGGACAGACCACCAGGAGCAAGGTCAGGAAGGGAAGAATGTTCAGGTTCCAGCGCAGTTTTTCTGGGGGCTGAGCACAAAGCCAGTTTAGGAGGCTGGGAGGCTACTGGAGCAGTGCACAGGAAGAAAACGATGATGATGATGGTGATGACAATAATGCCACCCTCCAAGCCTATGCAGGGCCTCTGGGGTAACAGGCAGGAGCTGGCAGGTGATGGCAGCAGCAGACAGGCTGGGGTACACTAATGGCTGCAGGTTTGGTCACAGATTAGCTGCCTGCTCCCCTTCAAGGCAACCCAGTGTGCCACTCCTACCCAGGCCTTCCCTTCTGGGAGGTTCCCAGCTCAGCCTGGCACTCATCCCTACCTGTGCAGAAAAGGGAGGGTCACTGCTGATTTTTTGATGGTGGCATTAGAAATCAGTCTCCAGAAAGGCTGCTTTAGTTTCCTTCCACTTCTTTTATTTTTCTGTGTGTTTGAATGTTTCCAAGATGATTTAGGTTAGTTGAGTTTGTTTTGACTTTTGGGGTTTTTTTTGTCCTTTTTATTTTTTTAAACACTTGGGTAAAGAAATTATGAGCTGTGAAAAGAAAGGCCCTGAAAAAAGGCAGAGGTATCAGCAGCAGCAGATCCTCTGGCTCTCCCTGCTGTGGAGTTTTCAGCCCCTCATGGACACATCTGCCTTTGAGAGAGCTGACAAGAAGTAAAAAATAACATGACTTAACCTGAACAGCACACGTGGGCTTGCCTGTTCTTGCAATTACACACGCAGGAAATTAATTTTGATAACTGCTCCTGAATACCTTCCTGTGCAAACAAAACCTGGCTGGATTTCTTTCCTCTTCTATCACTGTGGAATCCCAGAGGGGATACTGAGAGGCCCTGAAAGTGTTATGAAATCACCATGAGACAGGAACATTCACACAAGGAAGAGCTGGATCTTTGCCCATCCCAGCCAGGAACACCAAAACTGCTCTGTCTGGAAGTGCTTTGGCTCACAGGGGTGTGGTGACAGCTTCTCCCACTCTGCCTCAGTCAAGTGGTCTAGATTGTGAAGGGAGGTGGAAATTGTACATGTGTGACTTGCCACAGAAATCCTACATTTCAAAACTGCTTAGACGACTCAGCATGGATTTTGTATCGGTGATCTATACACACTTCTCAATATGAGGATTTTTTTTGTATCAGTTACCTAAACATTTAATATGAGATGTGTAGCTGCTGTCTGATTTCAAGTCAGACCTGCCTGAGAATTAAATCACAACAAGAGGTAATTGCTTTGAAAAATCAAGCCTGATCCCACAATTTTTCACAATCAGCATCACAAATTGGAGCCATCCAATACTTTTCACCAAACAGCTCAAATTTCACAAAACTAGCTCTCACTCCAGACAAGAACCCCAAGCTCCTTTGAGTATTACAGAAGAAACCACTGATTTATTTTTCTTTTGTTTCCTGATGCACATATGAAGTTTTAGAATTCAACCACTGACCCATGCTAAGAGTTTCAGATGTTTCTGGCTGTGGCCCACCTTAGGCTTGCCTGACAGCAGTGGAAGGGGGCAGAGAGGTGATGGTTCCCTTTCCTTCAGGACAGGGAGCCACTCAACCCCCAGCTGCAGGCGAGCTGCTCCTGTTGTAGCACAGACTGCCCAGGTCACCCAGCCCTGCTTAGCCTGGGAGGAAGGGAAATGCATCCAGTGTGGGACACGAAACCTTTGTAGAGAGCACAGCGAGGTGGCAAATGAAAACTTCCCTCAGCTGCTCGTGTGAGTGCTCAGAAGCCTGAACCTTTTCCCTGGCTGCACACAGGGGAGTCTTCCCTTTGCTGCCCTGGGCCAGATGCTCTTGTCTTGGGAAAAGCAGTAGGGAACACTCTGCTGAGCACTCCTGGGCCAAAGTCACCCTTTGATTCATCCCATTTGACTTATAAAAGATCCATCTAAATGATGCAGCTCCCTTGAGTGCTGTGACAGTCCAGATAAGGACAACCACAGGAAAAATGCCCAAATATTTTAGCTCCTGTTTTTTGGGGTTTTTTTATGAATCTAGTATGAAAAAGAACAAAGGAAATGATTGCTCATTTTCTATAAAACTATTTATTCTCTCCTGAAGAGAATTAGTTCATCCGGTTGACTCCCTTTCATCCCAACCTCACATTCTATGACTGAAAAGCAGAGAGAAAAATTGCACCCCTGTTTTGCACACACAACTCCAGCCATTTAGAATGAACCTGTTTTCCCACTTTCTGTGGTTTCTTCCCTTTTCTGCCTAGTATCAGTCCTAGCAAAGTGACACATGGGAAAGCAAACCAGAACTTCACAACTGCTCTCCCTAGTAAAGGACCTAAAGTTTAAGGTTCCCACCTATTACCATGACAGGAAGGCATTTGTACAGTGAAAGTGGAAAGGGGAAAGGAAGCCCTTCCTTCCTTTTCTGTTTGCATGTTTTTAATGATCAACACTAGAGAGAAGTATAAAACAATGGCTTGGTAGAGACTGTCCTCATTCCTGCCGTATCTTTTCTCTGTAAAAGGGCAAAGAGGATCATCTCTAACATCTTCTGTGTGACTAGTGTGCCAAACTCACTTTTCCAGGATTCCTCTACTGAAACAATTGTGAGTTTAAACCATTCTTGCATTTCTTACATTTTTTTACCTATATTGCATAGTAGAGATGACAGACAAAATACAAACTCACCATAAGATGCAACACCACACAAAGGACAATCAGGAGGAGACCAGGAGGAAGGCAGCTTTCATGTTCCCACACTTTTTGGCTTCTCTTACCAGCCTCCTTGCAAGACAGGGCGGGAATAAATCATTATCAGTGACAGCAGCGCTGGTACATTGCAGCTTCCTGTCCAGAAGCAGCTGATTGCATCAAACAACTCATCCTGGCTAATCAAGGCAGAAGTCAGAGGGGGAATTCCTGTGCTTACCACGTCTCTGGGCAGAGTTGTTGAGGTTCAGGAGGTCTCCAAAAACATCCCCCTCCAGCTGAGAGGTCTCAGCACACTTCCCCAGCCACAAGCTGCATCATGGCCAAGAGAAGAAAGATGTTAAACTTCTGTCCTGGGTTATTCCAAGCCTCTCCTGGTGATAACCCAGGGCTTTTCTAAGCACCTCCACCTGTGGTGAGAAGAAACAGGAGATGTGCTGGCTTCACATCTCTCACAGTGTGCTTAGTGAACAAGGGCACTTTCTGCAGCTGTGCCTAGATGGGAGAATGGAATCATAGAATTGTTTAGGTTGGAAAAGGCCTCCAAGATCATTGAGTCCAAACATTAACCCAGCACTGCCAAGGCCCCCAGTAAGCAAGGTCCCTAAGCACCACATCTACACTTTTTTTTTTTTAATCTTCCAGGGTTAATGATTTCAACACTTTCCTGGGAAGTCAGTTCCAATACTTGACCACTCTTTCAGTGAAGAAGTTTTTCCAATATCAAATCTAAACACGCCCTGGTGCAACCTGACACCATTCCCTCTTGTCAGTTGTTACCTGGGAGAAGAGATGGATGCCCACCTGTACACAACCTCCTTGCAGGTATTGTATGGTCAGTAGGGACCACCAGGGCAGACAGGCTGCTGAAAGCAAACCTGAGCTGTAAGCTCTCAGAGACAGACCTTGTTTGCCTTATGACCTGCCCTGAACTTGATTTGGCCCCATCTCTGCAAGATGATGGTGCTGGGTCAGCAGTGATCACTCCAGAAGTCAGCATTGAGCCAGTTTACTTTTCCAGCTCAAAACCAGGTCACATTCCCATGGCATTTGCAGTAACCCCAAAGCACTGAACAAGGGAATTACTTTCATAAAAGTCTCTGCTCACAAGAAGGAGGTTCAGATGTTATCCCCATTTTACAGATGAAACAAACAGACCACAATTTGCTGTAAAATCAAGCACATGTTCCCTTTTCTACTCAGCACGAGACACCTGACAAAGGTTTACACCATGATCTGAACCCCACTAAGACAGCTGGAAGATCCCAGAGCCCATACTGTCGAGTTTGCTGGCCCCCAGACCTTCTTGAGGAGCTCCTCATGGTCTCTTCACATGAAGCAAACTGCTCTGTATGCCCTGTGCTGCACTTTGTAGAGGGTGGATGCTGGACAATGCCTGCCCCCACCAAACCATATGGCCCAGCTCACACACAGCCACCAGTCCCTTACTGGGACCCATCATCCTCACAGCACAGGCCACAGCTCCTGCCATCCTCTGCCAAGGGCAGTTGGATGTCATTTTGTGTGGCAACAGAAAGATGAGCTTCATGCTCAGGTGTCACATCATACATCACATTAGCTCCTCCAGCAGCTGGGAAGGGACAGTCAAGATTCATTAATGCTGGTTTAACATTAATTATGTTTGTAGAACAGTGCTGCAAAGGAGCCTTTTGACAAGCATGTCCTTCCTCAGCTACATCATTTTCCCCTTCCTCTGCCTTCCAGAACCACACACCTCTTTCCATTAAGAGAAAATGACAGAGCACTATGGTCTGTCAGGACAGAAAAAAAGCAATCCAAGGTCATTGTGTTGTTCACTTTGACTTTTCCTCCCCATTTCTTCGATGGTATAGCATATTCAATCACTGCCCTGTGGAAACTAACCTGAATTCCTCTCTGAAAGCAATTGCAGAGGTTGCTGCTTGGAACAGCTCTTGTTGCACAGAGTCTTTTCTTAACACAAAGCTTTGAAGTCTTTGTACCTCAAACAGAGGAAGTCAGCAACTACAGCCACTCTATAAACCATACAGGCTTTCACAACTGAAAAAGTGTGTTTTCCACAGAGATCTGGCCACGTTCTCTCATTTGCCTTTGACCTTCTAATGCAACCGGAAAGTTACTCCTCAGGAGAAAAGGAGGAGTATGTACAGGCAGGAGGAGAGCTGGGGAAGTTGTAGCTGGGCAGGGGAAGGATGACTCAAGGCTCAGGTCATTGGCAGGGACTCAGTTGCACAAACCAGAAAGCAGAGACTGAAATCGTGGATGTTGGAGGCACTGTGAAATTATTTGGTGATATGTTTAAGCCAAGTGCTTGTTGACATTTTGCCTGTTTCTTACTATCACACATAGCAACATCTACTTTTGTCAGCCTAAGCAATTCACTTTGTCTCACAGAATCATGTCAAATTCTTTAAATACACATGACAATGGCAGGTTTTAGTGTTGGTGGCAGCATTGTGGAAATACCATCCCACCACATCCCTGGGGTGGCCTGAGTTCAGACAACTTTTTGCGACAATCACATTATAAATTCTTCCTTCTTGCTACCTAATTTTTCCATTTCCTGTAACTCCATGAGTTTCACTCTCCCCTCTGAAATGTCTTGTACTGAAACCCACCACTTGGCTGGGTTTTTTTTCTTCCCACCAAACAGTCTCTCACTTTAATTCAACATATATTTTTCAAACTAGAATTTTTTATTTTTTCCCAGCAGCATTCAAGGCAATAGGCAGCACATACAATTCATTAATGTTCTGACATGGCAACAAACAAAAATTTTGCCTGTATTGAAACAATGGCCTGAGATTCACCTAAGGTTTTAATTCACTGTAAGGCTAGAATGACACCAAGGAAAAAATTAACCTCAATAATGTGCAATAAACCAGCAGCATTGCACATACACAGCATAGGCCAAGTCCTTCCCACCCATCAAGGAAATACAATTTTGCTACACAGAATAGCATTGACCCTCTCCTCCTTCCCCACTTCTGGTGTGCTCTCTCTCCAGGCAAAAGTTCCAAATCTTCCAAGTGAAATTTGATTTCTCTCGGCTCACAAAGTCCCTCTGCTTGGGCTCCGGGCAGCAGGGAGAGCGAGGCAGGGCAGCGGGGCTTGGCTGCCACCTCCTGGTGCCTGCCCCGGCCACACAGCAAACCTCGCCGAAAACAGAACATCCCAAAAATGCAAATAATTACCGGCACTGTCCTGCGGCTCCACGGGGTGAGCCCTTTCTAACCCTGCAGGAATAAAACAGACTTAGCATGGAGAAGGGAAATGAGACGGGTTGCTGAGCTTCAGGGTGTTGAGCTTCACAAATTAATATCGTTTTTATGTATATGAATATTCATAGTTTTTAAAAATATGAAAGCTTGTGACACACTACAGGAGCAGTTAGCATCTTGCATACAGGAGCTACAAGGCTTCCATGAATGTTTCTCCTTCAACTTTAGGAAAAAACTTATACATATTCTAGAGAAAAAGCAATGAAGAAATAAATCTTACTAATTCTTTCTCCATTTTTTGTCCTCTTCTCTGCTTATGAGGAAAATATGAATTTTTCCCATTTTATCCTCCAAACACGAAGTATATCCACTAAACAATATTTCAGTGTTCTTGGAACACTGCTTTATTCTTGATAAATACTTTGAGAGTTTTGAAAGCATCATATGAAATCTCCAACTTGCATCTTTCAAAATATTTCGGAAAAACTAAGATAAAAGGTTACCATGTGAAAAAAATACAAAACCCTCATACACTGCCTTCTGTAATCCTGGGAATTTCAAAAGTAGAAAACAGTGGTGTCAAAGTACTCTTGATTCATGGCCACCAAGCAAGCCCAGGAGAAATAATTCAAAAGAAATTAAGACATTTGTTTTGTATGCAGCAGGTGACTCTGAGGCTTGGGACTGCATGGACATGTGCATGAGGAAAGATAATGAGAAAAATCCATCAAATTAGTTTTCTCACATCAGCATTCATGAAAGACAGCGCTTCATAAAACCTTCACATCAACAAGTCACCATGACTCCTCAAGGACATTAAACGAAAAATGAACTTCCCAAAACAGGACAAAGGAAATATTTTTTTGTTCAAAAGAGCAGCTCTGGGCCTTGATGTGCCATCACTCAGCTGAGACAATGAAATAATTAGGGGAGGCCCTATCACATCTTGAATCCACCCTGACAAGCTGAAATCTTCTGCCCATCACAGATAAAGGTCAGAAAGGCCAAGCCAAGAACTGTAAACTGACAATTTTCAGCAAGGAATTCACAGCAAAGCCAGCTAAAGCCTGGCCAGTGTTTGTCTCTAATTCAAAATAAATCCTATTGGGGAAAAAGCCCCAACCTCAGGCTCCATATGTGGATGTGAGAGTACAGCAGAGATTAGCTGTTACTAATTTTAAGACCGACGTGTGCTGTGACGCCAGCCGGATCACAGGCACCAACAATTGCAGCCCCCCCTGAGCACTGGCTGCAGTCAGAAAAATAGGTTTTCTATGGATAACCCTGGGCTGATCCCAGGCACCTTCTGCATAGAGATCCCTGAGCCCAGCACGTGTGACTCAATCTGGCCTTTGGCATTAGAGATAAAGCTACAAATACAACATTGTTAAGAGGGTTTCCCTGTAGTTAAAATCTGCTTCTGTGAGGTGCTGTTCCAGTGTAAGCAGTAACTGTCTGTGCCTTTAAAGTCCCTTTCATCTTCAGTCTGGCATACTGCCATGTTTGGGGGACTTTCTGAACACGTTATGCAATTTTGGCAGCAAATCCAAATGCGAATACCAGCAACCTAGACACACCTATTATTTTCTTCAGCTGGTTTGAAAAGTCATAGAAAGCAATATAGCAAATGAAAAGTGCTGAGTAAAGGGGTATTCAAGGAAACCCCATGACTATCCAGACCATTCCAGTTCCAGAAGAATATACACCCAAAATTTCAGTCAGGGATTGCTAAAACAAAGCCTCTCACCACTGGAACAGCTGTGAACTGTTTGGTTGATTGCTGCTATTGCTGCTGCAATAGCACCCCCACGAGCTGGGCTCCACTGTGCAAGTGCTACGCCAGGATCTGGAAATGTGCTGGAGAATCTCTCACAGATAGATTCTAGGCTTGTTATTACTTCACATTTCCATTGCAGCAAATTATGGGGAGTGTTGTCTTGTGGGATTTTTGATCTGGACCACCACCAAATTCCTGCTCTTCCCTCTCCTCCAGCTGCACTAATTGGAGGATAATTTCCCCAACTGCAGAGGACAGAAATAAATCCATCTTTGCACAAGCTTCTGCCCCTTACCTTAAAGTGGCTGTGCTGTGCTCCAAGTTGCTCTGACAAATGCACTACATTGCTACAGACAGCAGAAAAAAAACGTTGTCAGCCAAATAGAAAGGTGATCTCTTTTTAGTTATCATTTTCTAGAAAGTTCTGGAGTCCATTTATTTTAAACACGAAACAAAGGAAGAATCAAGAAGTTAAAATATGCCAGTTCATAAAAGCTCTTTTGCTGTTGCTCATTGAATCCTAAAGCTATGCTCTTTTATCTAGTGCTATCAAAACCTGTAAGCTATGAAGATTATGTAAGCTATAGATGATGTTACACACTAGTAAAGTTTTACACTAGGTCAGCACCAACAGCCCTGTACAGACCATGCAGTCATGCAGAGATGGACTTGGTCCCTCTCTGTACCAGGAAAACTTGCTTTGAAGAGGGGTCTTTAGCCCACATAGACCATCAAACCATGCCCTAAAACCTCTCTGTTTCTGCTGTGAAGAGGCAGAGAGAGGTTTATAATGCCCACAAAGTACCCTTTGCAGACACAGAATTCAGCTTTTTAGATTAGGTGAATAAACAATTACACATAAAAACAACTGGTTTAATACTCATGTTCCTCATCATGTCATCCTCATTCTTCTTTGCTTTAAATCATATTGATAAAAAAAGAAAAAAAAAAAAAAGACATAGACCCCAACAATAGGCATAAACACTATGGGCCTCCTATATAGCGCTGTTCTGCCCCATGCTCACCAGGTAAGAAATGTTTTTGACATGTGGTGTAAAAATAACTCCACTGATGGCAAGGAATACCTTTTTCAACAGATGCCTGTACAAGGAATATCCCAGTTTGAAAGTTCACCTCTCCTTTTTTCCTCTGAATGGATGGTGTTTACCTGTCTTAGCTACAAAAGTCCAGCAAGGAGCAGGGTCAGCACAGCCCCCTTTTCCTTCCTCAGCAGGTGAGCAGTAAGACATGTAAAGAAGGATTAATCTGGACAAGAAGCTTTGCAGTGCAGTGAGCTCCATTCCTTTTGTTTAGACTGGAGGTAAATCCTGGTTTTCCTCACCCAAAGGGTATGCACCAGCTTTCAGGTTTTAATAACTTTCCTCAGTGCAGCCAGAAAATCATTTGATGGAGAGACTCTTCCAGCAAAGTACAGCCAGCTTTGGCAGCAGGCACTCAGCAATTCAACATTACGTAAGACAAAAAGAACACGTTATACCCTATCAGTTGTCATCCTCCTGAGGCTTAGTGAATAGCATTTCTATTATATGATACATTGAGATATATATACACACACACAAAAAAAATATATATATACACACACAAATAACATTAGTGAATAAGCCAAAATGTGTTAAATACTGCCCATACAGGCAATCTGTAATTGCAAGAAACGTGCTTTGGAATACAAACTGGAGCAGAATTCTTGATGCCACTTGCTTTGCAATCTCTAAGATGCCACAGGGGCTTCCTACCTTCATTCAAAGTGTGGGGTGGGAAAGAGAAAGAAGAGCACAGGATTAAATTTAAATCTCCTAAACTGAGCCAAGGACAGAATTACCCATGACAGAACTCAGCTAAGACAGACGATCCTCTCTGCTGCTCTCCTTTGTAATCATAATTCCTTTCTCTCATCTCTGAAAAATAGCATTAAAAATATAGGGAGATCTGTTTTTCATCTGAAGATGAAAATATTTTCTGTTAAGTTCTCTAGAAATGAATTGACACAATTTTTGGATTGAACAGTTACTACTGCTGCACAGCAGAAGTGCAGAGCACTGGCAGCCAAGGCTGTCACTGCAGGTGCCCAGAGTGCTTCTGCCACACCACCTCATACTCTGCCTCCATGTTCCATCTCCAGCTTCCACTGCCACAGCCACGTCCATTGGGAGCCACCTGTGTCTAAAGGAACACTTGTAGGTTTTGTGCTGTTTGATGGCAACTATGTCAATCGTTTGCCAACTATTTTTCTCTAGCAAAATGACAAATCCACAGAGCCAGATTAGCTGGATTATGTCTTTACACTACCCCCTAAATAAACTGTTATTTGCTTATGAGAGAGACAGCAGGAAATGGCAATTTATGTAAATGTATTTTAAAATAGAATAGAATTATTTTATTTAGTTTTCATTTCTGGACAGTATGTATCCACCAAGGATGAATTACATCTCCAGTATCAAGATGAAAAATAGTCTCTCATAGTTTGCTTGATAAATTATGGATTTTTTTAATGTCAAAAATACTCACCAACACTGAAATAGTCTTAGGCAGCCTAACAGAAATGTCATAATCTGTTCAAATTACATCTGAGAAAACTTAGGTAGAGGTACCAGCTGCAACATGAATATTTGCCTGCCAATTGAATAAATGACTTAACAATTCCTCAACCATCTGCATTTTGGCTCAGTCACACAAGGTTAAGTTGTTTGTTTTTCAGTTATTTCAGTTTAATGTCTGAATCAATACCAGATAATGCAGAAGCAAAAAAGTTTTAAATGCCACAGGTCAACCATTAAAAGACCTGAGATGCTCCCAGCTTCAGTAACTTTTGCTTTCATTCCTTTATGAAACTGTTTCACTATAATTGGTCAGCAGAGCCAAGTAGAGAGATTAGGGCAGAACGTCTGTTCCAGGCTTAATGGTCTGTCCAGGTAACACAGACACAGCCAAGACCAGCACACTTTCACACAGGGCTTCTGATTCTGCTTTTTTGCAAACAGGAAATACTTTATCCCTTTGAATCCACACTGGCAGGTAGACAAGTATTTTTTGGCTAGTAAATGCTAGCAAGCATTTAGTTTCTTCTTTCAGGTAGAGCAACCAGAAAAATACCTCTACATGAATTGCTCCCTCATGTCACAGAGCAGAAAGGTTCAAGGTGCTGAACTCCAGCTCCTGGCAGATTTCAGCCAGACTGGCACGAGAACCACTCTGCTTCCCCACAACCATTCTGACAGCAGGAATTCCAAGGTGAGGTAGCTTATCAAGAGCCATACTACCAATTCCAAATTTCGGATTAAAAACACCCAAATGACAGCAGACTACCTTTCCACACGGCACCTCATTTCAGTACAAAAAAGTATTTTCACTGAAATTTTCAGAATTGTGATTCATTCTTTTCCAGTGGTGAGGTCTCCAGTCTTTCACTTTCATCCTTTAAGAAAGTATAATTACAGCTTATTGCACTTTTTTATTCTTACTTGTCTATGTAAATCCCACTTGGACCGAAAGTCAACCAGCATTGAATTAAGGGTATTCTTGTATAGATCCTCTCAATACTCTTAAAAGAAGGCACTTGTTCAAAAGACATTATCTGCAGAATTATTTTACTATTTCATTTTTAAAATGGACTCAATTGATACTCCAGAAACAGGTGCCATTTTGCAATTCTAAATCCTGCAGCATTCAAGTCTTCTCCCCCTTCTAGACATTCTTGGTGTTAAAACTGCCATGAAACTTTTCAATACTTCAAATAGAAAACTATTCTTCAGAACAATCCTACTGCTAACTTAACAACTGACAGAGCACAATTCAATTTGGATTTTAGAGTCTAGGAATACTGACCAAAACTATGCAAAAAGAACATACACATGTTAGAACATACACATTTTAGGCTTTATGGCCTGGGAATATCAGTGGAAAAATAAACAAAGCACATTTTTGAGCAGGCATAGCACTTCTGAAGCAGTGCCCCCTGTCTGCATAAGAACATGGTGTGAATTCACATATTCTCACAAAGAATAGGGTCATAAAACTTCATGTATTTCTGTAGCAAGCCCATCTTCTTGAGGCAGCTTGAGAGACTCTGCTTGAAAAAGCAAGAGATTATCTTCCTCCCATCTAGCCAGTATCTGCATTCAAGAAGACAGATTGTATACTCACTTCTAATATCCATTCCAGCAGTTCAGAGACCTCATCACCAGGTATTTGGGGCAACAGCAGATCCTGTGCCACAAACATACTTGCAGGTAAAAGAAAACCATGCCAAAAATGTTATTCTTTATGAATTATTTTAATGAACCAAATATGAAGTGACAAACACAGGTCAAGGAAAATAACACAAAACCAGCCCCACCAGCTGCTGAAAGAAGATAAAGATCCAAGAATAGTTGAGGACAATTTGAGGGCAAAGAAGAAAGTATAGTGAGAGACAGTCATTCTTGCCAAGAATATAAACCAAATTACCAAATCACATAATAGTTTACATTTCAGGTCAAGTGCTTAAATAAGGTCTCTGGTTTTTTCTTAACATGGTGAGTACACAGAACAATAGGGAATGGGCTATCCCTGAATTCGTGGCAACAGGTCCTATGAGCATATTCCAGACTTCTTCAAATACTGGAGATAAAGGTGGCTAAAAAGAGAAGCAGAGAAAGTGAGGACCCTTTGTTTACCCAGCCAGGTCTCAGAAATGGAATGTGTTTTCTAGACCCCAGAATCTTTGGCATAGGCTCCTCCTCAATGTCTGCGCGAGTGCTTTAATCCCATGACTGTGAAGGTGGCTGCAGTCAGTTTCTCATACACCAGAAACATTAGAGCAGCAGTGAGGACTGTCTGCAGGAGCTTTGCTTCAAGGCCTTTGTAGAGTCCCACTAACCCAAAACGCCTACGGAGGAGAAAAAATACAAACAAGAACAAGCATGAACAGCTTCCTGTAAGTAAATCAGTACACTGCAGAGAAGAATCAATATTACAAGTTGATGACCAACTGTAGGAATCTTAAACCCATTCTTGACCTTAAGCCAGCTATGTTTAGTAATATTTTAAAGAAAAAATTCTGCAGAAACTTAAGGTCCTTTGTGCAAGAAACCTGCATCTTTTCAAGTTGAGAGGTGAAATGAATTAGCATCCATATGTATCCTTGATGTCACTTACTGTACAGACATTTAGGAGAATCTGGGTTTGTGCGCCTACTCTACAATATATTACAAAAACCAGGTTGACTCAAATGTCAAGTTTAAGGGAGGCAAAAGGAAACAAAATCCAGACCCAGCAACATTTTCACAGTGTTAGTAATAAGTCAAATTTTCTCTATCATGGTAGGAGAAATAAAATGGGAAAGCTCACCGCACTCTCTGTTGAAGAAGGTAAAGAACATTTCTAAGACTGCCCAGTGTTCGGTTCTCTGGGTTCAGCCTGTGACGTCCAAACTGAAAAAAAGGAAGAGTATTTTGCTGTACTAGATCCCCATGTGCTTGGCAGAGAACATCACACATGCATGAAATCTGGAGAGCCTACCTGAAACCTCTTTAAACATTTTCCACATTACATAACTACGAGCAGAGAACAGAGGCCAAAGCTCACACTGCAAACATTAAAACTGTACATACTACTGTAATTTGGTTTGGTTTTAAAATGGATTCTAATAAATATTTCCTCTCTTTCAGTTGCTCTGGAGGAAGCAGTTTTCAAGATCTCAAAAGCATAATTTGCAGAGTCTTAGTAGGGTTATGACACTCAAAGCAAGTTCTTTCTGTCTTTCTCAGCTTTTACTTCACAAAGATACAGACCCTCACACACCTGCAAGTCATTACTACATTGAGACTCCACAGTCAAACACACAATTTATCTGCCCAGCAATGGTCCTGGAGCACTTATGTGTGAGCTGCTGTGGAAGAATTCAAAATTGTTTCATCTACCTACCTGGCCTAAATAATATTTCTTTTTTACTCACTACACTTGCTTATGGCCAAGCTGGTTTTCAGTAGGCATGACTGCTGCTGCTGTAGAGTTAAACTAGTAATTTCAGCAAGTCCTTTTCAAGCATTCATTGATACTTTTATCTGATACAGGTTGATAGCACTGCCAGCAAGCTGTAACTATGAATTATTAATATACAAGAGTTGGTACACTTGTATTTGTAGCAGCACAGGCTAATAGCTTTTGAAGACTGTATTAAGCTTCTGTGCTAAAGAAGAACGGTGAACTTGAGTAACTGCATGTTGGATGAGCTTTTCCCCAGAACATGTTGAGGCAACTGCTATTTCTTATGTGTAAGAAATTACCATTGACAGTAGGTAAAGTATTCCAGCTGATTAAGGCAGCTCAGAAATTTTAAGAGAATGCAAGATGATAGAGGCTTTACTATGTGTTTTAATAACTTGGGAGGAAAGAGCAGCAACAGAATGCTAGTGGAAATCACTAGACAGCAGAAAGCCAGATTACACACAGGCTTTCACACCACCATTAGGTGCCTCATTCTCCTCTTTTCTCCACCACTGGACAATTTTTGTACTACAAAGGGCATTAAGAGAGAAGAAAATAATTAATTTTTCACTAGAATGTTAACACTTCAGTATTTACTGCAGAAGACTTCCCAAAAGGATTAGCATTCTCTATAACAGAGAAAAAAGACTTCCATTTTTAAGAGAACTTTTTCTTCTGGGATCACTGAGAACATTAATGGTATTGCTGTACCTCCAGAGGCAACTTTAATTTATCTGCTCTTTACTGAGACATAGGCCAAAGAACAGTTTCACTGCAGAATGAGTAACACCAGTGTCACATAGTTTTAATGACTGGGAGAAGTAAGAAATGGCAAAGCTGCTACCACTGTCAATTACACAGGATAACTGTTCATTATATGACAGTAAGAAGAGAACTGTGCCAAAGAGTTGAAAACAAAGGTGTAAAGACTTTACTACAAAGATCTCTAATAAGTTCTAAAAAAGAGTAAGTTTCTAAAGGTTTAAGGTTAAAAAGGAAAAAAAATGTTCTGTATTAGTTTGATGAGAGAACTTAGTTACGATGTGTAAGTTTATATGAATTATATGGAGCTTATATTAGTTTGTGTGCAAATCTGCTAAAATTATTTAAAAAAAAACTGCAACTTTTTTTCATGCAGAATATTAGTTCTGAAAATACTAAACCTTTACTCATAACCTTTTTTAACATTGCTTAGTGTGAGTGACAAAAACGTCATCAACTAGAACAATGCCAACTTTAGATTAGAAAACACATTACAAAATATAGCAAGTCTGAACTGGACAGCACAGATGTCCCAGACACACATTTTTGCTGTCCTCAACAGATGTGTTCAGGGCTCCTGGCTATTCTTTCATAGAGCAAAGGGACAGAAGTCACCCCTAGTGACTGCAGAACTAGACACAGGGTCCTTGTGCTCCCCATCATCACAGGGAGAGGATGGACTGGCACTGGATTTTTTTTTTCTTCTTTTTACACTGTCATTAAGAGTCAGAAGAATTTTGTTCAAAAAGCTAAATGGAGACAGAAAAAAGATGAAGCCTCAAGACTGTAACCACTTCTGTAGGAACCATGGAAAGGAATGAGGGCTGAAGCTGTTCTGTGGCTAAAACAGAGCACTCCAACTTTCCTTCCAGTTCTCCTTCACATCAGGAGCAAACAGAATTATCACAAATTAAAAACAGACTGATGTTGCAACTTATCCAAACAGAGCTATTTTTATTTAAATGTTTTTCTGTATCTGCCATTCCAGTAACAGAAGTCTGTGTTGTTAGTTTAGCTACTGAGATGTGCCCAGGCTGTTAAAACAGGATAAGGCATTGAAAGGCAGCTGATCAAAAATTATGAAAACTTCAGAAAAGATGACTGCTGATAAAAATTACACAGTAAGTATATCCAAATCCTCTTGCTTTGAAATATAGCATCCTAACTACTTTTTCACAGGTTACCAAAAATCAAGATACATTTATTACACTCTAATTAGAGAGTTACGAATTATTACAAAACTTGCTTGAAAATTACTTTTTCCAGATGAACAATTAACATGAAAATTCCCTTATTAGAGAGGTCTGAAAAGTGATACTCTTAGCATGGAAGGCTTGTTTTCAGCAATTCAACTCATTCTCCAAATTTGTCCAAGTTTTAGAACATACACAATGGCTTTACTGTAGAGGCAAGTTAAGGCTCCTCCTTATTTAGGAAAATATATTTCATGTGGAAACACTTATTAATATTTAACTGCTACAGAGTTTAAAACACACAAGTTTAAGTACAATATGCTTACATGTGGCCAGGTCTCCTTCCCTCCTACTCCCCAGTTTTGTCTTGTGTCAATATTACACCAATATTGGTACACTCTGAATGCAGCAGCATTATCCAGCCTATGTACAAATTGCAAGTCAGAATAAATGCAAGTGTTTCCATTACCACTACAATTAGCCTACATGGCCAGGCAAATGGCTAAAGGTATTATTTATGAGGGAGCTCAGCTTCCTCTGATGAATCACATTCTGGGCACTGACAAGGTCAGACCATCATCTGAACAACAAAATCTATGAATAGAACTTTTTTTTAAAATTACCATAGGTCATCTGGAAACAGACTGGTTTTAGAAGATTTAATTTTAACTTCCCACTTGACACATTTTCCATTTATATTCCAATAAGTAAATGTACATTTCTGCAGTGCCTAAAAGCAGTACAATGCATCAGCTTCTCTGGGACACTGTACCAATGCAACACACTGGCAATCCTACCAGCAACTTGAAACAAATGTGCACCAGTATATCAAGCCCTGTCAAAACCAAAGAGGAAAGCCATTCTAATCAGTGACCTGCATTGGGAAAAATGCCTCCCAAAACAATGGGTCCATTAACACAAATAAAAACAAGGCTTGCATGATACAGACCAAGTCAGAGGCAGAGCTGCCATGAAATGAAATGATTACTTACCCGCAGAATTGACTGTACTGTCTGCAGAGGATAAGTGAGGGTGGTGGCAACTGCTTTGGCGATTGCACCAATGACAAAAGCATCCAAAGACGTGAGCTGTTCAATAGATTAAGAACAAATTTACTGCACATAGTACCAAAATAGCCAATTACCCATTTGTATTTGTATTTAGATTCTGTACTGGTACCTGCTACCAGATTATCTAAGGATCTTTGGCATAAAGATTTCATGAAATCTCAGGGTCTTCTCATTTTATAGAGTTGGTTATGGTTCAATTAACTTTACCACCTCTTAAGTTTATTTGTAAATTCTACCTGGTTTTGCATTTCTCAATATAACTAGATTACTGTTGCTATAAGGCCATACAATTAGACCCCTTCAAAGCACCAAGAGTAGACAAAAGATAAGGAAGTATCATTTAAACATACCATCAGTCAATAAGCATCTCAGTTTTTGCAACAGTGAAACCAAAAAGTCATACAGTACTTGTGAAAAGGTGACAGCAAAAGATTCCTTGAACACCACTCTGTATTCCTGAGACATAACCACTACACTCCCAGGCAGAATTTTAGTCTTGATGCCATAGGCTAAAAATCTCATCCCCTTTTAGTCAAGAACCCCTGCTGAAGCCCACGCTCAGCTCCAAAGCTCGCACTGCTCCAGGACGTACCAAATCCATTGTTACAGCCTATGCTGATTACAGTGCATCTCAGTCTAACAGTGAGAATTAATCACTGAATGTAAGTAGATGCCCATATCAAAACAAGCTCAAAATATATTCTAAAATATATTGATTGCAATCAAAAATACACTTACACATGCACATTTTTAAAAAGGTCAACCTGCTATATTTAGGACAACCAGGAAACAAGCACATAGAAGAAAAATGTTTTTCAAAATAAAAATTACCATTTCGAGCTGGAAAAAAATTATACCCTCTCTTCACTGATCACGGACAAAGAAATGTCCTAATTTAAGGTGGAACTAAGTAATTTAAAAGAAACACAAGAAATAAATACATAAATAAGTATGTTATTAGCCAACAAGAAAATAACAATGCAGATGGAAGCTAAGCTCATCGTGCAAAAATGTGCATAATGTAATGGAGTAGATCCATCAGGTACAAATAGGCTGCTACAGCTGCAGTATTAACTAAAGACAGTAAAAAACCCAAGCCTCATTGATGATGTAAAAATCTCATGTAAAAATAATCTCACCATGTCTTGGGGGAAAAACAAGATGGCTTGGTAACATACTGGTATAACCTAACATTCTAAAATCACTAATTAACAGCAAAGCATCTTAAAGATATAATATGACATTATCTGAAAATGTAATACAAATGCTTTCCAGTTTGCTGGAACATAAAAGGAACAGGAGTTCAGCTGAGATTCCATATCTGATATAGACAAGGAAAAAGAAGAGCAGTATAAAGAAGGGACAGAAAAGCGATTGCACTTCTATTTAGAAAATCAGGAAGGAATGGTTGCAATGCTACATTTAATTCTAGTGTCCATTTCTAGAAAAATTACATTGAAAATGTAATTATTTTTGAGGTCTTCAAGAAAAAAAAGTAATTATTTGCCGCAAAAAGTGTTAAAAGCAGACTTCAAAACAGTCAGTATGTAAATACTTATAAAAGATACATTAGAATTGAAATCTCTACTTTTAATCAAGACCTGTGAATATATGCAAGGAAATGTGGAGAAGAGGTTCAGTTCTATTTTACAGGTAGAAGAATTAATTACAGGAATCTCTTCCCTAGGGACATGAAAGATTCCCATATAATTTCATTATGCTGAACCCTTTTTAGACAAACTAATTCAAAAAACCACTTGAAAATACTAGAACCAAAACCAAACCCATTATTCTGAATTTGTTCAAATGATGCATATCAAAAATCCTGTCTTGTAACAAAGCACCTTCATCACCTGGCCTCAAAACATACTCACTTGCAGCTGCTTTTTCAAAAGCTTTCGTTTAAAGCCTTCATAAAACATAAACTGTATTGCAGGATTGAAGACCAGCAGCAAGGAGGGGAAAGTACCATTCCACAGAGCTAAGACTCCTTCATCTCGGACTATTTGATGAAAAGCATCTGAGACAAAAGGTGAGGAAAAAAACTATTAATATTTTGAGTACAAAACTCCGAATATAAAAGATATGAGAAGTTACTCTTAAAGTCTAATATTCCAAGTGTATAAAAATCCACTGCAGTCCTTTATGCAAGCATTTTTAACTAAACTTTCATTTTAATCCAGAAGTTAAGAGAAAGGTAGTGACAAAGGAGGTTCTTGTTTGCACCACCATTAACATACACAAAACTAATCATCTGCTCAGGCAGCCCCCTCTATTCTTTTACAAGTGTGGAATCCACATTAAGGTCTTCCAAACCTTCTTCAAAATAACAGTAATGTTATTTGGTTGGTTGGTTTTAAAAGAAGGTTTTAAAAGCCTGAACATGTGATTAAGAGATTAAGGTGAGTGAAGTTTAATTTTCAGACTGTCTGTCCAAACAGACTCCCAGCTATCACTTCATGGAGCTCACTACTGCTCCATTATCTGTATGATAACATATCTGCCCCTGCAAAGGTTACAGGAGTGCACACTGCAAAATCTTAATTCCATCACAAATAGCCAAGTCTGGTTTCCTGTAAAACTCAATGACTGCAAAGTGACAGAGCAGCACAGAGATTACAGGGTGAAATCGTTCATAAAGAACAGAAGTCTTCAAAGTCCTTGATACATTTCACTTCATGAACTTCTCTTTGGTTGAAGACAACAACAGGTGCTTACCTATTATGCCTCTGTAATTGGTTGGTACAATGTCTTCATTTCTGAATTTTGCTCCCTGCAGCTTCAGGCGTGTGTTCACCACCCAGAGAGGGGTGGTCAGGAGTACATTCACTACTCCTAATGCAAAACACAGCACAAAGAAAATCAGCAGAGAATATTTCAAAACTTTTTTTAATCCCCTTTTCTTCCCCTGATTCACATGCTACTGAAATTTCTGGTAGGAAGAGGGAATAAAACCAACACAACATATGGGAAAAGTAAATGGTAATTCGTACCCTAATTCCTGTAGCCTTTGTTCCAAAATATATGGAATTCTACCACAGACATAGAGCCAGCTTAAGAATTTCCTTCCTTACTTCCTGCAGCTATTCAGACAGTCACTATACCTACACTGAAAGTATAAGAAACTACCAACTCCCCCCCAACCCCCAAAAAATCCACAAACCCAGGGGTCTTTTTACAGGTTGTTTTTTTTTAATCAGCTTGATTCTATGCATTTGCATGATCAATGGTCCCTGAAGAATATCACTGGCAAACACAAAGCCCACAGTGGTAACTTTTCACACTGGGTGTGCTAGAAAAGTCACAAATGTTATCATCCCTTCAAAGAAGGCACTGCAGCATTCACATAAGAGGATAGAATAAAAGAGCATTTGGTGCCACTGGACCTGTATATAACTAGGAACTTCCTGTCACTTTCAGGGGACAACCCAAAACCAAGTCCGAAAACTGACACCCAAATTCTTACATTAAAATTTCTTACTGTAATTGAAATTAATTCAGAATTGGCATATATCTTTTCCTCTGGAAAGAACCCAACTATCACCTCTCCCTTTTCTTCAGCATCCTAGTGCTGAAGCTTAGATACCTGGTAAGCACCACATCAGACAAATATCATGCTAAGCCACAAGACCACTGCTTTGTGCCAGAATTCACAACAGGAATGGTTTATACAATTCCTTAGGAGGCAGGGATGACACAGAGGAGCAATCACGAAGAAGCAGGTCTGCATACAGTGGGAGGGGTGAGCACTCAGAGTGGCCTCCAAAGGACTTCATAAAGAAAATCATTAGATAGAATCTACCAAAAATACATTCTTGACAAAATGGAGATTTTAAAGTATTACCTGCAACAACCCCAAGAACCAAGTCTTTTCCAGTGGTTGAATGCTGACCTTTGACCCAGAGGGCTTTAAGACTATTAAATGTATAAAAATAAACAAAATTGGAGCAGCAAAGGCTGGAGATAACAGGAAACCATCCTCGATATGGTGCCAACCTAATGGAGAGCAAAAAGTCACAGTAAGAATCAGTGAAGTATTTATGTGGCTGATCTGGCTGATTTTGTGTGCTGGTGGAGGATCCCAGAGATACAATGCTGTGTACTACAGGAAGTACTACCTAGATATGTCTTTATCAGCAATGGTAACAAACCATACTTAACTCCTGAGTAAGGAAAAAAAGTATCTGGATTCTCACATTAAATTTAAAAACTGAAGACTAAGTTACTGAAATCCATATACTCCTCCTAGGAGAGTTTGGCAAAAGATGCAACCTGGGGACAGAAGATACACAGGTGGGAAGAATTTCTAACAAATGCCTTACTGTAAAATCTAGGGCAAATCAGTCAGGTAAGTAAGTAAAAGACATTACCTAGCTAAATTTAACTAGATTAATCACAGATGAAAAACTGAATTATCACCTAAACCTGTCTTGATTTAGGAATGATTTCGCAACATCTGCCTAACAAAGCTCTCTTCTCTAACAGGCCTGATGATCCTGAAAAACAGGGACACTTCAACAGCTGTCCTACATTCCCAACATGTTCTACAACACATCCAAAAAAGATATGGATACACACCTTCACTGGAGTTGCACAGAACAGGTAGAGAGCTGGTATCATGTTAAAAGCATAAAAAAATCACCCCAACAACAGTAGCTATGGAGGCTCTTCAGAATTCATTAAATACTAGGAGTATGTAGAATTTAAGGATCTCCAACAAGACTGTAAAAGATGCAAGCCTGGTAAACACCACATCTGACTTTGCTTAAAATGTAAATGCTACTTTTTCACCTCAAATCCATGAGTGCTTCTCCCTCCCATGTAGCTGGGAATACATCTTATTGTTACAACTGCTTCTGAAGTTACAGGCTTAGCTAACCAGACAGTTACAAATTAACTGACTATGCAGTTATTCATAAGCCAAATTACAACAATTCTTACATTATCTATCTCTTCTGTGCTGGAAAAGAAAGAGAGAAACATCCTCTAGGGTTTATGCCCTCTGAGTGTTAGTTTGGGCTTGATTGATTTATTAGGAATGACTTCTGATGATTTTCAAATGAAACATCTTGTAGTACAAAACATGAAACTAAAACCCCATGAGTTTATTTTAATTACTTAAGTTGTCAGTAGCAGCATCCATGATTCACTGCAAGAAAAACTTGGTGTACACTAGTGAACACCTTTCAGATCACTTAGAAAAGGATGGAAGAGCAGGGAAAAAGCTGTCTGAAACTTCTGCAGCAAGTCCTTCAGCTCAACCTATTTGCTTTATCTAGATGAGAAGAGCAGTCTCACAAAAGTATGGTAATGAGACATGACTCTACAAGCTAATGTGAACAAGATGTTTATGATCTCACATCATATTTCAGATTTGTTGCTGTTTAGACTTTCTTTTGTAACTTCAGACACTTCTCTAAATTAGAACCATTGCTTTGTCAGGCCTTCCCAATACCTTTGGAAGAAACAATGTTCCTCTCTTGCCAGAGCTCCTGATTTTTCTCTCTCACAGGCAAAGTAGGATGATCACTTTAGCAGTCTTTCCACCTTGGTTAATTACTTCATTTTTCTTTTTTACTTTTTTCTTTCTTTTTTTTTTTTAATTGAAGTTTACTTGCCACCCTCATGTGACAGAGGTAATGTGGGAATGTGAACAAGAGAGATCAACTGGCAGAGAACTCTTCATGCATACATCTGCCCAAGTTCAAAGGTGACACAGCATTATGGGCCAAGTTAAACTTTCATCAGCTTCAATGTCCTGCAAGCACCAGTCTACTTAAGAGTTTCAGGGATTCCATTAGGAAAATACTTCTAACAAGGAAAGGCATAAAACTGTTTTTCCCAGCCAACTCGGCTCAGACTATGACAAATACTAAAGCACAGCACAGCTGAAAGTTAACTGTTTTTAGACAGATGTTAAATCCCACCAGCATAAAGTGTCATGTGTTGTTTACTTCTACATGCTTAGGAGAAAATAAAAACCTTCCAACTGGGAAACATGTCTGAGCTCTCTTGAAAGTGGCTCAGTTATCCAGGAGTTTCATCTTGGCTATTGAGAAATTGACACACCCAAGAATCCAGGCAGACAAAGCTGGTTGATCAGGTATATGAAGGTACATTTGCATTTCTGAGGAGGCACAGCTACCTCACTAATGAAGGCACAGTTACATCACTGAACAGATCAATTGCATAAGGTGCTCAAGAAAGTTAATCCTAGTTAGCTAATGATGAACACATAAGATTATGCAAGTCATATCACACTTGTGTGGAGACATTTCAATCTGGAACAAAAATCTGTCCACACAGATACAGGCTAATTGTTTCACTTTAAAAGCATATTCAAATTAGTTTTAGAGCTTATCTCCATGAAGACAAACAGAAAATCAATATCTACTCACAGGCCTTCCTCTTTGATTATTTCCAAAAGGACGGCCGGTGTTGTCTTTGACTTCCGTTTCTCATCAACTGGAAAGCAAAACAATCAAACTTTTAGATTATTCAAAATTTTAGCACTCTTTTTCAAGTCCTTATCCTTGCAATTCTGAATATACCCTACAAGCACATGTTTCTTCTTCCTCATAAAGGACAGAAATACCCTATTTCTCCTTATTTTCATTTGCTAGGTAAGGCTACTTCCTTTTTTTATTCTTCCTCAGACTGACAGGTTCTGTTGTGCTCCAGGGTATCTCTAATCACCAATTCCAGTAGTTGCAACATGAACTCAAACTAGGTTCCCCTTAGGTAGAGGGCTAGAATTGGGCCTGCCTAACTGCTCTCAAAATTATTCCTTGGACATCAGACCAGCACCAGTAGCAGAGCAATCGCCTATAGCTCATCTGCAAACAGCTAAGCCTCAGCAAAGCAGGCTCTTCCTGCACTGAAAGCTATTCATTTCTCAACCCATACTTCTGACAACCTGGCTGATAATCTGCCTCCAGTTCTTAACAGAGCTTTAGTCATAGCTCTAAAATGCTTGCTGAGTCTGAGACTTTAGATTAGAAGATAGAGTTTCAGAACACAGTTCATATTCCAGATGCATTTCTGTAAACATTAGATATTCCTAATCCCAATTCTAACCCTGGATTTTCCCTTTAATTCATCCTCTCAATAATTCTGTTTTTCATTATATTGCCCCGCATTTCAAAGTGTTCTCAGCAGCCAAAAACAACAACTCACAAATATAATCCTACGCAATCTTTCATCTCTGTTTTTGTCTTTGGTCTTAGATAATCATTTAAAAGCCACAGAGCACATAACCTTTTCAGCTAATTAAAATGTTGCCCAACTTTCAACAGGAAGAATTACCTTTACCTGGAAAAACAGTGTTAATGTGATACAAGTAAGACTCCTGTTCATGTAGACCACCCCCACTACAACCTCCCTTACAAATGCCCAGGCCAAGATGAACAGAAATGCCATTGTACAAAGAAACTAGATTTTGACACTTACCCTGAAGTCTAAGTCTAGCTGTATCCAAAGGAAAAAATACAGTCATTGCAGTCATACTGCCCTGAAAAACAAAATAAACTGGCTGCATAGTGTATCAGTTGCTTATACAGTGCCTGCTAGACTTTTGTAACTCTTCACTTCTTGCCCCCAAATCAGTCTGCTGAGTAAGTTTAAAAAGGGGATAAACTCCACACATAACACATTTTTGTCCCATACTTACAAAAGAGGGTTATTTTTCTCTTGCATTAGATCAAGCTAAAATTAAAACCATTAAAAGCTTTTTGCCAAAAGAGAAAGTTTTTGAAGCCTGAAAGTTGATCTAGTGGCATCAGAAAATAAACACTGAACTTTCTCTACCTCCTATTAGCCTCAAAAAGGCCGTGGCTTGGTGTAAACCTGTTTCCCACGCATCAGGTGGCTGCTAAAGCTGTGGAACCTCTTCTGTTAGCAGCCATGCCAACTGTTTAAATGGTGGGAAGGTCTGGGATACAGCAAGTCACCCAATGCTGCTTTTAAACTACAGTGCATAGTGTGACTCGAGCTTTTCTACAGCTGTCTCATGCCATACATTTAAGTGAGCTCTGCCTCTGGAAATACCCCAGCTCCTCAGCAGGCTGCTTGCACCTAGCTCTACAACTAGCAACAGAGGATTCATTTTTCTGATGAGGTTTCCACGCTAAAACAATTCTGGGTTGACTTAAATTTCTCCAGTTTTTTTTAACACTAGGTAGCATAATTTAAGATTTGGCCACAATTACCTGGTTATTTTAACCCATTTAGTTTGGGCTCTTGCCAAAACAGTTCATTCTGCTCTCCCACTTGTCCTGTGTTGTATCATTCTCACCTACCATGTACCCAGCTGGACAGCAAGTGGATTAATGAACCCATCTGACTGAATATTTCTAAAAAATATATTTTAGTTACAAGGTTAGTGCCAGCACAAAAAAAGAAAAAAAAAGTGCCAGAAAGAGCCATAATGCTGTTCCTAATGGGAGCTGCATTACTGCAACTTTGAAGACAGCCTCAGAATGCAGTTACACCTACACACAGAGCAAGGCTGCACAGTCACTACAACCTGCAGCCCTCCCCTGCTTCCATCCTCCCAAAGTGAGATTTATCCTGGATCCCAGGCTCAATGCAAGGCACCACACAGCACCAACACAGAATTAGAAACTGGAAATGGGGAAATAGCCAGGTAGCGTCACACAGGACACAATGGATGTGTGGCCACAAGACACAGAACAGTATGTTTGGAAAGGATCTGCAATGATCACGTAGTCCTGCTGCCCCCACCCCACTTCAGGGCTGACCAACAGCTCAAGCACCTTAAGTGCATTTCCCAAATGCCTCAAACACTGCCAGGCAGGGGCACTGACCAACTCTCTCAGCAGCCTGTTCCAGTGCTTGACTTGTAATGAGACAACTAAACTGACTTAGCAGATCATTACACATAAAAAACAACTTGTACCCTCTCCCCTTCTTTTGCTAAAAAAATTGAGGGAAATAGAAAAGCCAAGTTACTTTTCTCTTGGGTTTACAAATGGAACAACTCAACTACATGATGAGGAGGCTGCCTGAAGCATCATAGGGAAGAGACAGGATTTCATGGCTAGAAGAAAGGAAAAGAGGGATAAACAGGACCAGTCCTTTCCCCAACAACAAAAGTCCTCAAGAGGGTCTTAGATTCCTTGCTAAACTGCACTGAGACCAGCAGGTAAGATTATGCTAGTGAGTGCAGAACAGATGCTGCCATGTGTTACCCTGCACCGCTGGAAGGGTGAGGCCTCACTGTCAGCCTTCCCCCCACGCCTGTCAGCACTGGATCTCGGGGCTTTGCCAAGTCACATTACCACTGAATAATCACAGGGACAGGTACAGGCTGGTCCCTGTAATCCCAGCCTCTTGGTCAACTCTATTTGCACCCCTGCCTCCTCCAATCTGGCGGCATAACTTCCTGGGCACTACACAATGATGCAGACACAGAAACTAATCTGGCTGAAAACTACTTTTTCCACTGAGCTACTTCTTCAGGACATCAGTTCACTGGGCAGTCACAGCACCCAACAAACAACTGTGCAGTAGCCAAGAGGTGGCCAGAATAAATGGCCTGAGGTGATTGCTGCCAAAAAGATGTGTGCAGGACCACAGCCTGAAGCTTGGATTTATAAAAAATAGTAACAACAAAAAAATGTGAAACATATAAAAAAGTTTCATTGCTATTTTTCAGCCACCATTTAGCTAATGAAGCAGCCTGACTGCTCTATAATACTCCCATGAAATTCTCACCCCTATAGCTTTGCAACAGGAAGATTATGTTGCAGCTACATGCAGAGTTAAAGAATACTTATGTAATTTAATTAAAGTTCACAGGAAATCAAGCACTGTTTTGTGTTGGCTATTTTTTTACTGTTCACAAAAATATTCCTTCATCTCAAATTTGACTAGGTTGCCTAGAAGGTATATCAGCTTTCAGTATATTAGACTACAAACAAAAGTTATCATGTTGTGGTCTCACATGTGCTCCTGATGCATTAGCTCAACACAGTTCTGAGTCTATGACTGGATGTATAAGCTTGGTTCACACCACAAACTCTGTTCAGGGGCACAGCCTGACTACAGCAATCTGTATTTGAAGGGAGAAGCTAACAGCAAGGTCTAGAAAGTATCACTGACTTCTGCAGAAGCCAGCAAAAGGAAAATGGGTAGTATTTCAACAATGAGATCATTTGAGAAAGCTCCAGTTTTTGAAAGTGGAAACAAAATCCCCACTGCCTTTGATGCTTAAGTAAGCAGACTTAAAACAATTTAAAGAGCAGACAAAAATCTTGTGTTTATTTATAATAAAACAAAAACATCCCTTAAAGCCTTGTTTTTCCTTTTAGAATCAGCCTTTATAACAGAAACACTGAATTGTCACGGTTGGAAGGAGCCCCTGGAGATGACCCAGTCTCACCCCCCCACATCAAAGCAGTGTCACCCAGAGCAGGTGACACAGGAATGAATCCAGGTGGGTTCTGAATGTCCCCAGAGAGGGAGACTCCATGACCTCCCTGAGCAGCCTGTTCCAGTGTTTGTCGTTCAATAACATTTAGCAACTTTCATCCTATAGGAGACACGAGAAGTTCTTTCTATCCATCAGTATGCCCAATCCAGCATGCACTAAAATTCTTTATCTATTGGAAGCAGAAGGCTGATTTACTTTTTAGAGCTAGCACTCTGAAAAGAAAAATTCAAGGGCTGGGCACACTAGGAAATCTACATAAACTAAATGCGACTTTTGAATTTACAAGCACCACATGAAAAATTAAATTCAGTGATGGACAGATACCTCCTCCGGCTGCACTGTGCCCGCTTTACATTTCGATCAGCACCCAAGAGCCGCCTCACCCTCCGCACTCAGGAGCTCGTACGAGGCCGCGGCAGGAGGGCGATGCTCGGGGCAGCTCTGCGATCGCACAGCTGAGGCGCTGCCCCTCTGCCTGAGCTTACCGAAGGGATGCCCAGCTCGGGTGCGCCAACCCGGCTTTCTGAGGGGCAGCTCCCGCTGCCTCAGAGGTGCCTCCGGCTGCTCAGGCCCGGCCTCCAGCCCGGCCAAGCCCCGGCCGGTTCCCCGGCCCGTCCCGGCCGAACAAAGGCAGCGGGCGGCCCGCGCCCCCCGCCAGGCCGCCACGGCCGCTCCGCCCGCCGGGCCCCGCGCCCCCGCCCGCTCGCTCACCACGGCGCCGGACACGGCGTGCACCAGGCTCTCGTAGGAGGCCACGGACGACATCGCGGCGGCTCTCGGCTGCTGTGGCTGTGGCTGCTCGGCCCGGCCCGGCGGCCCCGCGGCCCCGGCCAGCTCTAGGCTGCCGCGCGCCGCCCCCGCGCCCGCCATGGCACCCGCCCTGTCACGTGCGCCCGCGGCCCCGCCCCGCGCCCGCCCCGGCCAGGGGAGCGGCGGGGGAGACCGGGATCGTTCGTTCGTGGGGATTTTCAGGAAAATACAGCACCGGGCCACCCGGGAAATGCGCTCCTGGTCCTTCCTCTGTGGCTACAATAGCGCCTTTTCTCTCCACCAGCAGCTTCGCTTCTCTTCGAGAAGAGGCCACCGAGAAGGCACCTCATCAGTGGCTGTCAGCTTCTGAAGGGAGGGCGGGGAGAGGAGGGATCCAGGCTCTTCTCTTCTCTTCTCTTCTCTTCTCTTCTCTTCTCTTCTCTTCTCTTCTCTTCTCTTCTCTTCTCTTCTCTTCTCTTCTCTTCTCTTCTCTTCTCTTCTCTTCTCTTCTCTTCTCTTCTCTTCTCTTCTCTTCTCTTCTCTTCTCTTCTCTTCTCTTCTCTTCTCTTCTCTTCTCTTCTCTTCTCTTCTCTGGCAGAAGCTGATGCACATGAAGTTCCACATGAATATGAGGAAGAATTTCTTTACCATGAAGTCACCACACACTGGAACAGATTGACCAGACAGGTTGTGGAATCTCCCTCACTGAAGATGTTCAAGAACACTCTGGACACAATCCTGTGCCATATTTAATAGCAATAGTGCCGTTATTTACTCTTTTTTTTTTTTTTTATTTTTAGCAATTTCACTTGAGAGTCACAGAACAGTCTGAGTTGAAAAGGACCCAGAAGCACCATCATGTGCTCTGGGATGACCCTGTTCAAACAGGGAGGCTGGACCAGATGACCACTGTGGTCCCTTTTCAACATGACTCCTTTTGTGAGTCCCTTTCCCAAACATTAACATAAGCATTTAATTACAACGAGGAACCAATACTAAACTTCACATTCTGATTCTGCTTTTTGCTAACTACAGTCCCTTTTACCTACTTAAAGTCTAGTATCTTCAAAGTATCACTTTTTCAAGACAATAGTTTCTTCTTATTCCATGTGGACCAATCGAGTCTGATGCATTTTCAAACACCTGGAGAAAAGGACCCCGGGGGGATGTTCTTGCACTCCACACGTTAATGGATGTTGTAGCAAGGTCAGCCTCTTCTCCCAGAAAAAAAAAAGATACAGGAAAGAGCAGCCTCAAGTTCACCAGGAGAGATTTACACTGAATATTAGGAAGACATTTTTTAATTAAGGTGTTAGCCAGCACTAGAATAGTCTGTCCAGGGAAGTGGTTGAGTCACCATCCTCAGAGGTATTTACAAGACATGTAGATTTTGCACTTGGGGACATGGTTTAGTGGTGGATGTGGCAGTGCTGGGTTTGTGGTCCGACTCAAACTAAGAGGTCTTTTCCAAGCTAAACAATTCTATTATTCTATTTTGTTTACTCCTTTTCCCACTCTGCAAGCCCTTGCTCCTCTTTTGCTGTTGTGCTGAGAGCCTGCAGCTGAAGCACAGCACTAGAAACAGAACATCTCCTGTGGTAGCTGAGGCTGGAGTGAGAAGTCCCAGCAGGACAGCACAACAGGTAGCTGGCCAAAGCACAGGGGAGCTGTGGCTCACTGCACAGAGAGGAGGCTATCACACACACAATTTGGGAAAATATCAATCATCCTACAGCCTCCTTTTCAACTGTTATGTAGGAGAGATTCCACAAATATGAAGGAGCTGAGGAAATTAAATGAGTTTGGACATGCCCCAATTCAGAACAGCACTTGGGAGATGATCCCCATGTCTGCTCATATCCTGCTGGGTTTTTTGCCATTCTCATGTCTTATACTGGCTTCCAGATTGCTTCACGGTTTTGTCTGTGTTAATAATCACTACCCTTTTGTTAGTTTCACCTGTACTTCAGAAAAAGACTATAATTAAAGATATGAATGAATTTTGGCTTTGTATCATGTTACTCCTGGGCTCTTTGGTTTCTATTGTTAGAATCATATCTTGTTCTCTCTTTCTGAAAGAAAGAATAACTTCATAACTTTTTCTTCATAATTGCAATTCCTAGTCCTTCAGCCTCAACTCCCCAGCTGCCTCTTGTTTGAACTGCAAGAGCTCCTAGTGCTTACATCTCTGGTAGGAATCACCATACCCTCCATTACTTAAACAAGGACAGGAATGTTGTAACATTACCCTCTTCCCAAGAGTTTCTATCACACAATTGGGGTAAGCCATTCCCTTTTGAGAAGATGTTCCTCCATCAGGTGGCTGTTAACAGATCCTTTGTCTCTACCCTTCTGTGAGGAAAATCCCATTCTTTTCTCTGAGGGAGGGCAGGTATAAAGAACACAGGCTACTCTACCTAAACCAAGTGTTTCAGTTGGAGAAAAATAATTTTCCAGTGAAGTTCTCCAGCAGATTCCTGTACTCAGACTTTAGATGCTGATACCAGCAACCTAAGAGACTACAATTCTTTTATACAATGTTGATACCACTAATAGACTCAATTTTTTCTTATAATGTAAGATCCCTGTGCTGGATGCACCCCTTCTGACTGAGTGACAGTACTTTGGTTCACCAAAAGGAGACTTGACTGAAATCATCCCTGCAGTGCAAACCCTGAGAATCATCCTAAGCCTTATCCAGGAACAAAGAGTTCAGGCCTCTCTTATCAGGAGATCAGCACCAGCCTGAGCTGGAACTAGACAGAACTGAAACTGCTACAGCTGCACACCTGCACGTACACCAAAAGGGGCTCTGACTAGGAGCCTGACATTTTAACCTCAAAATAAATGTCTGCAGCCCCCATGAGCCCACTGGGGTCTCCTGTACAGCAGCAGGCTGCTCAGCAATGATGTCCCCTCAGACAGGGATGGCTCTTAAGGTTAATGCTTGAGGCTGAAAGAGGCCCTTACCAAACATCTGAGATCTATAATGAGCAAAGTGACATTTTACATTAATATAAATCTAGCTATAGCTGAATTATTAGATGTACAGTAAGTAGTAGTTTGACCAGAGTGTAAATTATTGTTTAAACAATAATTTAAAACATTGTTAAATCACTGTTTAATTACTGTTCAATCATTGCTTAATAACAATTCTATCATCATTCCCTTTTCATTTAGGTGTCAATTAATTATCTTTGACCATCATTTAATCATTAATAAAACGTTTTTCGTTACACCCACATTGATACACTCTTAATAACTCACCTGTGACACATTCCTATGTATAAAAGACTCAGGCCTTAATTTAGAATTAAGGTGTACACAGGTCACTGACTATCTCCTGTCACTAACGCAGGCAGGAGCAGCTTTACAAATCCAGGGAACAATTATACAAAAAGTGACCACACAATCAGGTCCATGAGCTTTTGGGAGGAATGCCTCCAACAGGACACAGACCCCATTACTGCTGTTCTTTGGGGTTTTGTCCCTCTTGTGTGAAGGGAAGCTTTCACCAAAGAGTCAGTTCGTTCTGCAGACTGGAATTCCATCATAAACATGCACCCAAATAACTCTACCCTATTTCAACTGTATTTAGCAATATTCTTAATACAACACCATGCCCTGTGTATATTGCAAAACAGCATTAACAGGTAACACAACAGCTGCAATATTCTGAAAGCAACTTGCTTTATTGTTGGAACACACAGACCTAGTGAAGCTCTCCCAGAAATACGAGGGCACGCTACAGATTAAGTTAAACTTAATGCCTTGTATTCTACCAAGGGAAAACAAAAGGCAGGTACCTAAAAACCTACATGAAAGGTTTCCTGAAGACATGGCCTTAAGGTCTTCACATAAATGCCCCAAATCCACCAGGTTTCCAGGCAAACACGTAACATGCACAAGTGGGGTTTAAGGAGGGACAGGCGGCCCAAACCACCTACCTTTCCTCAAATCTGCCAATTCTACTGGAAAGCCTGTAAGAAGTGAACTAAATTAAGCAACTACAAGTACAAACATATTCTGTGTACATGAGCTACAGCTTTGTCATTTCTTGCTTGCGAAATTCTGTAGGTTCCCGTACAGGAAATTAATCAATCTTGAGAAACTTTACTCTTGATGGATTTTCTTTGGCTGACCCAAACTTTGTTTCTGATTCATGACAAGTAATGAGGATACTGTTGGTGACTCCAGAGGGCAAATTTACTGCCACTGCACTGTGTGCTACCTTTGCAAGTAAAGAATGAACTCTGAACTTAATCTACCCTAGTACTCTTCTTATTCTAACATTAAAAAAAAAAAAATAGAAATACATATGTCCTTTATTTTTGCCCAGAAATTCAATTCATTAGAGAGTCCAAACATGTCAAGACAGAATGACAGATTTTAATTACTACTTTCAAAATTACATTCTGAATCTGTTGCAAAACTTTATCTCTCAGAGAAGGTGGATAAACCGGATCATACTTCCAGTACATCACAGATAAAAGCAACTAGAAATTAACAAATGAGATTGCTTGTGCTGACAATTTGAGTTCATTAAATAGAGCAATTTGATCACACCATCTTGTCAAGATCAGGCTTAGGTATTAAGGCCAAGGTAAAAGAAGCCTCTTCCAAAAGCAAGCACTGTAATCATACACAGATTAAAAAGCACATGTGTGTTTGAACTCTGCATGAACCAGTTCTGACTGAGCCTCTGCAATGAAGCAGAATGTTCCCTATGCACTTCATCTACGTCCAGGGATATCAGAAAAGTTGAAATTCTTTTTTTTTTTTTTTTAATTACTTGCACTTGCCACTATTACATTTAATCTCCTATCATGGTACTTGCTCAACCTAACTAGACCAAATGTCCCTCAGCCACCCTTAGTTTTGCATAGACTAAGTAATTGTCAAACACAATTTTTTGTTGCCTTGATGTTGCTTTTTCCCTCAGACACTTGATAAATGTTTAACATCTGTTCTAAATGTACATTTTTCTGTTTGGTTTTTTTCTTTTTTGTAAAGGCTACTAACTAATTCCAGTTCAGAATCTTGCTTTATCTAGTTTGAAAAGTTTTCACACAAGAGACTAGAGAAAAACTGTGCCAGATAAAAAATGGCTTCTGAAAAACCTTTTCTTTTTCAAGAACTTTTCCTCATTGTAGGATAACACAAAAGAAAGTGTGAGGGCAAATAATCTTATAGAACAGTTGTGTTAATTTTTCCTTATACACTCTTAGCAACAAGCCATATTTTAGACCAATTGTTAAAAAATCTGAAATAAGAAAGTACAGGAGGTTTTATCTTCCAAATAAGAACTAGACACTAGTGGCCAAACATCAGAATTAATTTTCTCTAATGAGAGGCAGTGCAGCTGGCAGCAGCTCAGACATTTCACTCTCAATATAGTACTTTGATATTTTTCCATCTATTTTTGATGATTTCCTATGATGATGATCTTGTACCTTCAGCCCATTTAAAAGCTAATTTTATTGAACACAGATTTAAGCTATGATATTTTTCCTTCTGAAATGTGAAATGCAAATTCAACTCATTTCTAGAACTCTTACCCACCACTGAGACTGTTAGAAAACGAAATGTTTCAATAATAGAATTCAATTTACTATTACCTTTAGACCTCACTTCCTTGTTACTTACTTGACACTTGAGTAATAAGTACCTTGTTTTTCTGAACGCCTTTGCTCTATAAAAATTATGTGTACCATCTGGACTGCTGCAGCTGCTGTACTTCAGGAAGAAACTGTAAGATAAACTGCTAACCTAAACCCTGTAATACTTCACATTTCTTTACATACAGTAGCAACTCACATTCCTTGCAACCTCTGAAATAAATGTTTATACATTAAAAAAAATCTTGTGCAACAACAAAGGTGCCAAAGTTGTAACCCACTTGACAAAAAGAGATGTTAACACATTCTGCAAATACATTTATTTATTTATTGATAAGATCTCAGGCTTGTCTGAGATCATACATATAGGATACAGCTTTCAAAAGTGTGTTTGTAAGCAGACATATGCAGTAGTAACACTTTGTTAGCAAAATTACAAATGAACATCTGGATTTGGTTATTTATCAAGATTCAGATTTACAGGAGAGTCTGAGCTATTTACATTCTCTGGGACCTCAGGACCTCCAGTCAGCAGGGACAAGGAAAGGTTTGTCTTACACAAGTTCCTGTTTGTGAGGGTCACATCAAGTGAGTATGATGTACCCAAGCTTTGATTCACAAACTGATCAGTGACTTGTTGCCCAGTTGCTTAAATTTTTTTTTTCTTGCTCCACAGTTCAGATCTACCAGCAACCACCTGATCTGCTTCATTTATTTGCCACATTAAAACTGTTTCTGCTTCCTCTGTATTTGCATTTTCTTATAACGCTACTGACCTATGATTTGTCTTGTAGTACAGAACATGGAGGTGTCTGCATTCAATTGGACACCACCATTTTTTACTCCACCTCACCTCTATGGTAATCCAGAATTACTTTCTTACAATGCTGCCCTCACTCCATCATGTGTGAAGCAAGGTTGAGGCCCACCTCTGCAGAGCTCTGCATATGCTTCACAGGACACCTTTCTCTAGGCATCAGAAGAAAACACTGCTACTGTTTTCCTAGTGAGCCACCCTCCAGCTCCAGGTTACCAACCACTGTCAGCACCAGTGACTGCCAGGTCAGACTGCCCTGGAGCAAACAACCCTGCAGCCTCTGCCTTGAGCATCCCGCAGTCCACCTGCCCTGGGGGATTTCAGAGGCTCCAAACACTGCCAGTCAGCAGCATGCCATGATCCATGGGAACATACAGCCAAGGCTAACCTGGCTCCAGCTCCCCCTGGCTATGTCCAGAGTCTCCCATCCCAATGGGTGAAGGATTCTGCTGGCACAGCAGGTGCCACGAGCTCCCATAACAATCTTATTTCCTCCTCCATTCCACAGAAGAGGGATGTACAGGCATATGCAAGAGTATGGCTTATATGAGCTTTATACAAAAGCCCTGAAAGTCACACACAAAAAAAACAAGGCGGCATTTAAAGACAGGTATTTTAAACTACATATAATACTTGCAAAAAGCTGGTTCTGTAACATGGTTTTACCTTTATGTGGCTTTTTAATATTCATTGACCCATTCTCCTCTGACCTATCACTGCTCTACCTGGCTTTGTCCCATCTGCCTTCATCCAACTTTGAGACTCATCCAGACATTGCCTTCCCACAAAGACAAAACAAGTCACCTCAACAAGTACCAACAATGAAGGGAGATAAAATTTCCAAAAATTTCTGGTAAAGGCACCAAGCTTTGCATTTTCCACATTACTATGCAAAAGGACTCCCTGTGAACTAGAGCAGCCTGGATGTGGCTACTGAGCTGACACTTGCTTTCCCTTGGGACAGCAGTTGAACCAGAGAGGACACTCAAGTCACCAGGACTCACACAGGAACAAGGCTGTGAGCCTCTCTACCAGTCAGCTGCAGGTCATCACAGCACTCCTGGCTCATTGAATCTGGGCACGGCATCAACCAAACAGCTCAGTGCAGGACTTGTGCACAAGGCAGGAAGGCACACCTGAGCCAGGGGCAGGGCTGGCAGCACTCTGTCCCAGCTGACATGGATATGCTCTTGCAGCTTTCAGAGACAAACTGCCAGCAGAGCTGATTATTGCCACTGCACTTACAACAACCACCCCCACTCAATGCTCCCACAGAACAAATAACCTGAAGGATCTGCCAGTAAATACAGGAGCAACCAATGAAATTAACAACTTCCTCATTTAGCTACTTACGTCCCACATTTGAATTTCCTGTCTTTGCTCATCTCTTGTGCAGTTAGCTTTCTGCACTTGCACTTCAGTTCAAACCAGTTTAGCTGCTTATATGTCCACACACCAACTCATGGAACTGAGATGAGGTCCAGACAGTTCATCAATTTACTTGCTGAGTAACACTGAAAGCAAAAAAAGCTCACACACAAAAGGAGTCACAGAATGTGTATTCTCAAGGAACAAGAATTCAGCTAAACTGCTAAAGCCAACATCAAAATGAGAGAATGCTTTTATAGAATCAGTCAACTCTCAGTAAGGGCAACTGATGTGTAAGCAAGCAGGCAGGACACAAATATGACCATTTCTATTAGGTAGGAGAAACTTCCTACTTTTGACTACTCATGGGAAGACAGATACAAACAGCCAAGTTGGAATAACAGGAAACTGTAGGGAATAAATCTCTATTCAAGATACTCTAATTTGTGCACAACACATGCACTAGCCTGAATGCAGAAGTCAAGATTTAGCCTATATTGAGGGGTGACCTACTTCAAATATCTCTTCTTGGGAATGGGAGATGAAGACTATGACCAAAAGCCATGCATACAGCAACACACAATTGTATTTTGAGTTCATTTGGTCATGAAGATAAGCCCTTAGGCATTTTGTTCCAATTTAAAACACAAGTTATACATACACTTTGAATAAAGCACTGCCACATTTAATTTAAGCAAAATAGTTTTTATCAGAAAGTTACACAAACCCAAAAAGCTGTGTTTTTCAAAACCATACTTTATTTTTAAAGGCTAAGAGAAGTATTCAGAACTGTATTTCTTAAGCAAAAAGATTCACATTCCATTGTGCAGGGTCATTAGTAGGAGAAAAAGCATTTGGGGATTTACTTTTTTGCAACTGCTGTAGAGTTCCTACATCAAACCAGATTTGTTTAAAAATGGTAACATCAGTTATGGCTCAAGATACAGAATTACAAAAGGGTAACACAAACCTTGAAATTCAAGGGGTGAACAGGTAACTATGGTCATTTTTTCCACATAAAGATATTTTAGCCAAGACAAACAGAAGCAAAACTGTCTTTATTGTTAGCCAAATCCTGAACATCATCAGGACAGACACTGCATCAAAGATAGCCGTGCTGATAAATGCACGTGTTAGAAGAATGTTCTGTCTGTTCCAATTACTTCACCTTTTCCTCTGTATCACAAGCCTCAAAACCATGGAGGTATGAAACCACAACAACAGATTTTTTTTTCTTAAACAAGAGGCTACAAGAGAAGATGTAAGACTACAGAATGTGGTGAAGAACAAGTCATCACCCTACAGAGACAGCAGGACTTTGACCAAGAAATTTTAATCAGTGAGCATGTAAGAATCCAAAACGACTCAGAACCCAGAGCTGCAATTTTGTTGGGTGCTCTCCCCTTCACCAATGTGTAACTCTGCATGTACATGTTCTGGATGGCTTGCATTCAGTGGGACAGAGGTAGTGATGGGAACAAGATTCCTTCCCTAAAGTTTCCAAATAGATGCAACCTGGTAAGCATGGCCCCAAAGAAGGGTGAGTGCAGCCAGCAGAGGGCCTGCCAGCTGAGAAAGGACAAGAGTACAAGCACAGACAGGAAGCTGCTCTCCCATACCCAGACTGATAAATAAAATGTTACCTAAAGGTGCTGGACAAGAACCAAACAAGTAACAAAACATCTATGGCCTCAGCAATATGTACTTCATGCCAGGTTGAGCAAAGGGTAGAACTGTACCTTTGCTGCACAGTTGTGGTGATCAAAATGATATAGTATTTGCAGTACTGCCAGAAGTTCCAGTGTGTAACTAGCTAGCCTGATTATACTGATAATAGCTTTAAAAAGCCTATCACCCATTAAAAAAAAAAAAAAAAAAAAAAAAAGTTGTATTTGTGGACAATTCCTTTATCCAGTTAGTTCTTCAGACTTGTCCCACCTTCAAAGGGGGATTTTTCTGTCTATTTTTCTGTCCTAAGGGGATTAAGACAGACTTCAGTTGTTCAAGTTCTTTCCCCTTTGCTCAGTGAGAGCAATAAAAAAAAAAAAAAAGAAAATAGCATGTTTTTATCTTATACTCCTGGAATACTACAATTTGTTATAAGAACATTAATTCAGAGAAAACTGTCTGTAACACTTACAATGAAAGGTTGCAACTGTTGGACAAGAAGGGATGGTTGAAAACTAGGTCATCTGAATATAATTTGAGTTCTAGAAACCAGTAATTGAATAAAGTCAATACCTGGGGCTAGAGAGCAGTTCTCCTTAGAACACCCCATTTCTCTTCTTAAGAAGATCAGAGGTAAAATGGTTTATTTTATTGCAACACTGGTTAGCCAAATCCAATCCTCGCCATTCAGGTATGATTTTTAAGAACCAGGGATTTTATGGTTTACTGCCAAATTTGGCAGACAATTTACTGATGAGATTCATGACCTTGGGATTGCTCTGGTACTTGGACATATTTGCTGGATTCTGGGCAACATCTTGGAATGCAACCATAACTTCTGGATCCTGCAGGACAAAAGAAGAAAAAAAAAAGAAAAAAAGGAAGAAAAATTAGGACATTTGTAAAACAACTCTTCAAAAGTGATTATGTAGTTCCACATGAATCTAGTCTTGCTCAGCTTTTACAGGACAAGACTACATTAGACTTCTGGCAAGAATTCTCTAAAGACAACCCAATAATACAGTGCATGCTGTTAAAACTGTGTCACTAAACACCAGAGTCATTACTGAACTTGTTACACTAATAGTTCAGTGTATGAGAAGGGGGATCAGATAAGACTTCTGTTTTCCCAGAACAGGAGCTATCAAACACAGCCACACCTACCTACTGTATTATTTCTGTTCAGGCATCTTTCACATGCATTTTGAAGGAGGTAAGAGTTTGATGTGTTAGCATGCATGATAGGATAACTCTGCTCTGAGCAACAACTGATTCTCATCCTTTTCTCATTTTTTCATTCTAGTAGCAAAAGCCTGAAACTGTTGGGTTGTGAGCAGACAATGTGGCAATGTTTGGCTTTTAAAATCCATCTAATTCTCAGTCATTCCTCAACTCCACTGAGAATTCACACTTGGAAAAGAACCTTGTTGTCTCTCATCACACTACTCTGTTGCAGTTGATAAATACATCCACATATTCAATAAAGTCAGTGCCCAAAAAAATAGCTCCATCTTCTCCATTTAGTATGAGAGGTAAAAAGTATTAATGCTTTTTTCCCATACTTCTAGTATACCTTGGGGCTCCACCAAACTTGAACTGGTTTAACTTGTTTTACCTGTGTATGTTTTGAACATAATGACTCTGTATGTAACAATTTTACACCTCAGCCTGGAAAAATGTTTCCATTATAAGCAGTATCTACAAAAAATTCCAACTTTCTTTAATTCAACAAAGCAGTTTATTATGTTCAATATAATTCACAGATGTTAGCTGTAATTTCATCTGCTGTCCCTTCTAGGAGATTTAAGTGTTTTCACCTAAAGACACACTGCTTCCTAGACTTCCAACCCACTGCTACAGCAGGCATGTCCTTTGGAAATCATCACCACATAACCAGTGTGCTCAGAGCTGTCTGTGCTACAATAACATCATCCTGTATCTATTCTAGCATCAGACTCAGTCCAAAGCTGTTCAACAAGTCTGATCCTAAACTGCATCTGGTAGGTGTGGACTCTACTGAAAGCACCCACACACCTCAGTCATATTTTATACAAGTTGGGAACCAAGAGTCCAGTCTTATGGGAGGATTTACAAATGTGTTGTCTCCTTCACAAAAGATAATCTGCAAAGTATATGGAAAATAGAATGCTGAAGTTCAGAAAAGAGAGATTAGATATTCTCTCCACTTTACAGGATTCCCATGCAAAAAAAAAAAAAAAAAAAAAAGGCAGACTTTCACAACCTCAGACTTCTTGAACCGATTTCAAAATAGGTATGATATATGATTGTAAAGATTGTCGTGTTGTTAAGTCTGTGGTTTCATTATATATGAATCTGGAACAAAAAGCAAAGTAATCTTAGTCACTAGTTTGTGTCAAAGCACTCCTAAATGAATGTTAAATGTCCAGTTTTATGCTGTGTGTTTCACTTTCCTATAAATTCACAGCAAGTAAGTGATTCTGTACTTTTGTGACTCCTGGAAGCTCTCAACCTTAGAGAGTGCTTGTAACAGCCAAGGTTTGACAGTGATGAGCAATACTATCAAAATAAAGTGTAAGACTGAGGATATCAGCATTTCTGGAGGGAAATGTTTAGTGCATAAGGTGGAATGGTAGCCATTCTATTAATGGTACTAGGGAGACATTCAGTTTTCTACTGCTCTGGTCTTTAGTTGCAGAAGGAAAAATAATACTTCCAAAAAGAGTATTATTTTTTTTTTCAACTTGACACATTTTGTTGGAAGATTGTGTCTAACATATGGCTACATGTCAAATAAGGAATCCATGGGTTCATCTTGCACATCATTCCTTATAAAAAGAACTACTACTTGACTCCAAAATGCAAATGTCATGCGTCTAGAGAAAGCAGTTGTATATGCAAGATATGAAGTACTAGACAACCCTCCAGATATACAAACCAGTAAAATAAAACACTAAAATTTCACTCAATTCTTCTGCAGACTAGAAAGCTTAGGGGCAAATGAGCTAAAAAAGCATGCATTAGAAGTCACTGCAAAAAAGTCACAATTTGCTACCATTAAGAAGCTGTAAAAAGAAATGCAAGAGAAGTTTTGATGCTTTGAGGAAAAAAAAAACTGAAGAAATAAATCTTCATGTAATGGAACCAGAAATCTTCCTCAAGAAAGAAGTTTCTAGAGTGGTTTGCAGAGATCACAAAATCAGAGAATTGTTAGGGTTGGAAGGGACCTCTGGAGATCATCTAGGCCAACACCCTGCCCAGGCAAGATTTATGCCAATGACAAGCAATAACTCCCCTAAACATGTCCACTGGTTCTTTGGTTGCTTCTATGGATGACAAGATGAAGTTAACAGTTTAATTAATTAATCAGTTTAATGTGGCTTGTCTTCAGGCACCCATGGTTGTCAGGTTTACTGAATTGCTACAAGATTCAGACACATTTCAGTGTTACCTCAAAGAGAATAGTCTCCAAAATGATGAAATCACAGCAAGTCTGAAGAGACTGAGGTAGTGGCCTTTACTCTTAAAATACTCCCATTTTGGCACTAACTCCTCACTATGAAAAGCCTCTACAGTTACAAATCAATTTTGGAGTGACTTGTGTGATTCAGTATGTTCAGACTGTTTTGTTGCCTCAGATAACAGACATAACAGCTGCCAGCTTACATTATCCATCAACATATCCCACAGCTGCACTGGGCAGATGCCAGGCAGTAGAAACTACTGTTTTTTCAAACTACAGCTTACAGGGCCAATTCAGAAAAGACCAGAAAGCAGAGCTGGACATTTTAGGAAAAGGTGGCAGTGTAGACAGAGATCAAGTTCTAATAAATCCTACCTAGATAGCTGTACATGCTAAAGCCTGCCTGTATTATCAGAAGACACTGTCAACACACATGTTTTTTTAAGAGTCCTACCCTATGCTGGGGCATATGTAATCAGCATGCAATGGAGTCTTCTTAAAGGCATGTGACAAGCACTTAATATTTAGCTGCACCTCAACACTGTTTTCAGCAACCTCTCATCACAAACTGCAGTGCTGCAGCAGGAAGTAGCCAGGAAGGAAGACAGCTACAATCAAGGGCCCTTTCTGCAGGCCTTGCATGCAAGCCAACACTGCTGACTGTGGCAGCCTAAGTAAAGGTGTATTTTCCAACATCAGCAACCATTAAGGGAACAAACTCATTAACTTTTGCATGGAAAGTGATGATTTTTTGTGATTCCAGGACATACTGAATAAGTTTCCTTTGTGATGCCTTTACTTCAATGAGCTGAGGACAATATGTAACTCTACTCACAGCAATCCAGAAAAAAACAGTTTTGTACTTGATCATATTAGAATGCAAATTGAACTACACAGTTCTGACATTTTCTAGCCCACCTGCCCTTAAAATGGTGTTGTCAGACACGTTCCCTTTAATCTGTTGAAATACTTCTCTTGAGTAGAAGTAGTTATGACATCGAGCAATTAATCAAGCCCACCAGGGAAGTAAGCTTTTTGAATATCATTTCAGAAAATGCCAGATGAAGAAATATTCTAATAATACTTTGTCTCTGGCAAAACCTCAAACATTTAATCTCCTAAGAGAAAGGTAATTCTCATCACAATATTATTATAATATATCGTGTAAGAAAAATATTATCAATTTTGTTTGCGTATAATTATCCCCCTACAAAGTGTGTGCATCCAAAAAATGAGCAAGTGAATTATAATGTGTGGAAAAGGACCATTGGAGAGACTTTCTGTATAGAACACACAGTTTTGCCTATCATAGATGGGGGGCAAGGTTTGTGTGCCATCTTTAATTAAGCTTCCATTAGTTTGCAAAACAGCTAACATTTAATCCAGACAGTCTGGTATCACACACATCAGGAAAGAATTTTACAACAGAAATAAGCAAGCACCCCATTGCCATCCAAAAGGTCATATCCTCCTTCCTCCCCTTAGGCTCATTCAGAAGGTGTAGCTTTGACTCTAACAAATACTCACCTGCATGGCTGCAAGAACCTCTGGATCACTGAGGATCTCATTGAGACCTGGCACACCTGCCATTCCTGGCATGCCTGCAGCCCCAGGAAAGCCACCTGAAAACCCAACACAAGATTTGTGATTCAACTCAGCCATACTGTAATTATGCTCACTAAGACCAAGACCTACTCCTTGCCACATCACTACAGCCATGTCTTCCATATGGCTGCAGCTGGCCCACTCAATGGAAAGCAGGGTCTTCACTTTCTCTTTCTGTTAACACCTACATCTTATCTCATCTATGTTTTTAACCCAGTTGAATAGGATGCTTGTAATGAGTACAGTTCTTTTCCTGGTTAATTAAAATGAGGTCTCAAGCACAGGAACATAAGGAGATTGAATGCCTGGGGTGAACAATTCAGGGCAGAAGCAGCTCAGTATTATGTCCCAGGCACATTCCACATTTGGCAGCAACTTTAGGTTTTGAAAAATTGTGCCACCAATGGGGAAAAACTCCAACAAAACCCCAAGAAAAACATCCCTGAAGCAAAATGCTTGAGGTTGTCTTATAGAATCCTTATTCTGCAGCTTCCCCAGCTGTGCTGAGCATGACACATATCTGGTCTCCATCTGGCTGCTGATCCAGTTGGAGCACACACACAGCCTATCTCAACTCTTAACTACATCTCAATCTTCAAGAGTATCAGTACTTCTGTTCCTCCCCAGTTCATTGTATAACATGGAAAGCCTGATTTTTGTGAAGTTGCCAAGGATAACTTTTCTATAAGGTAATCTGCACTACATTCTTTAAAAAACTATTCTGTTAAAAATAGCTTGCAACCAGCACAAGATTTTTCTCATCTTCAATCCAAATTTTCAACTTTAAAACTATTGGTCTTAAACAGATCCAAGGCACCCTGAGTAATTTAGAAAGCATTTCAATACTCATTTTTAAACACATTATCAAGCAAATTCTGCTTCTTTTGTTTTCCCAGACCTAAATCCTTTCATTCTGTTATTAATTACTGACTTCTATCTTCCCCCTACTTGCTACACAGCATCAACCCTCTTCAAGAGAAAGAATCCCTTCCCTCTTACCACTAGTGCTCCAAGAGTTATTCGTATATGAGTTCTAAGCTTCATAAGATTTTTCTCTGTCTTGAGAACAAATGCTATAAAAACTACAGTTATAATACTCCATATGGAAACAACAGCCACCTCTACCTCAGTATTTGTGCTTAAAAATAAAATACCTGGGAAGCCACCTGGGAAGCCACCAAACTGAGCTCCTCCTGCCTGTCGTCTTGCTTCTTCCTCCTGCAGATGAAAGCACATCATTCCACACAAAACAATGGAAGTGCAGCCTGTTTTCTACTGCTCAACTGGGTTTAGGAGAAAAAAAAACAGCTGAGACTGTTTCAGGCAGATTTGCCATCACAAGAAACAAAGCACTCTACTATCTTCAAAGCCACTGACAAGAAATTGCTCTGTCTATTCTTAATTTTGTACATGATTGCAGGTTAGTTATGCAGGGTATGCTTCTACTGAATACAAATACTTAATACTGTATGATTTGTTTTAGCTCCCCAACTGTATTTTTAGAACTCCCACCCCTCACATATTAAAATACATCACTAAAGCACAAAAAAAAAAAAAAAAAAAAAAAGGTAAGCTATGCCAGGAATTGAGGAAGAGAAGCAAAGTATTATTCTGAATTTAAAACCTCCCACTTTGGGACACATAAGTACTTTAAGTGAAACCTATTCTGGAACAGTCACACAATAACTGACTTCTTGAAATACAGGATTAGTAGAGATCCCAGAGACTGTTTTTGTCACAAGCAATAAAACCAGATGAATTGAAATGCCTTCTTCTCCAAACTTCATTATTGGTTAAGTAACCAAGACAGAAACCAACTTCTCCAAATTATTAAGAAATATTAAAGCCTGAATATTCACCCTTTGTGCTTTCTCATGCTCCTCCCGTGCCTTCTTCACTCTTTCCAATCTTTCCTTGATTTCCTTTTCTTCACGCTTCCGCTCATACTTCCGTCGATGCTCTGCAATTTTCTGAGCCTGTCAATGGAATACCAGGAGTTCCTATGCATTTCTAGCATCTCACACCATGTATTTCAGTACAAAACACATGGAAGTATAACCAACCCATCCTACCAGTTGTTAAAACTAAGATCTGATTTTGCATCCTAAAAACCTCTTTGTTTTAGGAGCCATTTGCTATTTCCTTCCCATGGCAGTCAGTCATTCATGTCTAGTCAACCCTGACTGGATTCACCAGAACATGCACTCTGAACTTTTTTTTGCAGTAGTTTTGAGACTTGCATCATTGTTAGAACTTGAACATTTCATGTCCCTTATCCCATGTCCCTTTATGCTTTTATGCTGAAATATTAATTTCTCTGGGGCTAAAACCAGCAACTGTCCCGGAAAAAGGCACAATAGGAAGTATAATTCCCACTGCACACACACACTCTAGATAGTGTTATCATTGTTTCAGATGCCTCTACAGTATGTACAGACCAACACAAGCAGACCAAATAATTCCTCAACCAACCCAAGAAAGGGCTGGTGGGGAGGAAGTTTGCTTCCTTTTACTAACTTTTTCCCCAAATGTATTAAATCTATAGACCAAGTGAAAGAAGAATTCACAGTGCTTCCCAAGGCTCCTCACTCAGGGCTTTTAATATCAACAGAATTAATGGCAGCACTGGTTTCCCAAAACAGAAGGTATCCTTATAAATAATATCCTTATAAAAAATGTTTCATGATTTCAGAAACAGTGAATGATGGTTACTCTGTAACATTCCTGTAACTGAAAAACGCACAGCAAAATCTGTTTGCACGAACAAAGATACTACTTAGACAATGGATACTCTTGTATTCTTTTAGAGAAATACTCTTATTCTGTAATGGAAAAAATTGCTTTTTAAATAGAAGAGATTTGATACAACTTATTTTAGTTAGGAGATACTCCTTCCATACTACATTATTCCTGAAGTGCATCTGCCAGAGAAAGCACACTGGAGGCAGTGTCACCATGATATTTTCTGAAAAATCCTCTTTGCCCAGGATTTTCTCTTGGGAAGCTGAGAAGCCTCAGAGAGGAATGAAAACAATAATTATCTGATTGCTGCTCCTGTGTTTGCTGCTTTGGAATGTGGTCTGGACATTGTTTACCAACAGGTGAATATTTGACTGGTTCCATGTGAATTGTTTTTTCTTAATGGCCAATAACATCCAGCTGTGTCAGACTCTCTGAGTCAGTCACAAGTTTTCATTATCATTCTTGCTAAGCCATCTGAAGTATCCTTTCTTTTAGTATAGCATTCATATAATATCATATCATAAAATAATAAATCAGCCCTCTGAGAACATGGAATCAAATTCTCATCTCTCACCTCGTCCTGGGAACCCTCAGAAAACCACAGAAGCAGCAGGAATGATAGGGAGTGAATGCAGTACCTGCTATCAGATCCTGACATCACTGACATTTAATGGCTCATTAAGAGAAAGGTAAGTGTTGTTTTCTTTTTACTGAAGCATAAACAGTTTCCAAATTTTAGATTTTTGTTATTTTTAAGTACTTCTCAAAATGAACGAAATGTTTTTAGAATTTCACTTAGGCTTTTAGCTGAAAGTACTACAAAGTAAAAAATTCTAGGGAAGCTTGAAGTGAGTAACTCAGATGAACACATCATTTTGAAAATCGCTCATGGGAAGAGCCTATGTTTCTCCAAGAGCTACATACACAAATTCCCATGCAGTTAGCAACTACACATCAATGTACCACATGTATTCACTCTGCTCTTTCTGTGCTCAGGCAGATTAACTGGGAAAGAAAAGGCTCCCCCTCAGCCAAGCATTAAGCATTACTTCTTATGAAAACCAGTTGAGACCTAAGACCTAATTAAATTAACCACAGATCAATAGTCTCCAAAACAGAAGACTAATAGGTTGTAAAATGGTTTCCATTGTCATTTTGCTGGAGACAGCAAAGACATGATAGAAAAGCTGAAGTTCTTAGACACAGGAATGTTTATGCATGTGGGGGTTTAAGCTTGGCTGGCTGCCAGATGCTCACTCAGCCACTCTCTCACTCCCCCCTCCTCAACAGAACAGGAAGAGAAAAATAAGATGGAGCAGCTCTTGGCTTGAGATGAAGACAAGATCACTCTCCCACTACCATCATGGGCAAAACAGACCCAGCCTGGGGAGGATTCATTTAATTTATTGCCCATTAAAAATGGAGCAGGATGATGGGAAACAAGGACAAAACTAAAGCAACCTTCTTCCCAAAGCTCAGCTTTACTGCTTCATTCCCTTCTCTTCCACCCTGAAGAGCACAGAGGGATGGGGGCCACCATCAGTTCACAACACTGTATTTCTGCCACTCCTCCCTTTTCATACCTTCTTCCTGCCCCACAGCACACAGCACTTCACAAACTGCTCCAGTGTACCCACAGGGTACATTGCCTTAACAACAGACTGATCCACCATGGGATCTGCAGCTCCTGCCACAAAACCAGCTCTGTGTAGGCTTCTCTCCACAGGCTGCAGCTTCTGCCAGGAGCCTGCTCCAGAAGACTCTCCATGAGCTGCAGCTTTCCTCGAGGCAGATCCACTTCCTCTCTCATGGGATCCTCCATGGGCTGCAGGGCAGATCTGCCCCATGTGGATCTCCATGGGCTCAAGAAGGACAACCTGCTCAACCTTCTCCACTGGCTGCAGGGAAATCTCTGCTCCCATGCCTAGCACACCTCCTCCCACTTCCTTCTTCACTGATCTTGGTGTCTCTGGAGGGGTTGCTTCTCTCATGTTTTTCTTCTTCACTGCCCTCCCTCTCACAGCTGTTACACTGTATTTTTTAACCCTTTCTTAAATATCTTTTCACAGAAGCACCACTGGCATCACTGACTCGCTGGGCTTTGGCACCAGCTGGAATTGGCTCCAGGTCTCTCCTTACAAGAGGCCAGTCCTGCAGGCTCCACCTTCCCCCAAACTCCCTATGTAAATCCAATACAATGCAACAGCTGCCATCTGTGGTGTGTCAATCACTTCAAAGGAACAGCAAAAACATGAAAAAGAAAGCTGCTATCAATAGTGTTACAGAAGTTTCTCCTTAGAAGATTGCTGGGGTCAGCCAGGGGAGAACAGCTGAAAACCAGTTGTGCAGAGCTGAGGCTGCCCTCATGGGGCAGGCTAATGAAAGTACAAACCACAGCAAAATGCTTCTTTTGGAAAACGTGCTTAAGGTCAAAGCTTTGATCAACTCAGGAATATCTTGGGGAAAAAATCAATTATCAGCTATCTCTGCTTTTCAGAAGGTTTTTAGTCTAGATTCTAAAATACCTGGCAAACTTCAATTGCTTCAGATTCTTCTTTTAAAAATTGAAAAATGAACATATTTCATATTTCTGTTACATGCCCAGCCCCACACATTCGATTTCTCTACACACAGCCACAAACAGCTGTTACTAAAGACAGAAGTATTTATAAACTCAGTCTGAAGTGCTGGAACATATACAAACACATTTCTTCCACACAATGCCTGTTGAAGAATATGAAGGCAGCTGTTTCACTCAGACAAATGCAGGAAAGACCTCCAACATTCCTCCCCACTTACCCTTGGCTGCACCTCCTTCAGCATGGCACTTGCATCCTCATCATAATCCAGTTTACATGCCAATGCAAGATCATGAGCAGCCTCCTCCCAGTGACCAAGAAGTCTAGAATTCAGGAGACACCAAGAGTCAGAAGGGAAAACTGAACACTTGCAGCTCTTCAAAGCATTTGACCATGCATCAGTCAGAAATTTTACCTAGAGCTGCAAGGAGTTTAAGAACCATGGTGATTCCTCTAAGCTGCACACTACAATACTGTTAGAGGACACTTGTTTGCTTCATACCCTTATGGTAACTTTTGTTTGAAGAAACAATAAGTAAAAAACTCTCCATGAGATCATGTCATTGTCTGCTATAAAGAATGATCTAACAGGGAGAAGGGTACCCTAGCTAAACACATGAAGCACTACTACCACCAGGCTTAAGTGGATCCCCTTACTCAGCACTCAAACCTCATGACTGGATGCACCACATCTTAATTAAGGCAGTCAGGTAAGCCTCTGTACACACCTCTTTACTATTAATTTATACATACTCTTGACAAATAAAAATTTAAGCAAATGGTGGTATTGCTAAATGGTGAAAGCACTTCTGCTCACAGACAGACGTATTAATTAAAACTGTTCTCCTGTCTTCCCACTCTTAGGCTTTACATTGTAAATTAAAACTGCAGACACTAACAAACTGCTCTCTAAACACTGTCTAAGATGTTTTATACAAGTTATATTAGCATTTACTTCTTCCACTTTTATATTAGCCATAAGAATTGTCACCTTTTTTCTTGATTTATTGCTGTTTAAAAAAAAAAAGTTTCACTATAGTTGGTAGGATGCCTAACACTATTTAAAATAAGTACATTCTTTGCAACAAATGGTTCCCTAATAACCAGGCACTTCAATTTGCTATGTAAAAGAGCTCCAGGGTCTAAGGGAAAAGGACAGCAGAGAAATGTTCAAGAATTATAGGTCAGTAAAAAAACTCCAACAAACTAAGTGAAAACAAAAGACCTCCAAACAAATAAAACAAGCAGTCCTAGATCTCACTATCTTACCAAATAATTACAAAATGTTATTCAGAAAAGCAGTAAGCCATTAGAAGATGAGAGAGGAAGGGTAAGTGGAGGGGAAACAGCACCAGGAGAACAACTCATAAATTGCCATCTGTAAGTGACCATCCTTTCTATTCTCTAAGCCACATACTCAGCACAATGGTTTCTTGGCTCACAGCTAACAAACAGGTCTCACGTACAAGACAAACAGTTCAGAGGCACAGAGAAGGAGAGAATGTGTGAACAAAACTATTCCCCCAAGTAAAGATAATATCAAGTACAGGTGCAGCTCATTACCTATGCGCTTTCCCCCTCCATTTATAGGTCTGTGCCGAGTCAGGATTAATCTTGATGGCTCTGTCACAATCTCTAATGGCAGCATTTGGCTTCTGTAGTTTCACAAAAACACTGTGGGAACAAGAACATTTATCATACATATTGAAATACCAAGTTACTAACTTAAGCTGGAAATAATTTTGGATGACTAACAGGCAAGCTAGTGAGATAATGCATTCGAAGAGCTGAGTTCAAAAAGATTTCATAGTAACATAGATAGCAAAGTCACTAAAATTTAGTCTCACCCTCCCAGCACTGGAGGTGAGTCATGAGCAAGAACTGAAAGCATTCATTGTTCAGACTCAAGCCTTGCCAGCAAGAAGAACTTCAGTGCAGATGAGAGGACACAGAAATGCAAAGGACAGTCCCATGGTGGCTGGGGTATATGGCCAATGGCAACTAGCAATTTGAACAAAACAACAACAATATTCTGCATACCACATTGCACAGTCCTTAACACAGTAACACAAAGAAAGCACGAGGAGTTACACAGGCTGCAAGGATCAACAGCTAGAGTCATGAGGAAAAGGAGGTAGGACATGAGTCATCAAAATCAAAAGCAGCAAAACAAACACAAACTCAGCAAGAAGCCCCAATCCCTTATCAGCTAAATGTAAAAATTGAAAATTTTACACCACACAAGCATCTCAGACTAACTAGTAGACTGGTACTTTTGGAGGTTCAAGTAATTAAAATTAAAAATCTCTTAAGGAAACACTAAAAAACATTCCTGAATTGACAAAAGTCTTCAATATTCAACATATTCCATGCCAGAACTTCTACATCTACATCTAATTCTACATCTTCCTTTTACATGTATTTAAAAACAGTTTGTCAACAATTGCTGTAAGTAACTTCATTATTAAAGCTTATAAAGCAAGCACAAAGTCACACATTGTCTTCTAGGAACAAACAGGGGACAGGGTGTCAGGGAAGTGTCCCAAAGCTACACCTCATCAATGAGAGCCATTCCAATGGTGCTGGCTCCACAAAGCCCCATGTCTCTCAAACACACAAACCCCTCACAACCAGAGCTATGGATTACTCCTAGCACTTGATCAGCATGGCAAGTTCTACAATATCCCAATTTCTTTCTACAACAGACCAAATAGAGGGAACTTTTAAACTTCTTCTAACGTTCTTATTTTCCATTGCTACACCCAGTCCTGAGAAGACAGGACACTGAAAGAGATTTTAAACAAACTGTTATGATGGCAACAGCAACAGTGTATTAAGGGTACACAAGTGGTGTTGCATGCAAAACCTTTTATATGGAAAGGGAAAAAAAGCAAGGCAAGTACCAGTCAAGATGTATTACAATGGAACAGTATTTTGTATTACAAAGAACACTAATTAATCTTAAGAAAGTTTATGTTCTCTTTGAACAAAATTGCTGTGGGAAAGATCCACTAAATTATCATTTCATCCATAGTTAGTGGTCCTTTGTGTAAGGACAGAAAAAAAAAATCTCCTTCTGCCACCCATACTTGTCAAGCCTTCCTGAAGAATCAGGAAGATAAAGATGTTTGTTCATTATGAATTTTGAAAGTTCCCAAAGCCTCATCTGGAGTCTGGCAGATGTAAGCAGCAGTAAGGGGGGGTGAAGAATGGGCTGAGATAGAGATGTTCAAATATATCACTGTTGATCAGAACCTGTTCTACTAACAAATTCATTTAGTAGGTACAACAGGGAGAGAATTCACAGGATTCTTAACTAAGTTTGCATCTAAACAGTGTCATTTCAATCATCATCTTAATCCTACAACACACTTCAGATTTTAGAAGTGTTTGTAACCCAGCATTATTCTACCTCAACATACCAAAAGCACTATTGTTGAGGAATACTTTCAGTGCAGGAATACTCCATGTGCAACTGCAGTGTCAGCTGAAGACTGGACTCCAGGTGGTGAAAGCCCCAGGCAAGAACTGGTGACAACCTTTGCACAGGGACCTGTGGCCCAGCCAGGAGACTGGACACTCAGACACAGCAGGAGCCCATGACCTCAGACCTTCACAAGCATAGACTGTGAATGTATAAAAGCCCAGGGCTTTCTTTGTATGGAATCCCTCCTCAGAGGCACCAGCTCGAGCTGTTAATTTGTTATTGCACCACGATTAAATTATTTTAAGAATCCAGATGTCTGAGAGTCTGCTGGGAAACCCAGGGTCAAGACAGTAAGGAAACCTGATGTGACTGTGGGGCATGTAGCTGCAAAGGTGCTTCAGTTCTAACTCAGGCAGTGCAAGCATGACTGCCAGGGTGCCTCCTGCAAAGTGCCTTTAATGTTACCACAATGCATTTTGGAGCACCATTCTGTTATTTACTCTCTTACCAAGATTCTTTATATGGCTGCTTCAGCAAATTTGGTGAATCAAATAGAAGAGAAACTGCATGAAATGAACACTTTTCTTTCCCTCCTGTGGTTGAAGTTTACACAGATCCTCAAGTTGCCTCATAGCCAGGCTCCTTAAGGAGAATAACAGAACAGGCAGAGACATAAATCACTAGGTTATGACTCACCTTGCCCTCTTGGCATACAAGATGGCCAAACAAGGATTCAGCTTGATAGCCTCTGTGAATAAGTCAACAGCCTTCTGAAGGTCCCCTAAATACAAGTACCAGTGAAGTTTCAAAGATTATGTAATGAAATAACATCTGAATTCCCAAACCTGCCTTACACAGTGTTATGCGCCTAAACATTTCTTAGATAGAAGATTAGCAACAAAGAAAAATCACTTTCTCCATCTTGCTATGTTACAGAAGTACGAACTCCTAAATTAATGCTTGAGGACAAGAGATATTTTCCCAGTTATATTTGTATATTTAACTTTGAATGCAATCAAACAGAATGTCACATCTTTACACCTTTTCACTGCATTAAGACAAACCACTAGAGACACTAAACATAATATGGAGGGAATTACTATCATGATCAATTTGTAATTAAGATGCTGTAGTACCTCCTTCCCCCTTTCACCTTTCCCAAATTATGGCTACATTGGAAAAACAGAACTTGAAGAAGCTTTCAAGTTCTAGGTAATTTTGGGTATCCAACAAGAAGTACGTTTCCTCCTCCTCAAAAGCATTCATAATGGCCCAAGATATTCACTTTCTTTTTTGTAAGAGGAAAATCAAATCAAGTGTCCCTGAATAAATACTAAAAAACAATTTATCACCTTCACCGAGAGCATTTATTGCTTCCATCTTCTTTTCATTAGCTTGATCCGCCATCTCTTCAGTTACCTAACAAAATAAAATGAAAAACATACACACAAACCCCAAAAGCTGTAGAGTCCAGGCCAAAATTACCACACTAAGACCTTGCCAATGGAGAAAGTGCTTCAGCTGTCCAATTCCAGAACCTTCATTTTAATTTGCATTGAAATCATAGGTCAAAAAACCCTACAAAATCTTTGTTTTCAGTTTGAAGGCATTAGTCAACATTATTTTTAGCTATAAAAGACTTGAAAGCTAAGTTGAATAATGGTAGAATTCTACATATCTAGTTTGCATGGGTGTTTTGATAAACTTCTTTAGCATTTTCTGACCTGATCATCCACAAGGAACTTTTTGATTGACTCTAACCTTGAAAAGGAAAAGAATGTGATTTTAAGCCAGTTAGTTTTCTGTTTGGAAGAAAATGAGGCAAAACAACATCTGGTTCCACAGATAATAAAGTATTCATCCACCCTCAGCTGCTATCCTTGATTACACTCAAAGCCTCCTATCTTTCCTACTGCTGCACTGAAAATTTGCTTACCTCCACATTTTCATCTCCCATTTCTTGAGGGTCATCGTTGTCCGGTTCAATCACTCCCTCATTATCAATTTCTGGGGGAAGAACAAAAAGCAAGACTAAGCTCCATCTACAGAGACAAGATTTTCAGAATCATTTTCAGATTGGCAAAATGCAATCATGTCACGGTTTTTCCCACCTAAGTCGCTCTCTTCACTTTCTGGTTCAGGTGGTTCAACGGGCTCCTCTGGGTGTTCCCCTGCTTTGCCCTGAGAGAGACAAAGATTTATAAGCACACATTATTTCTGACCAATGCTCTATTTCCACTCTCATCAATAACAATGTATTAGAAAAATCAGATTGTGGTACAGCTGAACTATTTTATTTTTAAGATACGAATCTCCTTTTCCCTCCTCTCAGATTAAGCTTATCATGTATGCAAACATTTCAGAGCCCAAATCTGGACTCGTGAGCTTCTATTATTGGTAAAGCTGGTCCTTCATATTTTTTAATTCAATAACCAAAACCAAATAATCCAAATAACATCCAATTCAAATCCAGTTTTGCAGTGATTACTAACCAACCCTTCCAATCTCCCTGCCTTCCCTCACACATTCTCTGGATCATAAATTCTCTCAATTTAATACCATTAAGCTAATGTCCTTTAGAAGGGAACAATAAGCTGATGACACTGATTTAAATATTGTTCTCATTTGCCAAGGTCTGAGATTATTGCCATAGAACATGGCACTATTTTACACATAATATTTTTTTCAAAAATTTCAAATGTTTTATCGACTTCTAACTAAATTTCATCTGAACTCCATAACTTAGCATAACCTGTTTATCATCACAGATCCAAACTGCTTGTCTTTATACTTCTCTTGTCACAGACTATATTCAGTACATACACCCAATCCCTTCATATTGCTCTGACCAGTTATTCCAGCATCCAATGTCTCATTAAAAAAATTAAAAAACATCTTTTTTCCAAAAGCATTTCAAACTTGAAAAAAAAAATCTGATATAAATATCTACAAGGCAAATTTATTTTCTTCCTTAAAATGAATCAACAAAAGCCAACATCTTCCACAATACTGCCTTAAAAATTTGATAGTTCTACTGATCCCTTCATTACTTATTACGCTCGTTAATACTTCTTCTCATGAAAAGATTATAATATAATCCACTAATGACTAGAGAAATTGTTTCTAAATAGACAACAGAAAACAAACAAAAAAAGAAATTAAGACTCTGTATAGCATTTGTATTACAGAGAACATCAGGCATTCAGGATTAGGGAAATGGAGCATGATAACACTTGAAATTAACTAGGAAGCCATCTGAAACAAGTCACCTAAAAAACACAATGGGCAGGCTTCAGACTGAACTCTCACAATTCACCCCCCCTGTCTGACTGAAAACTGACAGCAAATTTTCCCCTTCTGCTTCTCAGTAATTTTGCCAGCATCATTTTTCAGTGACAAATTCTTCATATCTCACCTTACTTGCCTCCTCCGTGGAGGCATTGGCTGGAGCAGGTGGTATTGTGCCTCCCATACTTTTCAGCAAAACAGAGAAAAGACAAAAGAAAACAGCAAGATTATTAAAATAGTGCAATGTATTTTATTGATTCAAATCCTGATAATGTCAGCTTTTTGTTGTAACACAAAACATGATGGTTCTTTTCACTGTCAAAGCAGTAAAGAGTACACATCCCCCACACTTTTCTCAGTGTAGTGCAATGCACACTGTTGTACAACTCCTTTGAGACTTGCACTCAACTTGCATCACCCTTCACCCACCCACCCTTTCTCACAAGGAAAAGCTGCCTCTTGGCTCAAATGGATTTTCTCCTTTAAATGCAACTTATGTTTGATTCAAAACTAGATACTATGATTATAGATATTATTTAAATTAGATTTTTTTAACAGAGGTCAAACAATTAAAGAGAACAACCTAAAATGTCTATGCAATTTAAAAAACCCTGCTGCCTAGAAAAAAAATAATTTCTCTTACACATTGTAATATTCTTGCCTCTCCTTCACCACAGTCAAGGAGCAATCTTGGTGGAGACAGAATTCTGTCAATACAGAATAAACTTCCACATGCTATTGACTTTGATTAGCAGCCAGGAATAAGCAGATGCTGGATTCTCCAGCTCTTAGATGGAACATCTAATCATACCTATGACAGCACACCACAAGGAATAGCATTCCAAGCCATCCCCTGGCCCACATTTCCACCTACAGATGGTTTTCAATAAAAATGTTCCCATGAACTCCACAACCAACTCCTTGGAGCCCCACAGAGGTGGTTGGATGGGAGAGAAGGGAGAGGAGGAGGTGACTAAACAGGGCTGGGCAGGAGGAACTGGAAGGATGTAGGACTATGTACTTTCAGGAATTAGTGCAACACAAAACTGTATCACAAGAATGAGAAGTTAGAACTTTTTAAGTCAAGCTACTGCAGTTCATTCTCCCCTCTTTCCTCCCTCATCTCAGCAGCACCTCAGAGTCAGGCCTCAAACTGGCTGAAAACAAACCTGAATGAAGCAGAATAGGACAGGGATAGGGATGAGCTGGGGGAGAAAGGGTAAAAGGAGTTGGAGAAGGAGTTGACAGGATTGACAGGTCCTGGCACAAGGCCCTGCAGCGAAAGGAACGCAAACAGCATAGAACTGCTTCTCATTACAAGGAAAAACTGTCAAAAAACCCCAAAACCAACCATTCAACCAACAAAACCCCAACAAGTGACTAACACCAGCATGTTCTGAAGCTATTGCAACAATCTCTGTGTCCCTGGGATGTTGACATTACCTAATCAAAGTTATACTGCAAGGACTAAACAACTGCAGTCTGAGAAATCATTATCCAGCAGGCAGAAAACACTGAACATGGACTAACTAAATTCCTCCTAAATTTTTGCCCATGTAGGCTGACAACAGAACACATAACTCTATTAGTCTCTAGAAACCAAGGAGAGGACTACAGGGACCATCCAGTGAAGCCTTGGAACTTTTCTTCTGCATACAGAAAACTACAAATTACAAAGCATCTTAACTGAGTTAATAGCTAACATGCATGGTATTAGCTGGTTGTAAGGCTGAAACCTTAAATCACCTCAAGACTGAAACAACTGAGTCAGTCTCCTCTGCTCTCTTCATATCCCTCCAAAAATACCCAAGTTTAGCTCAGTTTGAGAAATGTTTACTAATATACATGCATGTTTTATAATATGCTATTTCATGAACTGCCAAGGCTAAACAGTTTCACTGCGAGTACATGAAATTATTCTAGCTATCCAGGTGATCTCTATTTAAACTACAGTTATAATCCCAGAATAACTCAAAAGCAAGTTACTCTAAAATCTCTTAACCCAGTATTTGATAACAATGATTGAATGCACAGCAGGATATATGCAAAGTTTGCAATGTAATGAACCTCAGCAGTGCATGGAAACACAAGACACTCCTGTAGGGAAAGGCAGGTACTGAGCTGTAGAAAAAGCACAGACACACACAAGGCACACAAAGAGTTCAGTGTGTGATGCCAGGAACAACTGGGAGTTGTCAGGACTCCACTGCAAGTGACTGCACATTTCCACTCATCAGGGCCATGGAAACTGTCACGTTTATGACTTGTTGGAAGAACTGCAAATGTGATCTCTGCAACCACTTTTATTATTGACAGCAAAATTATCTTCAGAGAGAAACTGGATTACTGTGAATTCAAAAGGGTAAAAACCTATTTGAACAAAACAACAACAAAAAAAAAAAGGCAAAAAGCCTTATTCATCAATTAGGGATTCTGTGGCTTATTTTTAAAGATTGCTATTGTTTCTTTGTTCAGTTGCAGGGTTTTGAAATGTGTTTCCTTTAATGACTCATTTCATAATAATTCAAGTTAAACATTTGTATTTTCATGCAATTATGAAAAATGAGCTTGATAAAAGGAATGTCAAAACACCTTCCAAACACACTCACACACTACCCTATGCTTTCTCTACAAAGAGGATCAATACAGAAGTTAAATACAACAGCTAGGCAGAATAAGGGCTAGAAAACAACAAGTGAATGAAAACAGGTAAGACCTAAGGTTACTGATGCAAAATTAACAGCTAATAAGAAACAAAGCATCCCATTCTGGCTTCATGAGTAGTTAGCAAAATTTAAATTAGAATCACTAGGTTTAAGGAAAAAATGAATCAAAGCAATTAGCAGAACTTTAGTCAAAAAATTTAATGATGGATCTTAGTATAATATAGTCATTATTCTAATCACTCTTAACACTACCTAAGTAAACAAACTTATGTCTTTCAGGTTAAGACAGGTAAGCCAGACAGAGATATAAGAATTATCAGTTTATTCCCACCTGAAGGCAGGCCATGCTGTATGAAGCAGTTTCCAAGGAATGATCAGTCCTTATAATGCACTTAACAGTTCTACTGCACACAAAACTAATATGTAAAGGCAGAGGGAACCCCACCAGAATTCCAGACAGTTTTGTATGGTAAGTAATTTGGGTACCACTACCACCATCCAAGTGTATTACTTAGGCAACTATCTAACTTCAATATATTGAAGAAAACCAGAAAACTTGAGAGAGTTGTTGAAGGTTCTGCTCTGAAGTATTTTTAAACTTTTGAGATAAAGACATTTTATGAAGATTTTAGATGTAAAAAACATTCCATGGCTCTAAATGTAATTACTGTATTTATAAGACAAGCACCAAATACAAATTCTAACAATTAATCTGGAAATTAAAGCCCTTGCCATTAACATGGAGAAAATCAGACGGTCATCTTTCCATTCCCTAACACTTTCTTAGGTAAAAAAGAAGTCAGTCTTCTTCCTCTTTCCTCTCCCTCTTCAAGCAGCCTGTCCACACCTTCAGATTTACCCAACAGAAGCACTGGAAGAAGCCTAGGGTAAGGCACTATTTTATGCAATAGCAAAAGGAATAAAAGACCTGCAGTAGGATGAGACAGACATCCATCTCCTTCCTAGGCAGAGGTATATCTACTGTCAGTGCTGCAAAACCAAGTTCAGTCAAATACCAGTGGTTTTACAAACACAGTCTTATTCAGATGCAAAAAAATTTAAATATCACCGAAAAACCCCACAAATAAACACTTTATTGTAGCCATTTTCATTATAGGACGTACTGTGAAATGCCAGTGTTTATTTATCTCTCTGTATGTACATATATATACATCTATACACACAAAATCCTGCTGTTTAAGATTAACACGAATTTTCTAAAACAAATCCCAGCTTGTCACTAGATAAAAATGTTTAAAATTCTTTGCTTAACATGTGCACCTGAAAGTATATCCCTCACTTCCCAAGAGTTCTTTAGCACAGCAGCCGTAAAAGCCAAGCAGAGGCACCGTAGCTGAACACAGGGGCTCTGTGGGCTCTCTGCCAGCAGCAGAGAATCCCAACCCTTCCAGCCTCGCGCTTCAGGGCGCTCAGGGAGGAACCCAAAGGGAATTTTTATTTGGGAAGCATCTGTTCCGGCAGGCCCCGCTCACACAGAGTATGTGCGGCGCTAACAGCAGGCACCTGAATGGTTCACAGGGAGCGGAGAATTCGACTGCCTTTGAGACATTAAACTTCAAAGAGCAAACCACGTTTCGGACAGGAACTGTAGCTGCCAGGTATTTTGTGCTTTTGGGTACCAGGATGTAAACGAACGTCACTCAGCTCCCCACAAACTCGGCTCCTTTTTAAGACAGGCTAGCCAACTCTGCTGCGTAATGCGAGAATTAGCTCAGTAAGTACCACTCGGGGGCTTTCCAGCCTGGAAAGCTCAGCCACTGAGATGGCCGGGGGGCAGGCTTTTTGCAACGCGAATAGCCAGAGTTAACGAAACAAAACGAAAAATGAACAAGTCTTTTTAAGGCGCCAGGATTAATCCCAGCGGGAAGGTGAGGAGAGGGCGGGAAGGCCGCAGGGCGGACGGGACGGGAGCGGACCCGCGAGGGGAACACCGCGCGCCCCCGGCCCGGCCACGCGGCGCGCCCGCGCGCCGGCACGCGCTCGGGAGACACGCCCCCCTCCCCTCACCGCGTCCCGGGCCACAACACCCCTCCCCCCTCGCCCCTCACGGCCGCCTCCTTCCGCGGCCCGGGACCGACCTCTCCACCCATTCGCGGAGGAAAGCGAGCTCCGGGGTGTGCAGCACGCCGGGGTTCTGCTTGCACAGCCGGACGAAGGCCCGCAGCTCACTCAGCTTACGCGAGTCCATGGCGGCACGGCAGCGGCCCAGACGCGCTCGTTCCCCCGCCCACCCGCCGCGGAACCTTCCAGCCCGCCCCGCCCGCCAGAAGCCACGCCCACAACCGATCTGGTCCCGCCCATAACTGATCTGGTCCCGCCCACCACCAATGCCCCCGCCCATGCCAAACGGCGTCCCGCCCATAAACTCCATGAATGCGCCCACAAACGTTGCGTGGCGCCGTGGAACCTTCCAGCCCGCCCCGCCCACGGGATCATTGCCCCGCGGCGTGGGGGGGAAACGTTCTGGAAGCGGCAGCCGCGGCCGGGCAGTTGCGCTCCGCCCCGTGCGGCGCCGCTCCCCTGTTGCCGTTGCCGCGGGCTCCCCCTCGCGGGCGCGGCATGCGGCCCCGGGCGCTCCCGAGCCGGCGGGCGCCGCTCATTGGCGGCGGGCCGCGCGCCGGGATGGTGTCAGCGCGCGGCGCCAGGGCGCAGGGAGGCCCCGCCATGCGCCGTGCGGCCCGGCCATGTCGCGCCTCCCGCAGCGGGGCCTTATCCTGGCGGCCCGGGGCTGGCGCGGCGCCGCAGGTCAGACACCCCTCCTCCCCCACACCCCGCACCGCCCGCGGCTCCGGTAGCGACACCCGGCTGTCGCCGCTTACAGCCCCGCTTGCGCTTCTCGGGTCGCGGGAAAGCGGCTCTGGCCGGCGGCGCAGTGGCAGCCCCGGTCAGGGCTGAATCCTAGGGAAGAACAGGCAGTAACTTGAATAATAAAGCAACGGTAGAAAGCTCCTCGCTGCCTTCAAGGTGTTGCTTTATTTAATGCCCGCTGTGTTCGTCTGGCTGCGAGCTGTCCTGTTTGTCTGCTGTGTATGTGGAGAAACACCAATTTAAACTAGGCTGCACAAAAACCTGCAGTTACATTTCACCGCCCGGGTCTCCAGTCAAGCATCACGCAGGGAAGGCTTCGTGTTATGACTATTGGTTGTCACGCGTAAATGATCTTCAATGAGAGGCTAATGATACTGGCTCCCACAGCACATCCACGGTCTGAGTGTTTTGCTGTAAGCCTCGGAGTCTCAGCTACCTGAAAGGCAGATGTTTTCTTGTGTTATCCTTGCTTATGCTGGTGAAGGGCTAAAAGTATTTGTTCTAAGAATGGCAGCACAAATTGGTTTTCTAGTAGGCAAAAAGAGCAACCATTTTCCAAAACATCATTACCTTCTGGCTACCCTCTCCTTCCTACAGGTCTGGATAATTTGTTTTCAGGCACAAGCGCTTCTTCAGCTGCAAAAGGCTGTGATTAAGAATTCTAAAGTTTCTGACAATTAATTTTTAATTTTAGATTTTGTCTTATCATTCCCCTTCCCAGCTCACAAATGCATACTTGTAGTTGTTTTTAAAACTCACCTGCTTTGGCTGTGTGTGGTTTGGAAGTGGGATTCATAATTGCTCAGTTTGGCCAATGCTGCTGCCATGGAAGGTCAATACACAAACAGGGACTCTCGGGTATCCCCCAGACAGGAGAAGAAAATCACATTCCTGTGTAAACCTGTATTATTTGATGGCTTGTTTGCAGCATTATTAGTAAAATACAGAAGTGGAAAAGCCTTGAAAACTGTATAATTGTTCCAGATGAGGGAAAATTTTTGAAGACATAGTTGAGAAGAGACAATATAGAGATGTCGTGCTTGGAGCCCTGTGGTGTTTGAGGGAAGTAAGGGAGGGATAGTGCTGAGTGCCTCAGGAACACCATTTGTATGAATTGGGATGTGCAAACCAACAGAGCTTCCTGGGTTTTGTTGCTGGGTTGTCAGGTTAATCATATATTTGTTTATTTCTATCTGTTCCATGAGTATTTGATTGTCAGTTGAGTTGTATGCACATTGTTTCATAAACTTGTGACGCACAGCAAATGGAGAAGTTAAGGAGGTATATTTATGTTGTATAAGTGAAGGAATGCTCCTAAGAGTCTGATGACTAGCCCACAGTTCTGCAGTTTCCTAACTGGAAAGTTTTAGTTTGTTTTTTTACCTTGACATGGTGCATTTCTTTTCCTCTAGTTTGCAAGTCATGTGCTCTCCGAAGATTTTCCATCCAGCCTGCCCAGCAGAAGAAGATTCCAAACCGGTACTTGGGGCAGCCCAGCCCCTTCACACACCCACATCTGCTCAAACCAGGTGAGCCTTGGGCCCTGCATGAGCCAATCATTGATATTTTCTTGTCTCTGTTTTTCTGAGTATATAGATTTGCTGGGTCATAGAGTTGTCTGTGGCTTCAGGTGTTTATGACTGCCTTCATTAGCCAGTAATTATATTTAGTAGCTAATTTCATTGTCTGAGATGGTACTGGTTCCAAAAATAGGCTTCACATGTGATGGCTTTGATAGCTTCTTTCTTTTTTCTCATGATGTACTCAGGGTTGTTTCCTCGGGTGCTGCAGACTTTTTGTGGCTGTGGCATTTTGTGGACTCATTGTCCTGCAAATAAATATGGGTTTTATTAAGAGGGAGTTTTTTGTGCAAGCTGAAGTGTCGGAATGGTTCATATCCCATGTCTTGTGAGTCACAAAACAAAAGTGCAGTTCACCAAAGGTGAATGGGGAGGGACATTGATAAATGGACAGCACTTGTCTAAAGAATGTGCCCTGTTTACAGGAGTATTCAATATGAGGAGAAGGACAAAAAGAAGCTTGTGACTATGAAGTTAGACAGTAGAGATAGAAGCTGGGGCTGTACATTTTTTTGAGATGCATGAAAATGAACATGTAGGCATAAGATCACCACACTTAATCTAAAAAAAACAACAAACAAAAAATTGCAGCATAAATATATTCAGGAATATATCTAGGAAAACATTCTGTGTTCTTCCATAGGTGGCTATAAAAAGAGAACAGATGAATATTGTGTGTGTGTGTATAAATATATATATGTATTTATTTATTTATATATATATATATATATATATAGACCCTTGTATTTAATTGTAGAATAATTCAGGTGAGAAGGAACCTCACACAGTTAACAGGTTTTTAAATTATGCTCAAGGCTGGGCTAACTTCAGTATTAGATCAGGTTGCTTAGGGCACTCATTGACAGCTCACAGTAAACAAGGCTGACTCCTTAAAGTGCAGCCAAAGCACTGGGAGTGAATTCTAGCTATCCAAAGTATTTTTTCATTTAATAAAGTAGAGGTGGTTTCCTTAAAATTATATGACATTGTTTTATTGCAATTATTGTTTTAAAAAGCAAATGCCTTTGATGCAAAGAGAATTTCCAGGCCTCACAGCTGGAAGGCAGCTGGGATCCCCATGTTTCACCCCATTGCAGCTTCTGAAATTCACTGGACTGTGGCAGTTTAACAGCTGACTGGAATGCAGTGGAACATAGGAAATTTGCAGTATAACATTGTGGAATTGTGAGGCCAGATTGCATTAAAACAGTTTCTGTGTTCTCTGTCGTTTCTACATTCACAGAGTAAAACAAGTGTGGTGGGTTTGGGTTTATTTGGTTCTTTTTAAAGACTATTACATCTAATAGGTATTGAGCATATAATCGAAAAAGTGTAAAAATTAATGCAAATAGAACTTCCCCTCCTACTGCACTCATGCAAGAATCTACTTGCAATACAAGTCAAATGTCAATTTTTGTTCTAGAATTGCCACTGTGTAATACATGAAAGAGGAAGAAAAGATTATGAAAGTGGAAATTTAACAAACAGTATCAAAATTCAACCTACGTTAAGATAGGGTACTAGCCAAAGATACTAATTAAGGCTCTTATATTAATCTAGATCATAAATAGGGAGTCTCACAATTTTAAAAATACATACTTCAGTTGTTGCTGGTTGTCCTTTGAACTTCAGTCCTGTTTTGGTGAGTATCTTGATTGCTGTACTTCATGTCTTTTGTGACTGGAGCAGTTGAAACAGTGCCTTCATCTGAGAGATCATTTGCTTAGTTAGTGTTATTAGAAATATAGCATTTAACTTTGGAAAAATCTGAATTGTTAAATATTGACAAAAGCTACATATGCCCTGAAGAAGATCCCTTCCCTTAACAGGAGTCTGATGGCAGCCTGCAGTCGTCTGTGGTTTGTTTCTACCTGGAATCGTGACTGGTTAGACTCTGCAACCTCTGTGCTTCTGCCTGATCCCCCAGAATCTCTGACACCCAATCTGGCCCCTGTGGTTTAGAAATAGTCACTTTATGAGTTGACTTAGTGTGTATTTGAACAAACATTCTAGCTTTATCTGAGGAAATGAATGCTCAATCTCAGGAGGCAAACTTCTGTTCAATGTCCGTGCTGTAAAACCCATCAGTTTTTAGCAGTCAAAGTTCAGTTTGCCTTGCCCCCTCCTCTTTTTTTTTTTTGCACATTCTCTGCAAACATGTGGATGTTTGTTTAAATCTACCAGGTTTTGGGATTTCTACCTTTGCACAGAAATATGTAACACAGCGTCCAGTTGGTTAAAACCAATGTCTGCCTTTGCATGATGGAGAAGCAGCCTGAATGAGGATGTGCTGTAGGAATGGAAGCTGAAGAGGAGCAAGGGAAAAGGCTTGTGAGGGGTTACAAAGAAGCCATGCACGTGTAAGGCATCAGGGAGCAGGCAGGAATCAGGCATGTGACTAGTAAAATACCCTTAGTGCCTTGAATTTCTGCATCTGATTTGTTTTGTATTCACAGGAGAGGTAACCCCAGGATTGTCACAGGTGGAATATGCTCTTCGCCGACACAAACTGATGGTGTCGATCCAGAAGGAAGCCCAAGGCTGCGACGGTTTGGACCACACAGTGATTCTGCTGTCCAACCCCACGTACTACATGAGCAATGACATCCCCTATATTTTCCACCAGGACACTAATTTCCTGTACCTCTGTGGGTTTCAGGAGCCTGACAGCATCCTGGTGCTGCAGAGCATTCCTGGCAAAGCGCTGCCATCTCACAAATCCATACTTTTTGTGCCCCGGAGGGATCCAAATCGAGAGCTGTGGGATGGGCCCAGATCAGGCCCGGATGGGGCAATTGCTCTCACAGGAGTAGATGAAGCTTACACCATTGAGGAGTTCAGGCACTTGGTGGCCAAGCTGAAAGGTAACAAAAAATACAGGGAATGAGATGAGGATGGTTTGCAAAGTCTGAATGGTTCAAGTTTGGGAAGGGGTCTCTGACATCACTTTGAAACTAAAATGAACTTGAGGAATGACAAGGGGTATGGCTGTGGCAAAGGCAGTTGGAAGTTCGTGTTAGCTCTTTGAGGGTCGCCAATGGATATGTAGTTTTGAAAATTTCTCACTTTCTTGTGTATCCATGTGAATGCCAGTCTGCATATCTTTGAAATATTAAGGAACACGATAAGCAAGACCATGTTTCTGTTTTAGTCATATCTGTTTGCTGACAGAGTCAGGACCAGATGACATACAGGAAACTTGAACACTTTTTATTCATAGTAGACTTGGAAAACGATCCACACAGGGAGCTTGTTAGTCCACTCACATTTAGCTAGATGATTACTTGTCCATGAAATACAAACATTGCTGTCCTTTAGAAATATTCTTTTGCATCTCCCGTCACCACTTAGCCTCAATACCTATCGTCCAGGAAGAACTTAAATGCAGTATAAAATAAAGCTGAAGAACGCTCATGACAATAAAATAAGGGCAAGTGTGACTTTGGACGGGTCACACAACTAGAGGGAGAGAAATTTTGAGTATTAAATACCATATTGGAATCAGTTATTTTGTTCAAAAAATGATGTCTTGAAAATAGGTAAGCCACAGGGCAAAGGATGATCAAAGAAAGCATGAAATGTGTGTGAGATACAGGCTGAACAAACCTACTCAGCTTGAAAAAGAAAACAAGGCAAGATATGAGATGTGTATAGTTGGGGAAAGCACAGAGGATGACTATGATCATTCATTTCTGGTTTTCTTAATTTAAAAACAAATGGGAACACTGAATTCACATGGCATGGTTTGGCACCTCTCAAGTTATAGATCATTCATGGAAGTTTGGAATATCAAAATTAAAATGGAGTCAGAAGTTTGTAATTCTGTTGGGGAGAGGTCCATGAAAAGCAGTAAATCAGCTAAGGGCAATACTCTTTAATGAATGCCCAGTTTCTTAGATACTTTGTGTAAGCAACTGCTCATGGTTATTTTCACCAACGAAGGAGGGTCATGGTGGACATCAACAGTGACTCACCATGGCTTTTATACTCCTTTGCATTTAAAATGTTCCATGAGGAGAATGTTGATTTTAACTGATGTTCTGAATAAATTTCCACTGTGAGTGTGTCTGTTCTCAGTAAGCTCATTTTCTTTGAATGGCTGAAATAAGCAGTTGTTTCCCCAAGTGTCTTGAGGTGTTGCTGGTAATGATCTTGATTCCATGCAAAAAGGTGAATTGCTTTCCATGGTCAGTGTGGACAGGTAGACGGATTCAGGACAGGGAGAAGGATTCAGAAGGTGCACTGTGATGTGATGGCTGCTTGGCTTACACAAGTGCAACTTTGACAGGTGAACTCTGAATGGATTTGAGCCAGATACATATATTCAGTGATGGTTGTAAGCCCCATTATTTGCCCAGAAGTGGGGAGTTGTCCAGTCTATACGCTATGAATTGGTAATCTTCCAAATTTAGAAGAGATTGCTGGTATTCCGTGACACTGAAAGTGTCTATATAGTCAATCAGTGTAGATTCAGAGAAAATTCTTTTTCTCAAATGCAGCAACAGATGTCATTTAGGAGGAGTGAGTTAGTTTCTTATGTGGAGAATATGTCTGCATTTATTTGAGTGTCAACTTTTGTTTTGCCTTCCAGGTGAGTCCAACGTGGTTTGGTATGACTTGAGAAAACCAGTGCATGCAGAGCTGCACTCTGACTACATGCAGCCCCTGGCTGAGGTAAAAGCTCGGAGCAAAAACCGCATCCAGGCCGTTCGACATCTCGTGCAGAACCTTCGGCTGATCAAATCCCCGGCGGAGATTGAGAGGATGAAGATAGCTGGCCGGGTGACAGCTGAGGTAATGGGGCTGTGTGTTCCCCAATGAAGCAGTGCATTCCCTTGGTGAGGTTATATGAGCTGGAAGGAGAGCTTTGGTCTAATCTGTTGCTGAACTGCTGTGTCTCAGCCACTGGCTGGGCTTGGCTTCCTCCACAGGACAAGGGGAAACTGGAAGACTGCTTGGTCTACCAGCTTTTCTCAATTAGCACAACTCTAGTGAAGAAAAGCCAGCAGCTGTTAGACTTTGTTTAAAAGCAAAGGCTAATCTTTTCACTGCGTTCCCAGCTTCCTCTCTGCTTTCCAAAATATTTTTCTTTCCCATTCTATTATTTTTATTTTGAGGAAAACAGAATTTTTATGAAGATGTTTCCTATTAATGTGTCTGCATTCCCCCTTCACCCTCAAGTACCTTTTGAACTCATTGGCCACTTTTAAACAAATCTGACAGATACCTCAAATGCAGTTAATGTTTCATGAATGTTATTAAATAAATAGCCAAGTAGAAAAGGCAAGTACAGGTTGTCCTTCTCTGAAGGAAAAGCTGCATAAGGCAATCCCGTTATACCTGAGGGAATCCACAGGTGAGACAACTTCTAAAATGCCAAAGCATGGGATCAGCCTCAATCATCTAATTTATTTTCTTTTTTTACAAAAACTAGAGTCAGTCATCCCCTAAATACAGTTTCACAGCGAGGAATACATTTCAACTGGTTCTAGTCTTGACAGCATTTTCACCAAAGAAAATGGTGAAACCCTCTGGTTCTGGGCCAGCTGATTTTGTGCCCTCCTCAAGAGACAACAGGTGAAAAAAAACCAGTTCAGGCTCCTTTGCTAACTGAAAGTCCCTTGTTCTTCATAGGCTTTCACAGAGACTATGTTTGCCAGTAAAACCCCTGTGGATGAAGCCTTTCTGTATGCAAAGGTGAGTAGTTTGTAGCTGGAAGTGAGATGGAAGAGCTGCATGTTGGTTATCCTTCCAGGAAACCAGAAATGTCAGGTCTCTTTATCACGTTTCTCCCACTGTAGCACATTTATCCACCCAACCCTTGTGGTTCCTTGGACATACAGAAGTGTCCATGTGAGGAATTCTTCAGCTGTACTTCCTGTACCCTTATTTAAGGAGTGTAGCATTTGTCTAAGTTTCCTTCTATTGATGTCTTTTTGTACTATATTGAAATGCAAAACCTGCTAAACAATTGGAAGTAAAGTTTTCACCTTATTTTATAATACAAGTCCATTGTACAAAATTTAAGTAGTTGTAACACCTGTTTGTAAAGCCTGCTTCTCTTGCCTCTAGCCCCTTACTACATCAGATTACCACAGCCATCTTGAAGCAGTTTAGGTGCCTCTCAGTTACAAAATAAGGACTAATTGGCCTGCTCATTTGGTAAGGAACTTTGTAAGGAATTGCAGTGAGATGCCAGTTCGAGAAACATGAGCAGGATTTCACCCTCTGTTACTACATGGATGAGCCTGTGCTGACATGGCACTGGCAGTACTGAGTTGAAAACACTACTTTAATTAAAATGTATTTTACAGGTCAGTTTTCCAGTCCAGACCAGGATCGTAAAACCTTTGCTCCATGTAGGCATCCTGGAGTGTTCTGTCCCATGTGGTTAGAAAAGACAAGCTATTAACATGTTGAGGGTCTTTATGGATGTAAATTTATTAATTTCCATGCTTTCATCAGCTTCATGATTCAAGAAAGGTAAAGATCTTGAGGCTTATGGGGCTTTTTTCTTCTATCCTCTCAGACATCAAGGTAGTGTATGCTTTCAAACCTTCTTAGTTTAACAGTAATGAAAAATAGATACTGCTGTAAATATACTTTGCAATTTTAAAAGACAGAAGCAAACCATGAGTGTTGTCATGCTGACATATAGGATCTTTCAAAATTCACGAAGTTTTGTGCCAAGTAAGAGCATTATTTTATATAAGAACAAATCCTCACCTGGGTATATGCCAATGTAGTGAATGTTTGAGGCAGTATTGAATGGCTTGTACCAGAAGAAGCTTCCTGGAGATCTGGTAAAGACTTGAAAAATTCTTGAACAAGTAGATGGTTCTGGTTTTTTTTTCTCCAGAGTCCTTGAAAAATATTTAAGACTGCTTTCATTTAGTCAACTCACTTTCCAGTTTCACTTTGTATTGTTCAAATTAAGAAAACAGTTGTAGGACAAGAATTATTGTGGTTCTAGGGCAGTTAATCACCTGAATCAGCACTAATGGTTTCCTCTTCTCTGTATTGTTCCTCCAGTTTGAATTCGAGTGCCGGGCTCGTGGTGCTGACATCTTGGCATACCCCCCTGTTGTTGCTGGTGGCAACAGATCAAACACTTTGCACTATGTGAAGAATAATCAGCTCATTAAGGTAACCCTTGTGCTGTCCAGTAACTTGAAATGCAGTGCTGTGGTACAAATCTAAGTTTCCTAGCTGCTGCTTGTTTTGACTGAACAGATCAAAGCACTTCAATACATATTTTTTAAGTGAGCGAGAGAAAGGAATCCTGCCTTGCTTAATTTTACCTTGGTCAATGACAGATTCAGCTTGTCTTTCTTCCCTGTCAGTTCTTGCTGCAGCATTTTCTGAACAGTGCAAGGACTTGCAGACAGGGTTGCTGATAATTTAGTGCACGTCTGCTCTCACAGCAGCTTGCAATGCTGGGGGCCTCACAAAATAGGGGAGCCACTGTCACAGGTAGGACAAAGGCCAAGGGGATCTTCTGCTGTCACTTGCATTCCTTGGCCTTCCTTTGCAATATAAGGGCAAAGTGCATTCCTGCTCTGCTGAAGCTGAAAAGCATTTTGGTTCCATGTAGCCCAGCAAAGCAGGCAAGGGGAACAAGTAGAGAACAGATCAGCATTAAATGTTCAATAGGTGGAAGAGGAACATGTTTTGTCTTATTTTGAAGATTCTTGTTGAATTGAACTCTCCAGCTATCCTCACAATAGTTCTTTTCAATTCAGAGAAGCATTTTCAGGGGCAGTATTCCCTCACTGCCGTGCTCACTATTTACTTTTCAGAGGAGCATATTTTTCTTCTGTCTTAATGCAGAAAGAAACTTTCCCACTAGCCTTGTCTTTTCTTGAAGCTGGGATGCTAGCAGACCTTGAAATGATCTGCCGAGACAAATGTACAAAAGATATGACAGACTGCTTTTGGCAGGAAGAAGCTTCCTTTGTTGTTCTGTCATCCAAGGTCAGGCTGCTGCTGTAACTCCAGTTGCTTCTGTTAAAGTTGTTCAGTTAGATGACTGTCTCTTGTTTTTTTCCAAAACTATTAGGTAGAATATTAAACCCATAAACTTGATACTTCCTTTGCGTGCTGCTTCTTACAGATCATGTTTCCAAATAGGCTAACAAAGTGTCTAATTTGGGAGATATCTGAATGTTTCATTTAGGCTTTTACTTAGAGGGCTCTGCCTTAAAGAAAGAGGACAAGCACAGTATAAGGCATTTACTGGACAATCAAACCACAGGCTGAATTCCCTTAGTCAGTAAATTGTTACTTAGCTTGTTTAATTGCTTGGAAGATGGCAGGTGCTGTAATTTCAGATTTGCCTTAAAGAATTCAACCAGCTATTCTGAAAAAAATTAAAAGTACAATATAAAAGGATAGTTAATGGCCCGCCTATTCAGTGGGACAGTGAGGTCTGCTCCCTGCTGGTTTATCTGCTGTGTCTGTGTCACTTCACTTAACTGTACACAATGATAGCAGCTAGCACTGGAAGTAACACCAACAGTGAAATTTTGCTGCTTTAATCTTTTCCTTAACATGCTGCAGTTATGTCTGGTTGTTCCACATCATGTCTGCTGGCACAGTCATGGATCTGTGGAATGAATCTCTACCTGTGTAAATCTGTAGAGAATTTACTCCAAACTTTTAAAACATCTTACTGCTGTATTTGTTGTTAGACCCTTTAAGGCAGTGGTTTTGTTCCTGACCCTTTGTCTTTCTTCTGTGTGACTTTTTGGGAGATATGTAGTCATTGATCTGGAACAGCTTTGCTGAATTGAATTGGATATTCACATCTCCAAAAATTTTTCTTCATCACCAGATCAATCCAGAAAGACATTAAAACAGTCAAGGAAGTCCTAGAAGAGAAAGGGAAGATTGTACAAACTATTCACCAATGCATTTACAGCAGTGATACACTCTTAGATTGTGTGATACAAAGTGATTTTGCTGGGTCTTCGTATCCTATGACAAGGGTAAATTTGTAGCTGTTGGTGATCCTGTGGGGAGCTCAGAAAACATATGCTTTGGTTGCAAGTCCCCTGTGTCTCAGTCACTATAGCTGAGAACTTCTAGTGAAAGGAGTCATGGGCAGAACTTGCTGGAGTAAGTGATCCAGGTGTAAATAGCACTTGTCTCAGAGAGCAGAATAATTCAAGGCAAATGCCTTTTTCTTACTCCAAAATCTTCATCTTAAAAGTTCTGACAGTAAATAAGCATAACAGTCAGAGACTACCTTACAGAGCAACAATCCAACTGGAATAGCCTATTTATAAACAGTAGTACCTGGGGTATTACTCTGCAAAAGGAATTCACTTTTCTGCAGCTACATTGTGAAAGCAGCAGCATAACCTCCTTTCCTGCTGTCAGACAGAAAAATCAACTAATAGCTGGACTGACCCACAGAGCATTCTTTCCTGTTATTCTCCAGGATGGTGAACTGGTCTTGCTAGATGGTGGATGTGAATTTTCCTGCTATGTGAGTGACATCACACGTACCTGGCCTGTCAATGGAAGGTATGCTGCAGTAAGTTTTTTTGAAGAATTTTGATAAGTTCTTAAATGATTGATGGATTGAATGTGTGTTTAATCATAGTTTTACCATGTCCCATTCTGTGCTGCTTCAGAGTAATCAAATTATATAAAGTAATCATTCAGCTGTATTCCCCACTGCCTCATTAATTACTGCATGAATATATGTGATTATTGCTATTTTCAGCTATTACAGCATGCTTAACGTGCAGAGAGGGCTTTTGTACGTTCAGCTGTGGCTGACTCCAGTTGTGTGTAAGAGAACAGGAGTTTCAGTTGATGTGTACATAGCTCTGCCAGTTGTGAATTTGCTGATGTAGCCTTTCATACAAGGAGACAGTTGCTCTGCTTTCTGGTTTTCCCCTGCTCCATCCTTGAACTGAATCTGTACCCAGAATAGGTTCTGGGGACAAAACCTCTTTTCTCTTGGAAACAGAGATTTAGTTGTGTGACATTCCTTTACTCAATGGCCTTCAGGTTCACCAAACCCCAAGCAGAACTGTATCAAGCTGTCCTGGATATCCAGAAGTCCTGCTTGAGCCTCTGCTCTCCTGGCATGAGTCTGGAAAATATCTACAGCCTCATGCTGAGCCTTATTGGACAGAAACTGAAAGACTTGGGTGTCCTGGACAGCAGCATCACTGACAGCCATTTCTTCAAGGTACTTCAATTTTTTTACTCTAGTTTACCTGTTTACTCTAGTTTACTCCTATTAATCCTGATTGTTTTATCCTTGGGTAGTTTTAGGGCTCTAATTTGGGTCGGGAATGTGGTTTCAGGATGTCTCTTCTATTTGCTGCTGCATGTGCTTTAGTTCATGTTGTGGGCTGGTCTCAGCGCAAGAATGAATTTCTCTGAGACAGGGCTAAACTCCAAGATGTGATTCAACCATTTGGTGCACAATTTGGTCTGAAGTAATCCCCAGTCTTATATGCACATAGTGTGAATATTTGTTCCTTGGCTCTTGCTGTTTCACTCTGCAGATCCATTCCCATTGCTCTGCATTACTTGCCAGCACAGAAGCAGCTTTAGAGCACAGTCTCAAGGGAGCTATGGGCACTAACACAAGATTCTGGGTCCAGGCTTGACTGCAGGCAGTTATTCATATTTTTGTGGTCTGTTTAACATCACATAAATCTGCAGTGTCACCAAAAGGTGCAGCCTATTCTCAGTCATTCCACCTGCTGCCCCTTCTGCACCATTTTGTGTCAGTACTGGCACTCACAGAGCTACCTGGTGAACAAGACTGGGAAACTGGTCTGCCTTAGAGCTGAACCTGCAGATAAACAGGATGGGTTTTCAGTTAGAGAAGTTTACCCGCTCACTCTCACTGCGGAGCTGCACGAGTGCTGATGCCGGTACTGCAAAGATGGCGGAACCAGGTGACGGCACTACGGCTTTTGGCAGCCCGACAGGTTCCTGCCGGATTTAGTTGTGCGCCGTGCCGGTGCCATGGCAGCCCCGGCGGACGGGGGTGTCGTGCCGGATCCTTCCGGCAGGTGGAAGCACAGCCAGTGCTGTGGTCCCTGGGAATGAGGAGAGTGGAGCAGGGAGGCGTTCTCGCTGATTCCTGCTTTAGAGGGAGGGAGATCAGGATGGTGGGAGGGGAGAGGCGGTGTCCGTGCCTTGTAGAGGTGGATTAATATCATGCTGTATCTACTGAATGAAATCGGCACAGCATTTGCTCTGTTGTGCATAGGAGACCACTTTCACAGCCTGGAGCAGCTGCACTTGCTGCAGCCAGTTGTGAAGGCCTGCTGATGGGAGTTGTGCAGGGCTTGGATGTTTAAGGGGTGGGAAGGGTTAGGCAGCAAAGCCCAGCGATTTGAAGGTTGACACCATGCTGAGATGGTGATGGGTTTGGGCTGCTCTTGTCAGTGCAGGGGAAAGGCAATCTGCAATGTGCTCATAATAGGTACCTGGTGGGTTTTAAGGGCCATCCAGTTCTAGTACATGGAAGGCAGGCCCTGGTGGCCTAGGCGTGGCAGTAAGACTGCTAGTTAAGTACATAACTATTCTGTCTCTTTTCCCTTTTGTATTGGAACAAGTTGGGCTGTGTTTAACTGCCTCTGTGACACTTGTTCTGTCTTCTCTTAGGCTGTTCGAAAATACTGCCCTCATCATGTGGGCCATTACTTGGGTATGGATGTTCACGACACCCCAGATATATCCCGATCAATCCCGTTCCAGCCAGGCATGGTGATAACCATTGAACCAGGTAAAAAGCAGTCAGTGGTGGACACAAACATGCAACACTGAGGGTAACAGTATTGCATTTCAATAATTAGCTGATCCTGCAGACCAAAGCGTTCACATCCTTTCTGGTGAAGCTGGAAACTATAGCATTATTGAAAAGCCTTAAGTCATTCCCCTCCCAAAGTCATTACAGTATTAGAAAACCCTATTTCCTTCCCAAACATAGCCAAAGTAGCACATAGTGGGAGTAAACTCGGGAAGCAGAGTAGTGTAGAGCTCAGGCTGTGCAGCACAGGTGAATTGCAGTGCAGAAATCAAGGTCGATTCACTTGTGCTGTGTTCGTGCCACTGAATTTCTACCAGTCACTGGTAGTGTCTCAAGCATTGCAGTCTGCAATTTACAGGGATTCACAACTTAGCTTTGCAAATTAGGCATCCTGTGAGGAATCTTTCTTTCTCCTTGTCACTAGATTTGGAGCTGTCAGCTGGAAACTTATATTTAATGCTTGTCTCTTCTCTCTCTCTATTCAGAACATTGTTAAAATCATCACTGTGAATGTAACACTGAGAGCAAGAAGTGTGAAAAGGCCAGGTGTAGCTATGGAAGTTTTTATTAATGTGCTGATATCTTTAGGCACAGAGGGACACTTTCCTTTCTTTGCCCACCAACAGTGAGTTGGTGAGAGGGAAGAGAGTAACTTGCCATATTAAAAATTCTCAGGATCAAACACGTTATGTTGCTGAAAGTCGAACCTCACTCTCCTGGTGGTGCAGAAAGGGAAAGGTGGTGTTCTGGAGAGTGTTGTGTGTTTTAATTCCCTTTCTTCTTTCAGGCATTTATATCCCTGAGGATGATGTGAGTGCTCCGGAGAAGTTTCGTGGCATTGGTGTGCGCATTGAGGATGATGTGGTGATAACAGAGGATGCACCTCTTGTCCTGTCTGCTGACTGTCCCAAGGACATCTACCACCTTGAGCAGATCTGTGGCCGCAGCTCATGATGTCCCTTCTCTGCCCCTTTCATCCTCCTTGGGGGACACAGCCCCACAGGGATGCAGATCCCTTAGCTGGCTGTAGTTGCCACATGATGGAAGGCATGGACAGTTGATGACTGTTTCCAAGATTGGGACTGGGCAGTGGAATGCAAAAGGCTTGGATACTGAGGGATGAAAAAACAAAGTAACCTTCTCTGTGTGCAGTTTTCTTCTGATTTGTGCTGATGTGGATTCATCCCTCTGCTGCTGTGTGGATCCATGTGTTCTGGGGCCCTTTGGGGGGTTGAATTTTGTCAGTGCCACCAGATGCATAGGTACAACAGCTGAGACCAATGACCCCTTTTTTCCCCCTTAGCAGCAGTTTCACAGCAGTCAGATTTTTAAAAGGAGGCTTTTATAAATGCTGGTTTTGGATGAAAAAGTGTCAGCTTGAATTTTGTAGAACCATGTAAGGAGAGAGTCTGGTAATCAGGGAGGTGGGTTTGGTGGAGAGGTGGTTGTATCTGAAGCCAGTGGAGAATTCTTTTAGTATTTTAAAGATAAGGATGTGTTTAGGCCTTGTTCAGGCACATGCAAAATAGGCCTGCAGCAGGGAAAAACACCTTGTCTTTCAGCTTTTTGGAGTGTTTGGTAATTTCAAAAAGTACAAATAGGGCTCAGAAGGGTAGACATACCTATTCTTGCTGCCTTCCACATTCCCTTCCTTTTGTCCCAAAGGTCCATTCCTTTTTCCTGCTCTGAGTCTCTCTACCCTACGAAGCAGGGCCATGTTGATTATGCTGGACTGCACTGGTGAGCTGTTGGTTGTCTCCCAAATGTGAGGTGTCCAGTTCTGGGACAATCACAGCACCTTCCTGGCCTCTGCTTGCTGTGTGCTGCAAGTGCCAGTGACTTCAGCAGTGGAGTTTTGAAGAATCTGCCCTATGGCGAGTGTCAAGTCTCAACATGGCTTTTATGTGGAATTAATTGGAATTAAAATAATTCTTCTTTGCTGAACTCTGAAGGCATGATGAGAGCTGATTTTTGGTTTTTTCCCAAAGTGGTCTGATAATATTTTTGAAGCAGCTGCAAATGTTACTGGGGCTGGATGAGGAGTAAAGAGAAGAGTTTTCTACCCTGACCATGAGCCTACCATCCAGGCCATAGTAAATACACCCACTAGAGGCAAGCATCTGGGTATTTACTGAAAATGCTTAGACAATCAGCTATTTAACATGTGTGAAAAATGCCTCTCATCACAGCATCTCCTGTTATTTACACTTGCTGTTGCATCACCTTGCTTCCTTTCTTATGGTAGCTTTCAGTGCTCTTCATCTGTTACTCTAAATTTTCTTTCTCTTCTCTACCTGGATTGTCTATCCACTATGTCACTGCTTCCTAATCCATTGTACTTTCTTATCAACATCACTGCCTTTTCCCCAGTTTGGCCTAATTCCCCATAGTGAATGTAGCCAGAAGCATGTGAGGAAGGTGGTCAGGGTTCTGGAGTCTGACCTCTGCCTCTGTTGCTGTGTAATCTCTAGCAAAATCTGCACTTTTTTCTCTTTTTTCCCCCTCCTCTTTTTGTTTTTTTCTTTGTTTCACTTAGTGAAGGCCAAGTGGGCAGTGTCTTGCATCTCATTGCATTCAATGTGAGCTGGGTGCATGCACTGGGGTTTGAATTTTGACACCTGAAAGGCAGCCAAGGCATGCCATATTTTTGTTTTCTAAACTTGACCCAAAAAATGCTTTTTCAGGGTTTAGTGTATCAAATTTCACCCATTTAAGGGAATCTGCTAATCTCTGATGGCAGCGCTTGTTAAAATACTCCTGTGTTTCAGTGACAGCTACAGCCTAAAATGTTAGAAGGGAGGCTTCCTAAGGATGAACACAGACCTGATGAGTATTTTTGATGATGTTCTGATCTCTGATACATTTGTACCAATTACATCTGTTAGAACCAAATCAACTGGGCCAAATCTTGGGGATTTTGGAACTGTGTAAGCAGCTTAAAATAACATTAATCTGAGAGATACATGTCTGAGCTGATCTGCACATCCACCCACACATCTAACAGAGTTAATAATGGTACTTAATGTAAATAGGCCTTTAAAATGCATATACAAATTATTTTTAAAATAAAACAATTTGTAGAAAATAATTTCTCAGGCCATCAATTTGCATGCTGTTGAATAGATACCTGCACCTCCAAAAACAGCATTATTTTTCAGGGAGATTTATTAATTGTGTGTGACCTGCCTTGGACTTGAAATAACGTCAAGTGTAGGCACATGCTAATTCCTACTTCTCTCAGGAAAATCCTGCAACTTGTAAACACCAATAGATCTTAGGAATGCTGCACATGAATGTTACTGTTAGTAAAGAAGTGTCTGTGACTGCTGAGTGGAAAGTAATGGATCTGCCATGGCTGCTGTGTCTGATTTAGGCCATGCACATTCTGTAATTCTTCCACTGTGTTCAGCCATTTTTCCAGCATAAACTGCTGGTTTGAATCTCTTGTTCCATGTAAAGGGTGCATTTCACAGAAGGTATTAAATCTGCATCCTATGAACCTCAGTTTTTGAAGGCTTTTTCTCACTTGTTGCAGAGATGAATAATCTGTGACCTACACACATGCTGCAGTGCCCATTGCAAACACCCAAATCCTTGAACACTTTATACAGCCTTCATCAAGAAACCCCAAAGAGCTGGGTTCTCTGGCTGCTGGCATGGCACATACCTGTGGTGCTCCTCCCCTGGCACTGATCCCATCCTGCCAGACTGTCTGCTCCTGCCACAGAAGAGATTCCTCACTGCAGCCACTTGGGTGCAGGAGCAGCTCTCAGTGGTGCCACAAGTCAACAGCTGCTTGATGAGGGCGTTAGTGGGATCACAGGGGGTGAAAGAGAAATTGAGGTATGCACAAGTTCATATGGGGAGAGATTTGATTTCATGTGGCACAGGTCTTAAGGACATCAGAGTATGAGAGAAAATGAGAGCCAGCCATCCCTATGGAGAAGCTGCTTTGCTTCCAGAGGAACCCTGAGAGGCTTTTGGCTTTTCCACTTCACCTTTGCCAGGGGACTGCTTTGCCTTGCAGAGAACTAATAAAGTCCTGTTGTTAAATACAGTCTGAGCAGAAGCACCAATTTGCAGATTTGCTTCTATCATTGAAGTGGAAAGAAATTTGACATTTAACACGATTTGGCATTCTACCTCTATGTGGAAAAACACCGTATGTCTTTCCTAAAATTGCATTCATTATTTTGAGAGGGAAACTGGTGGAGGAAGTAGCAAACTGAGGTAGCCCAGTAAAGAGAATGGAGATGGAGAGTTTTGGGCCTGTGCAATGCATTAAGAGAAGAATCAGGAGAAGGTTGTGATTTAGAGCTGCAGGGATGTGTGCCAGGGGGATGGGAGAGCAAGAAGAGAACAACGGGGCATAAACTGGCTATTCAGTACGTTGTCAGAATGGTGCAATAGCTCCAGAAAACTGGTTATGCTGTTTCATAACCCTGATTGATTTGTCTACTCAGTAGGGAGGAACAAAAGAGTCAGATTGTATTGATGAACTTGGTCTTAACAGTTAGTTTAATTATTTCTTTTAAAAATCAATAGAATTATCATATGAGAAAGTTTTATGCAGTTTCAGGTTATTGATTATGTGTCATATCTCAAATAATGGGAAGAGGAAAAAGTATGTTTCTAGGCAAAATCTTCCATAATGATAGGGGGAGCATGAGGTTACATGCTCTTATGCTATCCAAATTATTGCTGTGGAAATTGAGTAATTACTCCAAGGAGAATTACCATAAGGTGAAAAGAGTTAGGGTTAAACTTAGAAAAAAATCTGTATTAGATAAATGACAAAAATGTTTTAATTGTGATATCTAATACCTTATGTAATTGGATAGCAAAACTCTGCGCTGACATAAATTGATGGCTTTAAATTTCTTTTAAATGAGTTGTCCAGAAGCCTGTACAGGTATCTCTTTATTCGTATGCAGATCTAAAGTGCATTTAAGTTTATAATTCTGACATCATTACAGCACATCTGTTAAATATTCCCCCTACATGTGTGCACAGCCTCCACTTAATTAAAAATCATCCTTTGGACACTGTCATGGTGCTGGCTCTAGGACTGGGTCTATAAAAGTCACTGTATTTAAGAGATATAACAATAAATTACATTTTAAAGCAGTATTTATAATTGAAACAGACAGTGAGGCACCATGGGCTCAATGACGCTCAATTTCAGCTCCTTTCTCCTTCTCCGTTTGTCTTGCTGCCTGAATTGCCTGGCAGCTCTGAGCCTTCTTCCCTGGCAAGTGGAGCAATGAACCCCTATCTTCCTGGGACAGTTTACGCCTCAGCCTACCTGGTTGTTTCTCTGAAGCACCACCCAATATTTGGCTAACCAAAACCAGGCTTTTCAGAAGATGGCCAGAAAGGAACAAGGAAGAACTTCCAGCTCCTCCATGTGTGTGTTACCTTCACCTGCTGACTCATATCACGTATGCCTTTTTAACAACCATGACAGAGTTATCCATTAACAATGGCAAAGGAAAAAAAAATCTTGTCTGGGTAAGTCTGACAATGAGACTTTTGAACAAAGAAAAAGTTAACAAGGAAGCTGGTTTTAGACTCAGAAGTGAGAATGTCTACTCTAGGCTTCAATATATTCCTTCCACAGGGATGCTGGGCAAACAGGTAGCACTGCAGGAGCAATGTGCAGTGTTTGTTTGGGAGCTTTTTAGATGCTGGTCTCAGACATGCTGTGGGGGGGTAGAACTGACAGTGGTTAAAGCTCTGTGTTGGGTTTCTTCCTCCCAGGGCCATAAAGAGCCTGTGGCTTTTTAAAGGATTCTCACTTTTTCATAATTTAGGCAGAAATATAAAGGCAGCACAGGCTGAGAACTCTCAGCCTGTGGTTCAACTAGGAGTTCTTGGCATTCCAGTGAAAACTTTCAGAAATGCAGTTCTTTCCAGGGAAATAGCTCACTGCAGTCTTTTTTTGTGAGTAAACTAGGCCAATATGAACAATATTTTGTGAGAGGGTAAGAGGTTCAGCTTCTTTTTATTCCCAGCAGAGCAAGGCTTTGTCTCTGTGTGCCTTTAGGATATTAATGCAAAATAGGATTGGCCACTGATCCAAGTTCAGATTACATGGTCTGACTCTTGTACCAGGAAATAGTTAGCAGAAGTCAGGTAAACTCTTATCATGTGAATATTTTACTCAGGTAGTGCTTAAGTTTGTGGTTAATATACTTTGCTCTTTCAGTCTAAGAGAGTGTAACATACAACATCTGTTTTGCCTACAGGAGCTACAACCAGCCCCTCTGTAATTAATAGTATTACATCTCTGCCATGAGCACCCGGGAAATTATTAGAGTCATTCAGAGAAAGCACAGTTGCTAATGGCACAACAGGGGGTTGGGTTTGAGCTTTCTCTCAAATCTTGTTCCAGTCTACAAAATCTGGTGTTCCTGGTACTACCTATGAACATTCTTCCTTACCACCTCTTGGCAGAATGACCATTTCTATTGGGTGGCCTCTGTGAAGTTTGTGGTGGCATTTCTGTGCTGTTGTCCTAATTTGTCATCATGACCTGCTTAACAATGTTAACATTGCTTCTTGGATAGACAAGGTTTGATCCAACATCCACAGTTCTGCTGTGGAGCTGGGTCTGGCTGGCTGCTCTCAAGCTGTGCCCGTGGTCCATCAGCCCCAGTTGCTCATGTCTCCCTGTGCCCAGCAGGACAGAGAGGCATGGATGGCCCTACTGACAGCTCAGGAATGTCCTCACATCCCCATGCACCTGCTCCTGTCACAGAGGCTTTAATCTCCAAATGTCCTTCTAACCCTTCCCCCCCTGGATTTGCAGAGGTACCAGTCTGGAGGCAGAAGCTGTAGCCTCTGGTGTGCTTGTTGCACTCCCAGTTGTCAGGCTCCATGTGGTGCCACTGATGCATTGCAGTATCTGGTATGTATATTGCTTTCTAATTTATGCTTTTTCCTCTTCTTTTTTCCAGAAGATGAGCTGTTTAACAGCTACATGGGTGTTACTGTGGTGACTGTAACCAAGCAAAACCATGCAGTTTGTACTGAGATAGTTCTACATTTGCGGACTGGGAGATGATTAGGAAATTTTTAAGGGCTTGTTGTGGTTTTTTTTTGTTTTCCCTGCAGAAGAAAGAGAGGTTTCTCATGAACTCTCAGTTCCACACCATGAAGTAGAAAGGTATCATTCATCTTCAACTGTGCAAGTGCATTCATATCTATACACAAACATCATATATTAGGCAAACAAGTGTTGTGACTTCTAGCTAGTTAGAGATTTAAAAAATGTTTTCTCAAACCATAATTAAGATTGTTTAGATATTTGACTCTTCATTTCTTTGTACTTTGTTTGGATTTCTTGTGACATTTAATTTTACCCTGGAGTTCCAAGGTTTATAATTCTCTGTGTTTGAATTAATGCATCATCTCTCTAATGTATTTTACTGTAAGTCACTGCTGTATAGCCTTAGTTTGCTTCCATCTTCAGAGGGTTTTCTTCACTTTTATAATTTAATTTTGTGCAGTATGAGGCTTTTTTGGGAGACAGCATTCTGTGATTCTCACCTGAGGAGTGCCTTGGTGAGAATGAGGTGAGAATGTGCTATCTGAAAGATGTGATTATTACTCTTGCAGCTTAAAATTGTAAACTGTGTGAGTTTTGAACCCAAATGTACCATTCTAACTTAGGTTTTTAGGGATATAAGATTGAACGAGTATAGCAATTAATGGAAATTATGATTGTAGTACAAACTTAAATTCCTAATAAACTGATAACTGTAAATTATTCTCAGCAATTAGACATAAAAGCTATTTTCCTCTAGTGTGCAACTCTTTGAAATTTTGACTAAACTTTAATAATAAATTAGGAGACTGATAAACTGTTTCTCTAAGCTCATTTGAGACAAGTATTGCACCAAATGCCATATTTCTGAAGGATTCAATTTTTAAATGATTGATAAGCTAATAGAGGACTGAGTTGAAATCCTCCACAATATTGCCTATATTCTGTTAATACCCTGAATGAAAGGGTAGGAGGGGGATTTTTCATCAAGTACTTTGAGCACCTTTCTTTTACAGCCATTGCATTTCACCTCCTCAATTTAGTGCTGAGCCTGGTAGTTTGTGTGTGACAGCAACAGACCCCTCAGTAAGGCACCAAGCCTCGATCAGAAGGCTTGTGGAGGGAGAAGGTGGAGAATGGCTTCTTTCAGTCATCTTCTCCTGCTGTTAACCACCCCATCATCAAAAATTTATGCACTTTTTTTCCCCACCCCCTATAATGCCTGAACAGGCATTACAGGGAGGATGAGGAGCAGCTTTATCTGTTTAATGAACCTGCTCTGGGTTGAGTGTAGCCTTGACAGTGGAACTGTGACTGTACTTCTGTGAAAATGTCTACAACTGTGAAATTCATTCACATTTGAGTCCTCAGAGTTGCACAACATGGCCATTCAGAGTTTAGAAGGACAGCAAGAAGGACAAAGAACCAGAGAGGAAAGAAAGAAAATGAGCAGTGAAGAGATGTACGCGTTGCATGATTCTCTTCTCTGATCTTGGATGTGTACAAACACGAGAAAGAAAATCAAGTCTTGTGGTAAATCGTGCCATCTCTTTTTTTCTTTTTCCTTGTGTACTTAACATAATCTTGGTGTGTTTAAAAAATTAAGTGTAATGATACAAAAGGGGCTGCAAAGTGACTCCTCCTGACCTGGATCCATACTACACTGGGACCTGCACTGCCTGTCCCTCTTTTTGACATCATGTTTGTTCCCTTACAATAAGCAACTATACAAGACACAAGCATTGTCCAGACATTATCTAAGTATCCCCTTTACTCCCTGAATCATCTGGCTTTGATCACAGACTACTCATACCAACACAAAGTGAAAGAAAACTCCAAACCTGAAGAGTAAATAGAAAGGAGAGAACTAAGTAATCCTGTGAATTGATGCTGCCTTTTGGGTGACATTCTGCATTCAGGATCTGGTGTTTCAGGAAAGGCCTATCCTTGTGTGTGTTCTGTTACTTTTGATCACCTTAATCACCTCAATGGCCTCCTTAAAATCCTCATTGTTTGTTGCTCTTGCTTTACATTTGGAATCTAACAGGCAGGATACAAACTTGGTGTACCTCCAACTTTCCCCATGCCACCTGCATTGATCTGGCTACAGTAGATTTAACAGATAGGAGATATAATGTGGCAGAGATATTTTCTTCCCATCACCTGGTATTTTCAGAACATTTCCATTGGAAAGCTTGCTCTAGATTGTATGCTGGAAGATGTGAATGCCACTGAATGTAGTTAAAAGGAGGGATGACCTTTTACAGGACCCCTAACCTGGATTTGCCCTGGAAAAATTTTTGGGGAAGGTCTGATGTGGGCATCTTGTCCCAACCCTAAACACTAACCAGGAGGATGTCTCTGTGAAACATTATTCCACCCCTGAAGGAGAAGGATTGTGAGCCTACATACACACACCATGTGCTTTTCTGCACACTTCCCTTTTCAATTCAAACAGGGGGAAGCAGATACACCCTTACATTCCTTTCTTCAGTAATTAATTCAAGAGAAGTGCCTAAATCACAGAGCAATTGCAAACTGAGCACTCAGTGATGGATAATTTCTATTGCTTGTTTATTTTCTATTAACTTTAATTTCTATTACTTCATTATTTTCTCTATCTTCTCAAGCCAGTCATGTCATTATTTTACTCTCTTTTCAGGCTTTTCCATTCAGTCTCTTGTAACCTGCTTGCACACAAATCATTATTTCATTTTATCTGGAGGTGGCTGGACTGATGATAATATTTAATCCATTTCAGGAAGTATTAGAGGTCATCACCATCAAGGAACAACGATTTCCCTTTGCTTCTTTATTTAGTGTGTTATTTTTTCATTAAAGTATTCTTTTACCACAAAATAGAAGCATTCTTGACATTTATACGTGTTGCAGATATCATATCCTCTTCCACCAACTTTGAATTAATTACATAAACCAGAAGATTAAAACCATTTTTTATGACAAAAATCTGGGCAAGGAAGATGTAAATTCTTTACTTCTATGTTTTTTATGCAATAAAGAGATTTTTTAAAAGAGTAACATTTTAGGCAGAAGATAACTGATTAGCAAAAGTTAACAATATGAATTGCAATTAACTTTGTAGCTGTTTAATATATAACAATTTAAAGCATCCTTTTCATTGCTCTCAGGTATAAAATCTCCCAAGTAAAGAGCTGAGATTAGACTAGCCTAGAACTGGCATGTTCAGTGGAAGTGTGCTTTGTGTTCACGCTGCTGGTATGTATCATATCCTCAGCTGGTCTTCATAAAAAGGCCAGCTGAAGTATTGCTGAGCCTGTGGAAATAGCAACAAGTGTTTCCAGTGTTATCCCAGTAATGTTTTAGCTGTTAGCAAAGGACTTTTTCTCCCATGAATTCCAGTCTTGATGGAAGTGACTGATGTTCTCAGTCATACTCCAATGAGTATTCGAAACATTAAGAATTAATGATGCATTCAAATCATGGAAAAAATGTCTCCCAGCTGATGTGGCTGCCCCTTCACTGGAAGGCTCACTCTCCATGTGAGGGTGGCTGTGGCTGTGCTGGTAGGGTGTGATGGGCAACAGGCTCCCTATGAGCTTTTGCATGAGGGGCAGGAGGAAATGTCCATTCTGTGAGAATGCAAGGACCTTCCTGCACATCTCTATGAATGTTCTACTGCTAATGGCAGAAGCCACAATTCCCTTCCTAATTAAAATGCTCAATGTTACAATAAAAAGATGCTTTCTTCATTTATTCTGCAATTTTAGTTAAAATAAACTAGTGCAATGGGTTTAGCCTAAAGCATGCAGTAGTCATGGAGAAACACTTCATCCCTTTGTTATATGGGCAGTTTGTATCTTCTTGGGAAAAAAAGAAAGATTTGACAGCTTTCCATCTGTTTTCTGTGCCTCATAATAAATTAAAAAATAATAATAAAAAAGAAATAATAATTTTAAAATATTGCCTTTTTATATACTCTTTCCCTGATCATTCAGAAGTTGAAATGTCCCCAATGTAAATTCCAAGCCAGCACACAGATATGTACTCTGCCTTGCACACCTACTCTTTTCCATGTAATATGAATAAAGCATGAAAAATACTGCCACAATCATCTGTTAAAGAATAATACTGCTCACAGCCATTCTATAGAAGTCCTTCAGAAGTCTGAGCAGTCCACTGCATAGCCAGTGTTTGGAGGATGGAATGCCATTAGTACTACCCATGTTCAGGTTCCCTGAATTTAAATTCAGGAGCAGTTTTTATCAGGTGAGACAGAGAACTCACTTCATCTCAGAGAAATGTATCTTTCAAAATTACATGTATACCTTGGTGGCATATGCTTGTGAATCATAAAGAGAGAAAAAAATTAACTCTGCAAATTTTTATGCATGTATTATTTCTGGTCCTGGAAATAATTTGCTGGTTTTTTCCATATACTTTTGAATTTGCAGAGGGATGGTTTCTACAGAGTTCCCTGATGTAAGTTACATTAGCAATTTATAGGCTGGCCATGTAAATTCTTGAGCTTTTATGGCTCTCATTATTAGTTTTTAATAGAGCACAGTTCATACTGGCCCTTACTGCTGTCTAATTTTGGTTGAATTTTTTATGTGGCTCCTCAGCTGCAAAGAATGGGGCCTACACTTGTTTGAAACATGTCTTGTCATTGTAACCCTGCTATTGGTGTCCTTTTTTTTTCTTGCCTATTGTAACACTCTAAGAATTTAATTTGCTTGTATTTGTCGTGAAGGTCAATTATTCTTGATAGCAAACCCAGATCTCATACTACAGATGGAATTTTTAGATGACAAATGGAAGTCTCTTCTACCTTTGTACCATTATTTTGATTGTTCCGCAGATATGGAAATCCACAGCTGAACTGACTAAATAAATTATTTTATTAAATAGTGCTCCTTATTCAAAGAACACATGCAAATAATTCCCAGTCAAATGTTAGTTATTGAATTTTAAGTTTATATGCTTTTTGAATTGATCCCAGTATCACTCTTCTCTTTTGGGCATCAGAAATTGTTTAAAGCAACATGTGGTTTCTCACCTTTCTGTAAGAAAAAGGCAATTTCTACATAGGGTGAAGAAAAATGTAATTTAAATACAAATGTGTTTTATTTTGGATATTAGTGTCTTCAGCAGAAGCTGTCCTGAAGAGAGAGAAAACCTTTTCCATCTAAAAAGACCTTCTTAATATTTATTCTTGTTACATTTCTATAGATTATTCAGATAGCTTTACAAGATACTGAGAGGAGCAAAGCTAATGATTTCACAAGTCTTATGAGGAAAGGATGTTCTCTCTTGTGCATTAATTTGTTTCATCAGAATTCCTGGGAATCTGTCCAGCTATACATAGTAAATATTTCACATACCAATAAAGTGATTCCTCAGCAATTCAACCACTCAGCACAAATGAGGCTTAATTTATGATGGATATCTGCACCTGTTAAACAGTGAAATAGGCTCCTGACATAAGTGATTCTTTCATGCTGTTATTTCTCTAATTTTTTAAGAGACAATATCTATCTAGATTCACCCCAAGACACTTTTCATGATCATGATTTCAAAAACATATCCACATTTTGAAATTTCATATTGAAGAAGGAATATATGTGATTTTGAGCTAAAGTGTATATATGAAGGGTTTAGACCAAAACCATTAAAGGTAGGCATAAAACATGCCTATTACTGAATTAGGCACTTGTTTTGTGTATCTAATGATAAAATCAATATGAGGCTCTGTCAGAGGAGAGCTCCATTAGCCTCCATCTTGCTAGCATTCAATCAAGAGATTGAATTTGCAAAATTCAAGGGGGAGAAATGTTTCTCCATTTTTTGACAATCCATATTACACTAATTCAGACAGCTTTTACACAGAGCTGCACCAGTTTACTCAAGCATTGCTTTCAATATAATTTCATTAAATCAATGCAAAAGGTTGTGTCGACCTTTTAAGTACATATTTAAATCTGATCAGTGGAGCTTAAATCGATTGGGAACTGATTTTAGACAACTCTTAAGGCAAATAAGTGTGTCCACATGGGGTTCCTCAGCTGTTCAAGAATTGATGTGAAATCCAATTTAAATTAAGCAACTGCAAACAAACCTCTCTTGTGTTGTAGGTGAATCCCAAATGTGCCCTACAAGTTCTTCAAGAACTTTCTTTTTAACTTGAACAGAGAACCCAAGGGAGATACAGTTAATGCAGTGAAAGCTGATCATCCCTGTCAGGAAAGCTGTAAAAAGCTTCCAAACATACATCCAGGGTTCTGCCAAAAGCTGTGTTTGTAAAGCTCTTCCCTATTGTTTTTTAGTCTTTTCTCTTGGCAGCTGTAACTGTAGTGAACAAGGCAGAAATCCCATCACTCACAGATTGTGGCTGGAGGAAGCTTCCTCCATATCTCACAGGTTTAAAAGATCCAAAGTGAGTTTAAAGGAAATCCCCTCTAGTTCATGTTTGCTAGGGATTGGGATACCCAAGGTTTTCAACCTTCAGTTTGCCTTTGGTGTTTTCGTAGTGTAAATTATTCCACTCTCCTAAAACATCACTGAAGATCTTTGCAGAACTGCAGAGAAGCCCCTTGATCTTCACAGCCCTTAAGTCTACAGGGAGATTTCAAAGATTTTGCTCTTAGAGCAAAGAAATGGGAGCTGCAAAATGAACTTCATTCCATATTGATTGGTAATGCAAATCAGATGGAATAAAATGGGTATTTGTAAAAGGGAAAGATTACCCAATAATTTCTACCTTTCAACAAACCTGTAACCTGGGTTTTCATGACTGAGTTTAAAAACACCAACCATCATAGAATCACACAATAAAATGGGCCATGAGAGAAAGCAGGGGTGAAAGCAGTAAATAGGAGGAAATACTACAGTAAATTGAGGAAAAACTGGTTTAGTATAAGCAACTACCTGAATTACTAATACAATAACAAGGGAATGAAAGTTGCACTCCTGAGCTTCTGGGAGCAATTGGTCCTTCAACCTCTCCCACCCACTCTTATCCAGCTAAATTATCATCTGCTCCATTTGCCCCTGTCCTAGAAGTGAGGAAAGTAAGTGAACAACTTTCTTTATATTCTCCAAAATGTTTTAATTATTTGAGTTTTGCTGTTTAAAAGAGGGAGTTTTAAGGGCTCTTCCTCAGTTTCACACCCTGTTCTAAGAGCAGGCGGCTGTTTGATAGGCATTTTGGAGCTCTCTTTGGCAGCCCAAACCCCAGCAGGAGAGAAGTAAATGCAAAGGTAGGTTCTTGTATGAATAAAGGCAGGTAAGAGAAGGCACCTTTGTTTTGACTCCTCCACGGAGTCAAAAGGGTCTGGTGGTGACTGCTAATAGTTTGGGTTAGATTTCTGGCCTCTTTCCAGCTTTCCTCAAAATTACTGACAATATTCCCATTCAAAGTTGTGCAATTGATTATCTTGAATGGTTGCAGACTCTCAAAAGGTTAGGGGATGTGAGTGAACTTGAACATAAGGATCTTCCCTGATAAACTCACGAGTGTTTCTATATATTCAGGTAAAGGAATTAACTCCATGGCACTAAGTGGAGTAAACTCAGAACTTTCTATGTATCTTGCTGAAACTTCCCCAAAGCTGTTGCATCTTGTTCTATTCTTTTATTTTTTAAAGTCTTGTGGACTGCAGGTGAGTGGGGAGTGTGTTCCTAGCGCTGGATGTGGCTCTTTCTCCTAGCACAGGTCAGTGAATCCTTAAACTAGGTTGAGAAATAGAATTTATGAATGTGGTGAGCAGAAGAGAAAAGAAAAAAACACAAAACTCCCACCATGACTGGAGGGGACAGAAGAAGGGACTATGTCACTTTGCAGTGGTAAATTACCAAAAGCAAAAACTACCAAAAGTAAAAATTACCAAAGCAGTAGACTCTGCACTTACACTTGCTTCTCTGCTTGCTGCTATTTTCTGCATTTCCTGCAGCTGTCAGAATTAGGAGCTCCTGTGTTGTGATCAGTGAAAGCTTGCTGCCTCAAATGGCCTTCCCTCAATTGATGTTCTGGAGATCCAGTTGTGCTGAGTTTGGAAATTAAAGGAAACTGTTTAATGCAGCAAGATACATTCAAAGTATGTTCAGTATAGAACTAGCAGAGACACCATCTCTTGTGGGATTTGCTGACCTAGAGGCTGTCATGAATTCCCAGTGAAGTCCAGAGCAAGGCTGGCATCAGTATATTGTCTTTATCTAGGCATTCATAACAGAAAGTGATTAAATGCCAGAAGCATTTTCAATCCTGCCTTCTGAGGACTATCTGAGTGAGGTGCTACAACTTTTTGTTTCTTCTGGTATGGGAGGTAGAGGATTGATGGCTCCCTCACTCTTGACTCCTTTTGTAATATCCATGTAGTTTTTGTACTAGAAATTGCCATGTCTGTGGGCCACCTATTTTTTCCCATTCCTTTGTGTCTTTCTAAGAAGAAATTATATAAAATTATGTGGGGTTTTTTTGCCCTGAAATCACATCTGAACTCACTTCAACATCTCCCCTGCCTAAAACCAACAGTAACAACAAAACCCACCAAAAAAGTGACAGAAAAATTTGGATCTTCACAGTTTTCAATTGTCAAATGATGCCTTTGTTACGATTACCAGACTTCAACAAGCTGCTTTTACTGACAGCAGCATCTTTCCTATTGTGACAAAGAAGGATGGCAAAGGCTAATGAATTGTGTCTTACTGAGCAGGGCCTGCAGTTAGGAACTTGATTCCATTAAGAGATCTTTGGAAGAATTTTGGGATACTATATTTCTTGGGAAAAGAACAAAGACTTAATACAGGAAGACAGATGCAAAGCTACAGCTCAATGGTTGTCACCATCTTTTTCTTTTCAAAAATCATCAAAATCTTTGACTCAATGGAGGTAGCTTCCAGACCTCTCTCTTTTTAAATTTTTTTGTCCGATTTTAGAGCTTGTTCCCTCTGTGTGACTCTCTCCCCACGTTCAAGACTGTCAGGGAAAAGCTGTAGATAAGAATATCTGTAAACAGTGCTTTAGTGTCTCCCACACAGCAGTCTGGAACTGCCTCCCCTTGTGTTTCTGAAGGTTCATGGATTTCCCAAATCAGTAGGAGTTTATTGATTTATATGCAGGCAAGCTTGTGTTACTACTTTGGTTACTCTTGTGCTTTTTCCTGGCTACTGCTAATTAGCCTGGCAGATCTTCCAGTGTTGCTTACATGCAGTAGTAAATGAATATAACTTGTATTGAGTTATCACGACATTCTCTCTCCTTTTTTTTTTTTTTTTTTTTTTTTTTGGTATGTTTCTTAAAAGGATAAAAGCCACTTTGAAAACTCTTATCTGAAAAAGGAAAGAGATCCAGATTGTGACCTGATACTCAGATAGTGCAGCCTCCTGCACTTGGACTGTCCCATAGCCTCCTGTCACCTCATGCAGTTCTTCTGGGGTATTCAGGTCAATCCTTTGTTACTGCTTTCCTGTTAGTTACCCTCTGTCTCGTCCTCTCTCAGTTACAATCTTCCCATCTTTCTGACATCTCATTGGGATCCCAGCTCAGGTTAAAGGTTCTTTCTCTCTTCCAAGCTCTCACTCTTCCCTGTGTATACAGATGGGGTTTTTTTCCTCAGTTGCTGTAGGCAGTCTCATCCTCCTGCTTCTTCAGCCTTGCGAGAAACAGAGGAGCCCAGGCTCCCGCTGACCTCGGGCCCACGTGTTGCCTCCCCAGGCTGGAGAGCGCTGGCTTCCCCGGGGCCCTCCGTGCAGGCTGCGAGCCTGGCTGGCTGCGGAACGTTTCCCTTCCTCTGAGCAAAGCCGGGATGCTGCTTTCTCTCGGGAGGTGGCAGCACAGCCAGATGCGATCAGCGAACGCGCTTGGACGCCCGAAACTGCAAAGGGAGGGCAGGGAGGTGGGGCTGGTGTTGGATTCCTTCCGAGGTAGCGCTCCTTAGCTGGGAGCGAGGATTAAGATGGGGAGCACAGGGGTGCTCCTGCATAGCAGGGATAGCTCCAAGCCCTTTCTCGAAGCAGAATGGAATCAGCCCAGCCCACGGTAACATACTGGGATCCCTCTGCCCTGACCGTGCTCCTCTGTATCAGTTGCAGCTGACTGTTAGGTGTGGTGTGGGGCCCGAGATGCCCACTGTGGGGACAGTGTCATTTGCTGAGCCTGCAGGCACAGCCCCAATTGCCTGTTTATCCATGTGTGGGCAAAGGCTCTGCAGGAGTTTGGGCACAGTCAGTAGGTACCGTGGGTATCTGCAAGCACCCACTTTCCTGCAGGCTGCCACAATGGTTGCATGTTACTTGAGCTATCAAGCAGTTTAGGGTAAAACGCCAAGAGAAAGGAAGAGCAACAATCAGTCACCATCCCGTTAAATGCTACAACCTGCTCCTCTCTCAGAACCTCATCTGTTCTTTTTAGCCAGTTTGGAGGCTCCCATTCTGTCATGAGGTTTTAATAATGGATTATTAAACCAGGAGTACTATATGGGGTTTAATGTGACCATCATCAGGAAAACATACACAGAGGTGAGGTGTTTGAGTTTCCACAGAAAGCAAGCACAGTCTGGTCCAAAAATATATGTGATATATGTTAATGTATCCCTTGCTTAATGTACCACTCTGGCTCTGTTCTCTGAATGAAATTTCCCTATGCCAAGCACATTGAATCAACAGGAGATGCTACAGAGCCTTGTGCATAGTTTTGTTGGAAGGTTGTTTGCCTACTTCTTGAACTTTGAGAAAGTTTTGTGGCAAAATGTGGCAAAACCATAGATTCAGTACTGCCCCAACAGTAATTGGTGAATGCTGTCTGTGGGCTTGTGCATCCAAAAGCAAAGGGTGATAGAAATCTCAGTTTAGGCAACTCAAATAATTTTACTAGCATCACAACTGGAGGGCAGCCAGCCAGTCAGCCCTACAGTTCTTTAAAAGGTAATAAAGTACACCTGATTTTTGCTCCTTGGATGGCAAGCACTGACTGGCCACTGGTCCCATACACAAGGTAATTCCTGCTTGGTGCTGCTTATGGCACCTTTGAAGCCATACCTTAAGCAGGCAGCACCGAGAGGGTGAAACAGAGAAAGGCAAGAGAAAACTTGAAGTTTGTAAGCACTTGGAAAGGGCAACCTCCCTTTTCTTCTCCCTCTTTGCTCCTGGAAGTCTTGGAAGGCCCATTCTTACCCTCATGACAATCTCACTCTGAAGAGTGTTGGAAAATGTTGCAATTCTCTTTTGGACCAGCTCTTTTCCTAAGTGACCCAAGTGTCCCAGAAAGATCCTGTCACACTGGAGGACTAGTCATGATAAGTGCTCATCTCCTCTGGGGCTGGCAAACAGAATGCAAACAGCTCAGGCAGTGAGGACTAAGAAAATCCACCTTTCCTGTCTGCATTTTCCTTCTAACTCAGTTCTGGGGGATCCTCCCACTGCCATGTGGATCCCTCTGCCCTGGAGGGACAGTGTATGTTAGTATGGCCCCACCAGGCCTTCTGCCTGCTCCCTGTGCAGGTGCAGGTGCAGGTGCAGAGCCAGGGCTGAAGGCAGCCACCCCTCCAGGAGCAGTCCCACGGCAGTCCAGTCAGGAACACACATCCAGAGAGTGCAAGGATGGAAGAGGGAAGCATTTGAGGCACAAATCCCACATAGGATAATGTTGGTGATTGTAGAAAAATAAACAACAAACCACCCACAGAATGAATATAAAGGAGAAGGACAGTGACCAAAATCCAAGACATTGCTTTTGAAAGGATGGTGGTACATTTCCTTTAGGAAGAGTCTTTGACAACTGGGAGAGAGTTTGTCTCATTTAATTGGGACTACCCATATTCACAGCAGTTGTCACATGTCACCTAGTCTGTCTCCCTGCCTTTTCAATTTAGCAGCCTTCTCTTTTTCCTCCTGTATATCCCAGAGATTTGAAAAATGATCCATTCTTCAAAGCATCCCTGGTAATTTGGACCACAGTGCTATACTTCTTTTGAGACTGATGCCTTTCAAAGCTGCAGCTTTTCTTCCTGCAGCAGCTCCTGACAACCCTCCATAACATATAGCTTAAGAAGGGAAAACAGGTCTGAGGAGACTCACTTTTACTAGGAGGAAAGACATTAGAGATGGCACTAAAATCAACAGAAAACAGATTATTTAAGCAAAGAAGGTAGCTTAGCCCTTTTTATGGAGTGCAGGACTATACTGTCACTAATTTCACTTTGAAAAGTGTACTGGAGATCTCTTAATGCACTTGTAGGTAAAATGTATCTGCATACACAGATCAGTAATATGAATTAAACACAGAGATGCAATATGTGTTCTGTCCTGCACCCTGTTTTCTGTCTTTTTTGTTTTCCTAAGAACACTCCCACCTTTTTAGCAAGACTTAACTGGAGATCTGTGTTGCTACATTGTTTTTGCTGCCAGATAAGGAAAGATAAATCCAGAACACATGACTGCTGGCTCTATGGCTTTACCCCATTGGCAACCACCTCTCCCTGGTGACATCAGCTGAGGTGGGGAGACTACAGTTTGAACTACAGTAGTCACTTGAAGTGAAAATGAATGTTAACATCTCTCTGGTATGTGTATGCCCTAGTCTACATTTTTGATCAACATCCTGGTTTTTTACTGAGAAATGTCCTACTGGAGACGTTGCCATACACATTTAGGAATTAGAGTTACAATTTATGCTTCTATTAATAAGAAATCTTGCAAATTCTGCTTTGAAAAGAGCTATTTTCTTGAAGGTGAAAAGTACTTTCTCACGCACCCAACTCCTGTTTTCAAAATACTCCGTTGCAATAGTCCTGAATATGGAGCAACAGGACAGAAACCTGAATTTGTGCAGCTGCAATTTATAGCAATAGAGATGCCCCATAACCAAGCAGCATCTGGGGAAAGGGGCACTTCAGTGACATGGAAACTTTCCATGTAGGTAATGAGAGGTGTTAAAGGGTGTTCACACAAGGGAGGGCATTTTTCTTTTTCAAACTTCCCTTTATTGTCTGTGCAACTTTCAGGCTCAGCCTGATGCTGAAAATATTTAGATATGTGCATAAATCAGGGCACAAGCGGTACATGTCTTTCAAATATTAATCCCAATCCAAACAATAAAATTATTCCAACACATCCAATGACAGCATCATCTCGTTCTTACTGCAGGTCCCTACTTTGGGTTTAAGTCTATCTGGAGACTGCCCTCACCCCACCCCAGCAAGCCCTGGGTCTCAGGAAAAAGCTGTATGCGCACAGCCAGATGGGTGCAATGGAGCCAGACAAGAACGGTGCTGTTGGGTATTTATGAGAGGCAGAGTACAGATATTGCTTGCCTGTATCTATGCAGAAGAATGGCCTTTTAGTGCCTCTACAAACTCCTCTTCCCACATCCAAGAAGTACAAACGGATTTAGAAGTGGGGGGCTCTGCAGAGAGATCGCATCTCCAGGGACCTGCAAAGCTGGGTGAAATTTCGAGAGCTGCAGTTGTCCGGCTGGGGAGTGCACTGCCCTCAGTTTCCGTATCATGGAGAATCCTACCACTGACCTTGTGGGAAGGAACAGACAGAGGGAGCTCTCAGAACCAGCTCCCGTGCCTGTCGTCTGCATCCTTGCAACAGAACGGGCAAGGCCTGAGCAGCTCTGGCAGCACCTTCAAATCTATGCTGATTGTAACTACTGTAAGCTCAACTCGCACGCCGTAAGGTGCTCGTCCTGTGTCCAGCAATTCCACGTTCTTTTAAAAAGAAACCTGGACTGCGGGAGAACAAAGGGCTACAGCGACAACACCGCCAGGCCCACCTCGCCCTGCCTCGAGTTCGACGGGCGAAAACAAGTTAGAAGTTTATTGAGGCTGAAGCCCGTCACGTGAAGAGGGAGGGGAGGCAAACCGCAGCGGACTGTAGCGAGGCGCGGTGCCTAAAGCCCTCACGCCGCCGGCAGAGCGATGGGGGAACTGCGGCGCGGCCCCGCCCCTGCGGCCGCCCTCAGCAGCGCGCCCACGTGACCGCGCCCTCAGCCCCCGCACCTGCCGGCGCCCTGCGTGAGGGGGCGTGGCCACGCCATGACCCCTCCCAGCGCCCCCCGCCCCTCCGGCCCCCCTGCCCCGCCCTGCCGCGCATGCGCGTGGAGCAGGACGGGCCGATTAACGCACCCAAAATGGCGGCCGCAATGGATGTGGACACCCCCAGCGGAACCAACAGCGGCGCCGGCAAGAAGCGCTTCGAAGTGAAGAAAGTGAGGCCCCGCCGGCGCGCTCCTCCGGCAGCTCCTGGGGGGACGGGGGGGGCTGGGGCCGCCCCCATGCCAGCGAGCGGGACGGAGGAGGGGGAGACTTCCCGCTCCCTTTACGGAGCCGGGCGCCCGGTTCCTCACCGGAGCGGTGGGAGGGGCGGCGCGAGGCCTGCGCGGAGTCCTGGCGTGCGTCCTAGCCAATGGTTGAGGCGGGCCGCCGCACGTGCAGCGGGAACTGGCCAATCAGCGGGCGCGGCTGGCGGGGGCGGGAGCAGCAGCAGGGGCGCCGATGGGGCCGCGCCGGCCGGGGGATGGTGCCCTGGCCGGGGGATGGTGCCCTGCTCGGGGGACGGTGCCCTGCTCGGGGGACGGTGCCCTGGCCGGGGGACGGTGCCCTGGCCGGGGGATGCTGCGCTGCTCGGGGATTGCCCTGCTCGGGGGATGCCCTGCTCGGGGCTCCGCCGCCCGCTCCCCTCTGACGCTGCTTTCCCGACGGGCCTCGGCTACTCCATACCCAGAGCCCCTGGGCAGCTCGGGCCGGCGAGCAGCTCTGGAGCGCTTCCTCCCCCATCACCCCCGGCCGCGGTGGCCCAGCCGCCCGGGCTGCCCCATGTGCTGCGTAAAATACTTTCTGCAAATGGCTGTGGCTGACTTTTTTTCTCCTTCTTATTTAAATCGAGCCATAACGTGTTAGTGAGCAAATGTCCTCATGCCACCCTGGCTTTGCCTCCTCTCTCAGAGCAGCCATAATATCGCTCTCCTGTCCAGTGCCACCAGTTTGTCAGCTGGGTCACAGTGATGGTCCGAGGCTCTTGAGCAGGGTGTAGAGAAGCAGGGCTAGATTGTGTGGGCTTGTACTAAGGTATCATTTGGGAAAAGTGACTTCTAGACTGAATATCAGTTAACATTTCCAGTGATTCCTCCTTTTAGATGAGTTTGTGTGAAATGTAGCTGCCATCAGTGATGATGGAAACCCTGGATCTGTGCAGAAGGAAGTGTTTGGGTGACATAATTGCTTGTCCTTTGGAATTAGGGACAAATATAATGAGAGTGGTAGGAAGTGGCACCATTTATGTGTCAGTGGCATTCCTCCTCCCTGGCCAGGCACCAAGACCTTTGTTGCATGTGTGGCTCAGTACAGGTGAGCGGGCCATCAGAGTAGACCATAATCGGACAAGAGATTAAGTACTGGAGTGTATGGAAGAGATAAGGGTGCTGAGAACTTTTATCTCAGCTGCCTTGAAGTATGGATGAAGTCCATGAGAGATGAATGGGAGGCCAGAAGGCCAGCTAGACTGGAAGTTAGAATTCTGGGAAGAAAAATGAGATCACTACTGGTGTATGTCCTAAAAGATCTGGTAGTATTGTGACTACTTTTTATATCAATACTTGGAACTCAGTGGTCCCTTCTTTAGTGTCCCAAACTGAGGGAAAGCAATGAAAACATTAAGATGGAAATGGAGCAGAGTAGAGAAGATTTACTATAGTACAGTCAGTGCAAATATATACTGAGAACATGTGAGGAGAAAAAAATCTATACTACTTAAGTAGTAAATGAAGATTATCCTGATTACCAATGGATTGCTTTGGGTGTTGAAGGCAGGTTCATTTATTTAATGAGTTTACAGAAGACCTCATTATGCGTTTTGTCTGGAAGAATAAAACGGTTCTATATTTTTCTGCATAGCTTGCCCTAAAATCCTCAAACCCTTCCTCTGAGGTAGCATGGGACAGTCCTATTACTTTTTTATATGTATAAAGTAAGTCTTTGAAAGGTTGATTTGGTAGTACATTGAAATTTTTATATCCAGCCTTGCTGATAGGTTGTTGCTTATTAACCTTTTGTAGGGAAGATTTTTCAGGAGTCAGGGGAGAGTAGCATTAGAGATTTAGTTCTTGACCCCAACTGCTCTGAAGGGTGATTACTAGAAGAACTGCCACAAATAATGGGAATTCCTCTTAACAAAAATGGCATCTGAACTGCTCTTTCTCCAAGGGGCTATTCTTTCCTTCTAGGATTTGGCATGATGCATTGTTGCATCGTTGGATTCCATTGGATCTTGAATAGAAATCTAGATGTTTGCAGTTGTTTCACCAAAAAAAAAAAAGAAGGGTAGGGGGCCTGTGGGAGTTACCTGCTTTTTGAAGTGGGAAGGATCCATTGTGTCTGGGAGGTTTGTGAGGGGAATGTACCCCTGCTTCCTAGTAACCTGAACTCATTATGAGGAATTACTCTGGACTTCTAAGATTTGGGTTTTTTTAAATATCCCAGCTTTTCTATTTCAAAAAGCACATGGCATCTTGAAGAATAGTGAGGATTTGTGTCCAGTGTAAATTGAATCACAGCTGTTTTTCTTTTCTCCCCCTCTCTCCAGTGGAACGCCGTGGCTCTGTGGGCATGGGACATTGTGGTTGATAACTGTGCCATTTGCAGAAACCACATTATGGATCTGTGTAAGTAAATGGGGAGGGACACAGTTTGAACAGCTGAAATTACCCCAGCTGAGGATATAACTCAGCAGAGCTTTCAGTTAGTAACTAATTCTTCTGCTAATCTCTATTTTATGTAATGCAGAAATCTCATAATCTATTTTTGTGACCTCTGTCACCATACTGCTCTTCTTCACCTTTTTCTTGTAAAGGGTAGGATCTCTTGATGCCAGATCAACAGACATGATGCTGCTGAGTGTACTTTGAACACAACAAAGAAAAGGAGTAATAATAAAGAGGAACTGAAATTATTCAGGGTTGACAGGCTTACAAAGAAAGGTATTATATGTCAGATTGGGGAGGTTGCTATGAGTGTCAACTTCTCCATGACACTCATTAAGATGAAGTCTTGTAACACTTTCTGTGTCTGTGTCTGGCAAGGAAAGGCATGGACCAGCAAATTAATTTGACTCCTCATTCTATAAAACTTACCTTGCCTAACTAACTTAGTACTTGTTATAGTAGGGGGAATTTTGTAGCCACCTAGAAAATTATTTGTTCACTTGCAAAGGAGAATAATCAAATTCCAAAATAAAAAGCAATACATTGTTAGTATTGGTTTGATTTTAATTTTTTTCTCTATAATCTTGATGGTTCATTTCTATCATGAAGTATATCTGTATGCATGAAGTCACTGTTTTCAGTCCCTTGGAGTATTGCTAATGAGTACAAACCCATTTTTTTTCCTCAAAAATGTCAAAGTACTGTTGACACCATAACTGTCTATCTTGTTTCAGTCATGAAGGACAGAAGACCTTTCAGCCTACTCCAGAAAGAAATTTGCCTAATTCCTAAAATGTGAGGCTGGTAGAGCCCCCCAAAACAAGCCCAGGTCCAAGGAGAGTGCCTGGGAATGGCCTGTCCTGATCCCATTGGAATAGTTTTGTTGCACTTTGGTTTTATGTGGACACCCTTGGAACCAATACTATTGGCAACTTCCTGTCAATAAGACTGTATGGAAATAAAACACTTGAGAAAAATGAGACTTCAAGTTTATAGGAACAGCTACTGAAGGATGTACCTGATTTTACTTCATATTTAAATAATAATTACAAAATTACTTTCAGAAGCTTTGTTTGGGTGGGTTTTTTGTTTGTTTGTTTGGGATTCTTTTAATAAAGAGAAAAAACACACTGTAACACACTGGTCTGAACGTGGGTTAAGCAGGTTCACTTCTCTTCTTGGGGATAGATATGTTTGTATTTTGAGTCAGTTATTGCCTATCCATGCTTCAGTTTATTCTTGGTTATTAGACAGGGAATGATAACACTAAAAAGAGCAGGGATTATGAAATAAATTGAGGTTCTTTAATGTAAAGATTTCCCCCTTTGAGGTGTCTCTGACCTGTGCTGTCTTGGAAAGAAGTTTCAAAAGAAGGTGGACACTGGACTACTGCTTAGTCTCTCAGGTTTATAATGTATTAGAGAGAAAAGCATTTTGCTGACAGGCAAATGGAATTTCAAAGACTTATTAGAGCATAAGTTGCATTTATAGAATTTACAAATGTATAGAATAAATATATAAAATCCTATAATTCAAGATAATTATTCATGATAAGAGGGATATATTTTAAGATAGGAGATGCTGGTGTGTTTCATTCTATCAATCTGCCTCAAAATTAATTGCACCTTCCATGACAGACCAAATACAGTCTCATATATTTGCCTTTTTTTTTTTTTTATAAATAGCAAATAGGACATATGGGATGAAGGAGAGGTGTGGGGGAGTTGGAAGGAGAATGGACAAATGCTATTTTTGAGTAATAACTTTTGTTTATCAGTTCTTTAAAAAATATTTTTAAAAGCCCTACCAATATGTGTGTGGGGGTTGAGAGTATATAGGAAGATTAGGAAAAACAGTAAAGGAAAAAGGCATAGGTAATTTTTTTTCCTTTTTGTGTTGCTGAAGCATAACATGTTATTAATTGGTATGAGCAATGTTATGAGGAGCCTGGACTGCAAACGACAGACTAAAATTGACAGCATACAGATAGAAGGCATATCTAAATTGGTATTCCGAGATCAGTGTTGGCTCTGGATTTGCTTACTTCCTTGTTACAGATCATTAATGTTGTTTAAAAACCCTTTAATTAGATTTTCAGACATAAGATGTGAAGTGATGGCAAATTGAGAAAAAATTAATAGAATATGCAGAGAAGAACAACACAAGATTAGATTTGATAAAATGCAGGATATAAATGTCTCCCACTCCTAGCGATGAAGAGAAACTTAGAATGGGAAAACATTACAAAAGTGATAAGTAATGCCAGCCATGGTAATGAAAGGTTGTTAATGTTGTAAAGTCAGGCATCAGTGCTAAGGTGTCATGCAGTTCTCCCCATGCATGTGCCTTATGACTGGTAATAATGTGATTCAAAGGATGCCCCTGCCCTCAGTTTGGTCTGTATTCAGTGGACAGAAGGGATGAGTAGGTTTTCAGTGTTTTAGTTTCATTCTTCTCTGGAAAGACACAGGTTCTGTTTAGATTTTACTTTAGATTTTCTTCAAAGGCTTGCTCTCTGCTGCTGTCACTGCAACATGGTAAATTGGGGAGTGTTAACAGTGTGTTTAGTATATTGGATTATCTTCTGGTCTAAAATGTGTAATGTCTTATTACAATAAGATGACCAGTATAGCTTTGAACTGTGTAAAATGTGCCATCAAAATGCTGTCCCCTAGCTTTGATGGTAACATGCCAAGTACTCTGAATCCAGCTTCACAAAGATAGATATGTTGCATAGAATCCAGAGAAAAATCTCAGGATGTTTATTAGATGGAATGGGTTTGGATTTATTTTTTGATGTGTAAATATACAGGTGATTTCTGCAATAGAAAATGCATAGGAAGTGGGCTGGTTCTTACAATGCCAAGATTCAGAAGCTGCCATTATATAACATACATTTCCACAATTCCCTGAGTTGAAATGCTTCCATTGCATCTTTCACAATTCTTTGCAGGTATTTCAGGTTTTAGCTGTCTCTTTCTGTCCTCACCTACAGATACTCTGTCAAAAGCAAGGCAACAGAAGAGTCATTCAGTATTCCTCCAGTACCTGTTACTATCTCGCTCTTACAACTTCTTTTGGGTCAGCAGATGGTAAATAGCTTCTCTTTCTTTCAGGAGCCAGGATCATCAGCTTTCATTCTAGGATGGAGATTGTCCATGTGTTAAATTTATTTTTTATTTGTTGATATATTTTCCTTTTCTGAAATGAAGAAAGCAGGAGACCAGAAAGTGCTTCAGCTTTTGGGAGGCCCTTTTTTGGCAGTCAAAGGTAGCAGTGCTGGCAGTAGTCTCCAGTGAGTTTGATGAGGGAGCTAAACCTGGGTGTCTTGTTGGAAGGGTTTTCCATCACCACCAGAGAACTCCTCCTCGGGCACTTCCACAAAAGTCCTCTTAAACTTTTGGGACTGTCATGCTTTAGACTGTCAGTGGAAGTTTAGGTTTGTCAGTGAAAGTTTCAGTAACACTGAAATGAATGGCAGTGGTGCTTGTTTTCCCTACCTAAACCATCTTTCTTCCTTCTTACTCCCAGGCAAAATAGAGAGTCCTTTAAATCCTGAAAATTAAAAATTGTGTTCATGCAGCTCTAATGTTAGGGCCTCTTAGAGAGACAAAAAAAAGGCAAAATGACATAAAAAATGGGCTAGATGGGCTTCATGTCTAATATGCCCAATATTTTGTTTCTAGCAGCGAAAGAGAAGAAACAAGATAAGCATATTGTGTGCTGGACTATTTTCCTTGCTTTTAGCATAGGCTTTCTGAGTTAAACTTTGCTTGCTTCTTGACTTTTTTCCTTTAGATTAATTTCCTCATCTTTTCCTACAACTCTTCTTCTCATCATGATCTGTTACTGTTACACTGACCAGATATTTAAAAGTTAACATACTGTGCCCCATGACCATGAGTCCATACTGCAGTAACAGTGAAATTGTTGCAAAGATCTCAGGTGTAGAATTTTATACAAGTATCCAAAGTAATTGAAGTTCTTCGAGGGTCTTGAGCATCTTCCATATTCTCAATCAGATTTAGTTTTATTGCTGTATGTATTGAAAGATTTGGGAATTAAGACTGAAGTACTGGATTTTGTTTTCTTCTATAGCGAGGCAAAGGATTGAGCTTTGGACTTGCTGCTGTGGTATATCATGTCTTTGATGTAAGCCATATGATAAATACAGGTTCACTCAAATCTTGCAGAACAGCTGTTGTTACTGAGTTTCTTTAGACATCACTCTTGTTTTGAGTAGTTCCTCATGACCAAGGTCAATTGACATCTCTTGCATCTCAGAAAAAATGGGATTTTTTTTTTATTTTGTGCACCTCCACACCTGAAAAGCGTGAAAATGGAAAAAGGGAAGAATGGGACAGAACAAGTAGAGATCACATTTTTCAGCCAAACCTATGGGGTTTGGAAGTTTTTAAATCTTTAATTGGTGAATCAAATTTCTTTTCCTCTAAGTATATTCAAGCGCACAAAGAGTGAACAGAGAATTGGAGCTCGTTCAGACATCTTCTTTGCCAGGGGAAAAAAAAAAATCTGCAAAACAAGAAAGCAGCAAGCCTGTGTATTGAGTTCTAAGCTGATCATCTATTAGCAGATCTTTTTAAATCATTTGGGCTTGACTCCTAAAAAAGGCATCCTTTAATAAGAAGTAAAATGTTAGTCTTATAGGTTTGTGCTGCTCATGGTGGAGGAGTTGCAAAAATCTTTTTTTCTTCTGAAGTTTATTCCTGAACTGGAGCAGAAGTGATTTGTTCAGGCCTTAGAATGGAGAACTGACTTGTAGGATTTATGTTCTCAGTGTTGTTCTTCTTACCTCACTCTTTTTCAGCTCCTTCATCTACACTATCTGACACAAAAGCCCAAAACATAACCCAAACTCATAAAAAGTTAGGGTTGAGGATCCTCCTGGGTACTCAGCCCCAAGGTATAAAATGTCCAAACCATACTGTATTTCCTAGCTAAACCATACTGTATTTCCTATTGTGGATATTTGGGATGTACTTACCTTTCACAAGACTATACAATAAAGACAGGCAAGCTCCAGCATTACATGAGCAAATTAATTTGCAAATAAAGTACATAGTGGCTGACAGGAACATATAAGAAGTTGTATTGAGAGAAACCTGGATAAGAAGTTTAAGTAAACTTACTGTCAACTCATCATCAAAAGACATCTCTGTGAACACAAGAGGAAAAAATTAAAATCTTTATCCTTGAAATTTGGACAACAAACACATGTTGCCAGCAGATGAGTTATATATTCTTGCCCTCTGGAACTTTGGAATACTAAAAAAGTAGAGGAAGGAGGAAATCAGGATTAAGAATGTTTTGATATGATACTTTTGAAAAAACAGTGCGCATTAAACCATAGCTCTTGATACTTTCTGGTGTGTTAAACACCACAAAAGAGCTCCTCCTCCCCTGCCTACATTTGCTATTATGAAGGAATCTACCAGTTAGTACATGTGCATGTACATCTTCAACTGCTGTGTGTATTTGTTCCATCTTTGTTTCCACAGGCATAGAATGTCAAGCCAACCAAGCATCGGCTACCTCTGAGGAGTGCACAGTTGCATGGGGTGTCTGCAATGTAAGGAAAACTTCTGTTGTGGAGCTTGTGTCGGGTGATGCTATCTTCCTTTTTTGAAGATGTGGGACAGAATCAGTTCTGTAGCATGTTTCACATAATCCACCAGAAATAAGAATTTTAAAGTCCTTATGTTTGCTAGAATGTAGAAAAGAGAGAGAGAAAAAAGTGAAAGATGGAGAGATGTAATAAGACAAAGAAGCAAAGGGAGGAAGATAAGCCTTAATATATATATTTTTTTTTTTTAAAGGAATAATAGAACTTTCATTCTGAGCATGATTTTCCTGATCATGGTTTGCCTAGGAGTTGCACCTTTTCCTTTGCCCCACTAATAGGATAACTTGGATGTCAGCCTGTTTGATTTGTCTGTGTGCAGGCTAATTCAAAGAGTCATTCTGGGGTAACCAGATGATTTCCTTCCAGTTTTGGGGGAAGATCAAATCAATTGGTCCCACTCCAAGTTAACTCCAAACTTGAATACCTCTTACCTAGCCTGGGCCTGAGTTGGAAAATAATCTATTCCATAGTGGAATAACTTCCTGATCCTCAATCCTATCTTTACTGTGCTATGGGATTGAGTTAACATGATAATGCTGGAACAGCACCATAAATGTTGCAATTCTGTCTGCAGAGGACAAGGGCAAAATTTTAAACCATGTCAGGATATTCTAATGTCAAAATTATGTTGTTGTGTGTGAGAGTGACCACAAGTGGAATGTTGGTTTTAAGTAGCTGTATGGGGTAAGAGAACAGTTGCCCTTACCCAATACATAAATGAGGGGGGTTTTTTTCTAATTTTGCAAATTCCTTTTTATTCAGGCTCTGTTATCTCCTGCAAACTGACAGAAAGCTTCCTTCAGCATGTATACATTCATGTCATCCCTGCTACTCACTCTGAAATCTTCTCCTTTCTTTCTGATTATGCTTCTTATCAGCATCTGCTCTGCCAATTTTGGCAGCTGCTAAAACTCTGCACTCCCTCCTTCATTAGAAGTCAGTCAGTTGCCACTGTATGCACTGTGGAACAGGCTCCCTGCTGCCGTTTCACTAATGTTTCCTCCTCTCTGAAAATGTGGATTAATTCCTTGGTGTTTATCAGCTAATTGACTGATCAGTCGTCCCCTCCTTTGCCTGCAAACTCTCTTCTTCCTGTGATGCTTTCAGTGGTAGTTTTTGCATTGAGTGCATTCATACACTCTGAAATGATGTGATCTTGTCTTCCAGCACGCTTTCCACTTCCACTGCATCTCTCGCTGGCTCAAAACTCGCCAAGTATGTCCTCTGGACAACAGGGAATGGGAGTTCCAAAAGTACGTATCCTGCCCAGATTGCAAGGTGAAAAGTCCACTTGTCCTGTAAATATAAATGATCAGTATCAGATTGATGTGTCTGAGGGCATGGTTGCTGTTCAGAGAGGTTCTTTCCTTAGTCACCTGGTTCTAAGTGAGCTCTGAAGGGAGTCCAAGCAGCTGTGGGCTATGTAGGAGCTGTTAAAAAGTAGTGATTTCTACTGACATTCTCTCTAAAGAATGGAGAGCAGGAGAGAAATGTAATTAGCTAGAAGTAGAGTCTCAGGTGAATAGTGTGCTGCTGCAAGAGCAGTTTGAGTTTAGAGGATGACCTGAATTCAGCTGCTTGGGTTCCAAAGTATTACTGCTGAGGTGCCAGGGATCTTATTGGGTTCCTTTGTGATCTTGATGATTTGTTTTATAACTCTGATAGCCTCAGAGATTAATACAGCTGATTTCCTAGCATCTGGAAATCAAGTGTTCATGTAGCCATTCCTGCAGCTTTGGCCCATTTATTTGTAATTGCTGTATTGTTTGTTTTATAATGTTTTTTAAAGGTTTCCTGTCAAGAATAGTAGTAGGAGATCCAAGATTGGCTTTTTGAGGGATAGTCATATTTTGAGAGGTAATTGTCCATTGAGAATAGTTAGGAAGTTTGCCTATCACTTCCTTCATTCTGCACCATTGGTCTAGTAATCTTAACTGTAGATTGTCCCTCTCCCCACTCACTTTAAAAAAAAAAATTCTTGTCAGAATCCAGACTGAAAAAAACCAAAACAGGTATTATAACTGTTGAGGACTGTGTCTGGGCTCTGGTAGACAGTTGTGCAAATCATCATTGACATGACAACTGAAGTACCATAGTTTTGATATTAAGATGTTTTCCTGAACACACACTGAAAACTGAGTCCATGTTGTTCGGCTCATCACTTCAAATTGCATGGGCAGCATGATGAGAAACAGAGACATGAATCAATATTTTCTGATTTGTGCTGAGTCTGGGGCTGTGACAAATTTTGGTCTTGCTTTATGCCAGGTATATTTGAAGTGGGATTCAGGGCAAAAGATGACTGATACCGAGATCTCTCCACATGGGCTCTCTTCTAACTGGGTAGATTTTTAGGGGAAGTGAAATGTGGAGGACTTCTAAGATTTCCTTAACAGTATTTCACCCATTTATATGTTAATTATGCTGTGGTAGAATGAAAATGAATCCACCCAGACCAGCACTCCTATGAATTGTAATTTTTAAAGGAGCATTAACATATTATCTATTTACAGGTATGGACACTAGAGAGATGGTCCCACGCTTCTTGTTATGTCATCGAACTCAGTTGTTCTTGTCACCATGGGTTTGTTTTAGTGACTTGGAAAGTCAGTAATGTATACAATTCTTCTCTCATGCTAATTTCTTCCTATTGTATACCATTGAATAAAGTCTTGCTGGAGCTTCCTGTCGAAGTTTTTTGTCTTGTGTTCAGGAGCAGGCAGTCAGAGCATGAGGGGGGAGAATTATCTGCAGACCTGGGACTTAAACTAAGCTTAACTCTTTAGCTGGGGAGTGCTTCTTTTTTGCTGTGCCAGGCTTTTGACTGTGAGTTTGGTTCTACTCCCACACAAATGAGAACCACACCTTTGGCTCGCTGAGGTTGGTGTTGAGCTCCATTGTGTAGTGCAGTGGGTGCAGGACATGGCCTGGCTAAGAGTAGTTTATGCAAATAGCTTTTTGTGTGGACATGCTTTATTAGGGCAGAGTTCAAATGATGATCTATACAATTAGGGGTTGTGTCATCATTGGAAACTATTCTCTCACTTCTACTCTTGAGTTTGACTAGACCACCTTCCCCGTAGATGAAATTTTCACTAACTTCCCAGTTCCAGCTGTTTAGCTTTGGGGAATAGAAATGGGATGTCACTTTTTGTCAGTGTTCATAAAGTGCTTTCATGTGTTGAGTGAAAGTAAACGCAGGAAATTCATGTGCTAGATTGGCTGGAAAGCTAAAAGTAAGCAGTATATAAGCAAACCAAGTCTTTATTTGCTTTCTAGTGCTATTTTTCCCAGTTCAAGTCCAACTGGCCAAAAATCATTCCTTTGAAAACTACATAATGTTCTGTTTGATGTCTCCTCTGCCAAATGGCCCGGTATCCTTACTGAATCAAATTTTGCCCTCTATGTCAACAGCCTCAGCAGATGCTGGGAACTGAAACAGCATCCAAGAAATTCTTCCTGCTACGAAAGGCTGCCTCTTTATGTCAGCAGTGTTAGACATGGTAGATTTCTGTCCTTGACTGTTCATGATGCCATCTTTGGATGCCATTTTTTTTGCTAGTTACTAAGGATGGGAAATTTGATAGCTGATGTTAAACATTGGTGTACTGTAGTGATAGGGGCTAAAGATGGCCATTGAGACAACCAAAACTTGCAGTTTTCTGTAATTGCTGGGGTTTTCTCTAATCTGCAGCAAGCAAATGTCAGGATTATTTTATCAGTTGATGTCATTGCTCTGAAATGATACAGCTCACTGTTTTCCACCCTTAATAAGAAAACAGGAACAAGTAGGACTAGAAGAGTTTATAGCTAGACAGTTTATTTACCATGTTTCTTGGTAAAAAGTTTATCCTGGATTTGTCAGGTAGTTTTGGTGGTGGAGGCAGGAAGGGAACAGAAGAGGAGGGGGAAGATGATCTCAACAGTGGTCAAAGTATTCACCCAGGCAACAGGGTATCCAGGTTAAATGCCATTCCGTGAAATTTGAACTCCTATTTAATGTCCTGTCGAGATGAGGGAAATGTCAGATGACCCTGGTCTTGATTGTCCATATTGTTTGCAGTGTTTGGTTTTTCAGGACCTGGTACCCAGATGCTCACCAATTTATATCCTTGAGAACTTTTTTTTGGGTCCAGCTACATAGTTCTGATTCATCCCTCTTTCATCTGTGCATATTGCCCTGGGCATATTTGTTTTAGCTGGGGACAGAAACGTTTTCCTCTCCTCTGTGGCTTTGTGTGCATTTGCTTAAGGCTGTGCCTGCAGAAAGACAAGGGGATTTGGTGTTTTTTATTGTCTTTTTTTTTTATTGTACCCTCCAAATGGCTGGCTACAGGCACTCTCCCCTAAACACCCTTTGAAACTCTGCTCTACTGCAGTGCGTAAAACTCTGTTAAATTTGATTTCAGATTGCTTTTGTAGTGTCTGTACCAAACATGGTTTTCCCAAATGGAAAAATACAGAGTGTAAAGCACCAAGTGCTTACATGCCCAGGAAAGAAAATCCTTTTTCATCTGCTGCTGGCTGCAGTGGCCCTGCTGCCACTTCCCCTGCTGCACAGGTGATGGGCCATGGCTGCTGCAGCACAGGGCTGCCTGCAGCTCTGTTTTCTGTAGTGCATTGAGGCTTGTGTTTGGAGAGACAAGGAAAAGCTTCAGAGAGAAGCTCTGTGGCACAGGCAGCACCAGGTGAAGGTACAAGAGATCTCTTTTATCCAAGGGCACAAAGTGCTCCATTTCCTCAGGGAATGTTTGCTTGCTCAGGCTGGTCTCCCTCTGTCCTAACTTACTGTTCAGCCTCTCCACCTCTGCTAGATGTGGGAGAAAGCCATTTATTCCCACTGCCTTTTTTCCTGTAGCAACGACCATTTTTTGACTACAGCTTCTCCTTATTGCAAAATGCAGAGAGCTTCTTGGGGAGGAAGGAGGACTAGGGCACATTTCTAAGTATCATGTGGGGAAGATAGGTGCACAAGGGAGAAAAGACCATGTCAGTGCCATTTGCCCTTCCTGTAAACGGAGAATGCATTTGAACTGTGGATTTGAAAATAAAATCAGGAGAGAATGACAGTTAAAACTGCAGAGAACAGTGTATCCTGCAGCTGCCTGGCTTAGAGAAAAACAAATCACTGGTAGACCTGCTGTGGAGCAGAAGGTAACTTGACTTTTCTGATTCTTTCTACAAGTCTGTCAGCTGAAGCAGGCTGCATTGCTGAGCAGCCCATGGCAGAGAGCAGCCAAAATGACCAGACAGTGACTTCCTTCTCTGCCTTTTGCAAAGGAGACAATGAGCTGCAGGTGCTGCATGGCATTGGCTGTGTCTCGTGTGCTAAATCCCTCAGTGGTCTTGCTTTAAGATGCCAGAATCAGGACAATGTGACGCCAGGATGACACAGCACATTGGGCTGCGTGGAAGTAGGAGGGGATGGATCGAATTTTCCTGTCAAAATCACTACAGACTGTACATTTAAAAAATGCCAGGCTGTCAGGAGTCTGCTGGTTGAAAAATGCCTGATGTCTGAGAAAAATGGCTGAAGCTTCAACCAGTTTTCCAGATTTGTAGCAACACTCTATGGAGCCACAGTCAGATAAGGAGGGAGTATCTGTGGAGATGCGGCTGTTTGGGCTGGGATGAGGAAGCTTTGCAATTGCTTTGTGTGGTTTTGTGCAAATATCCCTTGCAGGGGAGCCCCATTTGGTGCTCCCACTTCTCTATGATCAGGTGTGATGGTGAAACCCCAACCACACGTGAGAAAATACACCTTTGAGTGTGGCGTTGTCTATGTGCAGGTAAGAAAGGGGCCTGCAGCTGTCATCCTTCTCCCACCATCTCCTCCTACAGAAACTAATGGCATCCCCAAGTGGTCTGGGGCCATGTAAGAGGAGTTGATGTGAAGATGAGCAAAGCAGCACTGGTGGTGTGTGAGCTGCAGCAAAACCTGTGAGGCAGAGAGCTGAGCTTCCAGGAGGGGACCACCCACTCAGGAAGATCTGCACTATTTCTAAAAAACTGCCTCCTCCAAAGGCATCAGGGCAGAGAATGGCAGTAACACCACTTCCCTGACTGACTCTGCCTTGAGTTTCATTCCTTGAGTTAAAAGGAGCAGCCAGGAATGGGGTGGGGGGGGAAGATAACTCAGAGAGGGGCAGAGGCAGAGACCAAGACTAAGTCTCTGTGTTGCTCCCATTGTCAGGCAGGCAAGGAGGTGTTCTGGAAGATGGGGCCCACCCTTGATGAAGAACACAAGCTCGTCCCTTTGTCAATGTGGGGGTGATCTCCCATTGCATTTGGGCAGCAAGAATGTGGTGCTGTCATGGAACAGCAGAAAGGCACTTGCAAGGTGTGGAGTTGATGCCTGTGAAGTGTTGCGTGGCCAGCACGCTGCCAGCACTTTCCTGGACCGCCATGAGCTCCCATCCTTCTGCCCTGTGTCGGCTGCTTTGCTATCCAACAAGGGGATGAGCTCCTTGGCACTGTAGGAGGAGACACAGGCACCCCAGCTTGCTCACCCCAGCCTGGGTGACAGCCATCACTGCCTAGAGATTCCCAGGCCATGGCTGGAGAAGAGGAGGAGGTGACACTGCTGAGGGTATTTTCCTAATGCAGGTTCCTCTGGGGGCTGGAGGGGAAGAGGAGGATGGGTGTAGAGAAACATCCTTTGTCTCCCTGCTTTGCTCACCACCTTCTCCCCACAAAACCTGTGGGAAGAGCGAGCTCTTCTTGCCTGCTTTTGCTTTTCCTCACAAGCTCCCTCTGCCCATATTGCTGCTGGGTTAATCTGCTGTGAGGAAACACCATTCCCCATCACAGGCTCCATACATTGCTCAGTTTTCCTCCCCAGTGCAGCAGGCTTTACAGTAAGCCTGTTATTGCTCACCACAGGACACCTTGGTGCATGGATGGTTTCCACATGCCCCTCACCCCACCACCACCCTCTCCCCATTCCCTGCTGCTCTGTTCCCTTACGCTGGTCTGTTCTCTGTTCTCCTCTTTTATTTCCCCTTTCTCTGATATGGTTCCCATGGAGATCCAAGGTACCAGTGGTGCCCTTCCTCTGCAGCCTGAGGGAGGGGGTTAGTTCGGTGATTTTGGGCTCACCTGGGCTGACATTGGATTCAGTCCCAGAAGTCAAGGTGCTGCAAGTTCCGTTTTGTCTCTCTGCTACTTGACTCCTTCACAACAACAGGGCATTGGCTTGTTCTTTCCCTTTTTTAGCAGCTTTCCAGCCTCTCCATTGGACACAGAAAGGGTACCCCTTGCCAGGTCTTTGAATCCTGTGCCGTACCCAGCAATGGTCCTGTTTGCAAAAGCAAAAGAAAAAAAAAAAAAAGCATTTGAGGTTTGATTTGAAAGTCCATTGGAAATTAGCACCAACTGATTTTGGAGAAGCTGAATCTGAGTGTGGGGATGCACCACTGCCTGTTGCCTTGAAGAATTTACCCACTCCACTGCAGCAGTCTGGAATTTGCCTGTTTGCTGCCTTTTCTTTACATATGACTGTGAATATGGCTCCATCACCTGATTTCTTTGTCCTTGCATGAAAGGTGAGTCGTGACCTCACTGCTCCAACATATAAACCAGGAACACAGCAGAGCACTTTCCTCTGGAAAGGAATCAGATGTACCAGCATGGTAGGTATCAAAACTCAGGATGGGAATGCAAAGTGCCAGTGTTCTGATGGTGCACTTGAGAATGTGTGCTTTTCTTCTGATTGTGCTGTTCTTACTCTCCATGTCCTCTTCATCTTCCTGTGCTGGATCTCAAATTGATGCTTATTTGCTGGGAAGGGGATTAAAGGAAATTTTCTTCTCTTGAGGTACAGCCTGCCTAATATCCTTTTCATCCTCCTTCCTCTCCCATGTCCTAGAAGACGCTATTTTCAATGCAGATGAAAAAGGGCATTCATCTTCTGTCCACTCACAGAGAGAAGTGATATGCTGTTGGAGCAGTCTCTTCATCACAGTTGTATTGGATGCATTGAAATTAATAATTTTGATATTTTAGACATGAAACATTATGATTTTTTAATGAAAAACATGGGCTTGGATGTTTTATGTGCTCCTCCCCCTTCCCACCCTTCACCAAGTGTCAGTATTGTGGATTTTTGGAGGCATGTTATTGCCAAAATCCACCCCACAGCTGCAGCCTTTTCTGTAAAACATAAGTTCAGTTTTGTATGGTTTTAGTGTACAAGTCATTATCCTTGTCACAAAACCCTTTTACTCATATTTGGTTTTGGGGATGAGAGATGGCTCCAGGTGCCAAGGCTCTCATGTCCCACTGCTCCATGCAGAGTGAGTGGCCATCCATCTCTCTGCTTAACTAAGTTGAGACCAAACATTTTAATACTGATAGATCACTGATCTGTGCAATTTTCAGAGATTGAAGTCTACAAAGCAGGACAACAGCTCTGCAAGGATTGTCCTGAGCCTCTGGTTTCTACAGAAACCTTCAAAGACTCCCTAAAGGGACTTGTGTGAGAATCAACACAAAGTTGTTCTCACAGTGGATATTTTGTCCTTATGGTGGATATTTTGCGTGTCTCTTGGTGCCACTGTGTGCTTTTCCAGTGAGGCAGTAAGATGGCAAAAAGTGTTGCTCCCAGGTAGGAGGCAAAATTAGATACCCTTTCTTTTTTGAGCCATTTTAGGACAGATGTAATTTTATCCATGGGGAATCTTCTTGAGATGTTTCAGGTAAACATGAATCCCAATGAGTCTATTGGACACAACTTCCAGGAGGGTAAAATTCAGAAAGCAGAAAGGCCCATGCTGGATTTGCTTCAGGTGGTTTTTACCTATTTCCCAGACCTTGTTCCCATGCCCCCTGATGTAAAACATGAGCCTCAGCTTCATTTCAGACAATAGTCAGCTGATGATAAACCCAAACCACGTTATCTTTTTGGTCCAGGCACCACCCACCTTTCAAACCTGAGATGCTCCTTCTGCTCCCATATTACATACGACATCTCTCTCAAAAATTGGTTTTAGTGTTTCTGCAACCACTGTGCTCATGCAATATTTCTGTCCCGGGTTGTGACTACCTCCACCACCTCACTGACATGGCTCATCTTGCTTACAGCTGGAGACCTCCAAGGGGCAGGATGGCATCCCGGGGAGAGGGAGACAACAAATCCTCAAAATCACAAGCAACTGCAACATTTGTGCTGCAAACCACTGTTAGAACCTCAGCCATTACTTGTTTTGTGGCCCTTTCCTCACCTGTGCTGTAGGTTGCATTGGCAGAATGGAGCTACAGGTGATGATGGTGGGCCTGGATTTGAGACCACTGTTGATCAGCCATCTACTGAAGCACTAACAGGAGCTCCTGGAAGATGAGGCAGCCTCATTTACTTTCTCCTTTCCCACTTCTCTTCTGGAATCAGCATACCAGTTTGGGCTCACTCCCTTGAGTGCATTGCCAAGCTCTTTGAACTGTCTATAACTGTAGTATCTTCATTAGTGCTTAATAATCCCTGGTCATCTCTGAGCAGCAGCCCACGAAGATGTCATGCCTCTGACAGGAGGCACCTGTGGCCAGGCCTCTCTGTTGTGGCAGCACGTGCTCATCAGAGCTTTGCACACAGAGCAGATGTGCCTGAGGTGGGGACAATGAGCTCAACCCAGCTCCCTTCTGCTGCCCATAAATCACATTAGAGTATATCAAAGCCTTGAACTGTCAGCGCTACCTAGATGTAAATACTGTAATTATCCTAAGTAAAATTAACAGTTTATCAGACTTCCTGTGCTGAATCTTTTTATTACAGGGTGTTTTTTTTTCCATCACAGATTTGATTTGCCATAGAGCTTATGTGACTCTGGATTATAAATCTCTGGCTTTCAAACACTACCTGACATGGTGAGCCGTTACAGCAGCTAATTGGCAGCTGCTCAGAGGTTTGTTTTGCTGAGGAGAAGGCTTCTCTCCTGACTGCCCTGAAATTTTCTGGTCCCTTTCAAAAAAAAGGTGTTCCCCTGCAATGAGTGATGTTGGATCCTTACCAAGGGCCTATGGGATCCAGGCACGGATGCAACCCTAGACAAATAAAGCAATGAGCCTGTTCCAAGGAGAACACGGGGTAGTGAGTGTGAGGAGCAGAAAGGGCTTGAGCCTTCCTCATGTGCAGCAAAGCAGAAGGCACAGCATCACACAGTGAGCATGAGGATGGTGTCTTCAGCCCACCATCCCCACCAGTGACTGCCATCATGGGCTGCCTCCATGATGGGGAGGCTGCTGACAGCAGCTGCCAAGGTAGGAGCTTCAGAGAGGCACCTGCACAAAGCTGTGCTAGTATCACAAGTTATTTATAACACAGTCAAAGCTTCCTAATGATTGTATCAGGCTGCACAGTTCAAGCCATATGAAATAACCTTCTTTTCACCCTATCAGAACAAAATTTCTCCAGTAACGGGGAAGCACTTGACAAAGCCCAGTGCTGCATTTTCCACTGCCCACCTCCCTGCAGCAGAAGACAGACGAGAGTTAGCACAGGCATTTAACCATGAGTTACAACTGGCAAAAAAAAAGGGGGCTGTATTTTGAACACATTAAAAAATGAGCCTTTTTCCACACACACCTTTGCACAGCATTAGGAGACAAGGAACATTATTGCTTTTGTCCCAGCGGGTCCTGGCATGAGAGGATCACCTTAGTGTTTTTCCTGCCTGTTCAGTGCCTCTCCACCAGATCCACACTTCCTGAAGATGATTCAGAACATGAAACGTGACAAAACAAAACTCATTTTAATAGCTTGTCTTGGCCAAGGCCAACTAGGAATATAGCTGTGTTATTATTGTGAGCTGGAACGCAGAGCTGTTTACTTCATTCACAGGAACAACAGCCAAATAGCAGCCCGTGGTGTTGGCATGAGTAAAGCCATAACTAAAATATTTCATGCAAAATAGAAAAAGACCTGGAATAAACTCCTTATTATGGGTCTAAAATATTTTTTTTCTTGGACAAAATAGGCTCAGAAAGCTCCAACAGCTTGTGAGAGTCTCCTTGAAAAGTGGAGTTTTCTCCAACATCTGACTGGAAACCTCTGACACCATAAGGATGAAACACTGACACTCCTGCCTCCAGATGAAAGCCAGGGTCTGAACACTGGCACTACACTGATGAGTGAAAGCTTCAAGGCTGGAGACTTAAGAAGGACAGAGCATTTAAAGAAAGAAATTTTGCATCTTAGTTCTGGAACCAGAGTGAGCATTGAATATGTATATCCATTCCCAGTCATTGAAAAATGAGAGCTGCAGGTAGAGTAAAGTAAGAGTAGGCTGAATCCATCATCATGAGACTAACATAATTAAGTTGGGGTTTGTTTTGCCTTGCTTTACTTTTCTTTTAATTAAAAGGCTCTCTGTACAATTTTGACAAATATTTTCACTGTTTATGGATATCTTCTTTCCAGGGACAGGTTTCATTCCCCAGCTGGATGTGAGCAGCTTCCCCCAGCCAAGTGGATACAGAGGAGTTTCATTCTCTGGGTACAGCACTCATCTGAAGCACAAAACAGGAGGATATAACATAGAAATAAGTATAGTAAAATCTGTTTAACTTTGAAAGAGGAACAGACTGTTTATCTGATTGTACCAACAAAATGTCCCTCAGTTTTGTTCCAAAATTTCAGTATATCTTGGACTATCTTCTGCATCTTAAGTAGATCAAGCTGTCCCTAAATGCCCCATGAACATACCTGAAAGCAATATGTGCTTGAACCTCATGTCTTCTTCTGGCCCATGTCTGGCCCATGTCTTCTTCTTCTTCTTCAGTCCACTGGATGAATCTTTTAAAACAGCCCTTCAAAGTGCCTTCCAAGAGAAGAAAGGGTTCCCTCTACGGGATTTCAAATTTCTCTCTCTGTTCTGGACACTTGATCCATCCACCCAGCTCTGCACCTCCCCATTTCCTCAGCCTTGCCTCCGCCTGCTTCCCATACACTTGCAGGCGCTGCTGGAGGAGACTGTGCCACCAGCTCTACTGAGCCAGGACGTGGCTGTGGGAGGCAGCACCAAAGGTCTCCAACAGCTCATTCAGGAAAATGCCTTGGGGTGATAGGCTCTCTTACCCCCATTCCAAACTGCTGTAGTGACAGACATGGATACATGTGTTTCCCCCCATCTGTGTAGGTCTGTGACAGCTTTAGGAGGAGACATAAAAGGTGTCAGAGCTGCTCTGGCTTCCTTCTTTCTTTGGATTTCCACCACTGTTTTTTCTCTTGCTCGTGCTTTGGGATCAGTGCGGTATAAACCATACAGAGGCTTGAAGAAGACAAGGTAACATGCATCTCCTGGAAAGTATGAGCTTCAAGGTATTTAGTCCATGGGCACATTTGTGTGCAGAACGGCGTTCAGAAGGACAGCAGGAAGAGAAATACAGACGAGTCCCGGCTCTGCCTTTGTGGAAGGGCTCTGTGCAGCAAGAGGAGCTGAGAAGCTCTGCCACACCCCTGCTCACTCAGTCTGACTCTGCGGCTCTTCCAGGACATCAGGCTCATCCTCCACCTCAGCTTTCTTGCTGGCAGGCCCGGGAAAGCAACACAAACATCTGTAACACAGGTTTAGAAGTGATTACTCAGAGTCTACAACACTTTGGATCAGAAAAGTGCAGGGCAAGCACTTTTATTTATTTAGGTACTAGACATGTACAGTAATTACTCAGTGCTTGTGCGTTTGGGTGGCTTTCTAAGTTTGAAAAAAACCAGACTGCCACGAATCAGCCACCAGTAAAGATGTGTAAAGAAGAACGAGCTGAGGTAGGGAAGTTTCTGTAGTGAGTCATGGCAAGATCACAAGTAATTTGCCAGTGAGTTCCCATCCTCATCCTTGTCTGTCCAAGCCATTTCTGTTGGGTGGCCTCCAGGTAGTCGTGTGCTGCTGATGCCAGCATCCAACAACCCTGTGCATGGCCCCCATCCTCACCTGTCTTCTGTGAGCAGCAGTGCACAGGTCCTCCTGCACACCTCTGGGAGCATCTTTTTTCCTCCCCAAAATCTACTCTTTGGGAAATCTTTCAAGAATTATCCAGAATGTAACAGAGATATATGTTGGGGCTGAAATGTAAGCTCTTCCTTTAGCAAGCCACACTGTTTAGATACAAGGAAAACCAAAAATCAATTTGCTCCCCCTCCTTCTGCACACACATTGTTAGAAACGTAGACTAAATTAATTGCAGGAACATCATGCACCAGAGGGGTAGGGAAAAAAATTCAAAGCCTTGTCGTACAACTCTAACAGCATTTCATATTCTCTAGGGTTTTCACTTGCAGTGACTCTGAATCAAGGTTTCAGTCACACAGAATTTAATGCCAATTTTTATTCTGCTCATTCCATGCTGGGGACATGCACTTGACCTCTACAAAAATACACTTTAAGGCCTCAATGCATCAGTGCTTTTTGAGTCTTGGAAATTTTTGAGGCTTCTTGAGCCTCTGAGCAAGCCCCCAAAATTATTTCTCTCTTTAGTCCTCTAACGACAAGCTTTTTCTTCCTTCCTTCTCTTGGGCCTGGATTAACAGATAGACACTATCCATCTGTGCCAAGGTCCCAGCTCCTGGGCGAGGTGATGAAATTGAAATTTCAGCTTCAGGAGCTGAGATTATTTCTTTTTATAAATTAAACTTTCAGTCTTTCATCATACTGAGAGGAAATTTGAAAACATCACCTACAAGATGTTGGCTGAAGTCTGGACTTGCTGGAGCTGTAGATCAAACAAGAGGTGCACTGCACCATGCATCTCAACCAGGACTTAATGAGAAGGGTTATTTCTACAAGGGCTTCTTCCTGGTTTATGGCTGGGGTGGCCTTTCACTGGCATATAAATCTGGCTGTTGAGGTAGAAGGTTTGGCAGAGGTCTCTCTTACTCCCAGAGGTGTGGGAATCTCACAGCCCAATGACATCATACCAAAGATAGGGGACATTTGACATCATACTGAGGATGGGAGACTCCCCACCACTGAAGTGCCAGCAGAGGCTATTTTGGATCACCTTTAGAGGTGATTTGAAGGTTAGAAGATGCAGAGTGCATCTGGCTGCTGGCATAGAGCAGTGAGCCCCACAAATGTGCCGTATTGTCTCTGGGGGCTCCTGCTGCAGCCTCTTTTGCAGGGCTGGTTAGAGGACAGGAGGACCTGACAATTTTGGAGAGCACCTGCCCCATGCTTCCCATCAGGAGTGCTGTGATCACTGAAATCTCTACCTGTTTTTTCTGGGGGTGAATTTTTCCAGTTCAGTGACTGAGGTGGAGGAGAAGGAAGTAAAATTCCCTGATAAAGCTCTCCAGGTGAGCAAAATGCCTGTCTTGGAAAATGAATCCACCAATATTTTATGCAACCAAACATCTTAAAACACATGATGATGAATGTTCTCAGTAGACCTTCTCTATAGGATTATCTTCTTCCCAGAGCATGTTGGAGCCTGGATGTGTTAGGCTCCTGGCCCATGGAGCTTTGCTGAGGGGACACTTATTTTCCCAGCTTTGAGTGAGAAGCTTTGTCAGATAAAACTGCAGCAAGCAGTTAGCAAAATTCTGATTGCTTGCTTCGCCATCAGTGTGTGCATCTTCTTGAACAGAAAGATTTTGCAGTCATCACTTGGACACTTTCAACCCCCACACCATGCCAGTAGATTGTTCTGGCTTTTCTGTAATAAAGGAGCTCACTTTGGTGTCGCCCTGGTTTTCTAGGATTTTCTAAGCCTTCTGATGTTGACATTCTTGTAGTGAACTTTCCCACACACTTTTTCTGTAAACAACTCATTGTTTTTCATTCCTTTTGGAGGAGGAGAGATTTGATGGACTGTTGGTTTGACCTGTGGCATTGCAGAGGTGTCACTGTCACCTTCCAATCCACTGTCACCCTTGTAAAACTATAAATAGTGGAGTCAGAGAATAAAACTTCCCTTTTTTCCTTTCACCTGAAAGTGGTGTGTGCCTGTGTCCTTTCGTGTCGGTCGGCGACACTTTGGATCCTAGTTATTTCAAGTATTCCCTTCCTCTTACTCTCTTCTTTGTTTGTTTGTTTGGGGTTTTTCCCTTGAGAAAGCGAAAGTAATTTGTCTGTTCTCGCAAGATCTGATTTGCCTGCTCCCTTCCCCAGGACTGACACATGGCTGCTGGGACCACGAGGTGACTAAGGGCTTTGCTGCGGCTGAACACCGAGCAGAGAGCCCCTTGCAAAGTTGTGTGTTATGTAGCGGGATATGCTAAATATGATGAAACAGTTTCAGGGCTCAGCGTTTCAGCAGCCGATTACTCCCAGTCCAGGATGAATCACCCTGGAGCTGCTGCAACCTCAGGCAGGTGCCGCCTCCAGAGCCCTCCCACCACCTTCCCCACGGCCTTTCCCACCCCCTTGCAATGTTTTATCCAGCAGCCGCAGCAGCAGCAGCAGCCACACGGGCACTCTTCTCACTCAGCACTCTTCTCTCGCTTCAGTTCCAGCACGATGGCTGGAGCCTGTCTGGTGTGGTGGGACATTGCTATGGACTTACTAGATAGCACCAGCAAAACAGGAGAGGGAACCTCTTGCTGGGAAGTTTTTGGGTCTCTCAACCGTCTCCAGGTTTCCCTGAGCCTGTGCAATTTCCTGAGAGCAGAATCTGCTGCTATTGGATATACCCCATTCTCTGGAGAGGCTGAGGGATTCAGCAACCCTAAAGCAATAAATCCAAGCTGAAGTAAAAGGGGCTGTAGGGTCAGCCTCACTCAGAGAAGCACAGAAACCACAATCACAGGGTAGGGGTGAGCTTGAGGGGGAGCTGATAACCCCAGTGAGCTCTGCAATCTGCTCATATGCTGCCCACATTGATGGCTGCTGTCTGGTCCTGGGGTTTAACATGTCCATGGGGTGTTCCTGAGGAACTCAGAATCCCAGCTCATCCCTGCTTTGTCCTGATTGCATAAATGACCCCAAAACTACACACCTCTTGGGGTAGTTAGGGGTTGAACATGCTCATCATCAGGTCTCCCACTGGCAGTATTCTGAGGGCAACTTCCCATAGGTACTGCCAAACAGTATGGTTGGGAGATGTGTCCTCCTCTTCTTTGCACAACACCTTCTGGGTCCCCAGGGCTCCTCCTTGTCCCACTGTGCCATGAAAACTGGGATTAGTATCAGCTGCAGAGCCTGTCCCACCCAGAGGCATCACCATCCACTTCTGGATATCCTGCTCACACCACTCTGAGACCTACTTGTAGTTCCAGAAAACAAACATTTGAGGGGCTGCTGCAGGGTAAATTTGTGACTCAGTCCAGTTAAATGGTGGTTTGTGATTGAGCTGGAAACTGTTTGAAACTGAGTCCATCAGGAAAGTTGGATGATCAGAAGATGGTTGGTTTTATAGTTTGAGACAGGTTATTTAGAAAAAGAAATAAAAAGCCATCAATGATGTGATATTTGATTGATTTGTCCTGAATTCAATGGCTGTTCTTTCAATTCCCTAAGACTAAAATAAAGTAAAATAGGGTTTTTCAGCCTCCTTTTCTTTATAGAAAAAGATAAGATACCAAGTCGAGGTACTGAGCTCTACCAAGAGATCCTGGCTGCAAACCTGGCCCTCCATTCCTTGCCTCTTCCCTTTGCCACACCAAGGGCGAGATGAAAAAGAAAGGTTCTTTCCAAAGGGACTCAACCAAACAGGTTCACAATGTTGTGGTTCTGTACATAAAACTGAAAGGTTTATCAAAACCTGCTGTTGATATACCCTGTGCCATTTAAGCACATTTCTTAAGGAATGCTGCTGTTTTAGAACACCAAATCTAAGAGCATCCTGTCATGCTCTATAAGTAAAAACATTAGGATATCTAAAAAGAAAGTAGTTTATTTTGACTATCCAGAATGAACGAACACTAGCAACCAAACTATATGAAAACACAACTAAAACCATAGTCCTAATTTTCTGTATTTGAAAGCATTCAGTTTTTCTCCCCAGTAATCTCTTGGTTATTAGTAAATGGCAGCTCTTTATAAACTACATTTTGAAAAATAAGACTTCCTCATTGATAATCTCAAACCTTCAGAGCAAACCACGAGTTCTCAACCAAAGAGCTCCTCCCGTGTCAGCACAAGATGCAAAATTTTGAAGCACAACAAAAGTAAGGAGAGGTATTTAAATTCCTTTGAAGGAAAATAACTCCCTAAAATATTACTATCAAAAGCAGAAGTGCTAACATTTGTCAAAGCTGAACAGATCTTCACCTCCTCGGACTGCTGTGCCAGAGGGATCAGAGTAGGTGGAAGAATATGCAGAAGGCAAGGAATAAAAACTCTCTCTGACAAACAGAGGCAGAAGCTCTGGAGAGGGAATGGGCCAAGAAGGATACAAATACAAGTTGTGATCCTTCATTAAAGTAATCATCAAATCAGAAGTGCTATGACCTGGTAGGTAAAAGCTTTAGTTTATAGGCTGGGAGGAGTGACCATTAGGGCTTGAAATGTCCCTTGGTGATAAATAAGCAGCGAGCAAAGGTGGGTGCATTTACCATGTGCACACTCTGAGGCTTCTGCACCATCATGCTCCTCTGTTTCATTCATCCCCTGGTTGAGCTGGGAGCACCAAAGAGGAGATCTGCCTGGGCTATCCACAGGACTGCTCCAGGGCAAAACTGCCTTTAGGCCCTAAGTGTTCTGGTCCATACTGCCTGGCTCCTGCCAGTGCCCTGAGAATTGGGGCAGGGGAGCCTGTGGGCAGCTCTGCTGCTTCTCTCAGTGCCACAGCCACCCCAGCTGGATCATGGGGAGCAGTTTGGTGAGTTTTGCATCCAAAGCAGGGGGCAAAGTAAAAAAATTTCTCTTTCTCTCTGATATTTTCAGAGCAGCATGACAATGACACAAAATTAATAAAAAGTATAGATTTCTGGCAGTTTTTCCTCACAGTGTATCATTTCTCTCTTGAATTCAAAACCATGCACTAGTGAATTTGAATGAAAATCACTGAAAATATAAAAACTCCAGAAGCATTTCTGATTGAGAGAGGTGGACAACAAACAGATCATAAAGCTGCACACAGTCGCCATAGCGATGGGGCCTCCAAAAGGACGCAGGGGAGCCTCAGCCTTCAGGAGCATCACCAACCTCCACCACACCAGGAGAAGCAGGTGTGTCCCAAAAGCGAGGCTGGGAGTTGTCCTTCAAAGGGAGGATGTCCCTTCAGGGAGCCAGGTGAGAGATTGTGCAGAGAGAGTCCTTCCTGCTGGCCCCCTTGCTAAAAGAATCACTGAGCAGATGTGGAGAGTTTGGGATCTTGGGAAGAGACCTTCAGAAACACGGCCTTAGGACAGAGATTGAGTTGTCTGGGCTTACCTCAGGCAGTGGGGATGGGAGGTGATCTCAGTGTCTTCAGCAGCCCAAATTTCTATTTGAGACTGAGACCTGAAGAACTTAAAAAAACCAAATACATTAAAAACCAACAGAGGCCAGAAATCAACCAGCTTGGCTCCAAAAAAATCTTCTCTGTCATGCACTGATGAAAAAAAGAGCACTGAACACTTCTGACTCCAGCATGGGGCACTGTTCAAAGAAGACAATCTCATAGGGTAAAAACAAGATGAGTAAGGGAAAGGGTTGCTCTGCTATGCAATAAATAGCAAAAGCTATTGATAATTATTTTCAATAAAGTCAAAGTCCTTAATACTTTTTAATATTATCAGCCTACAGTGAATAAACTGCTGCTGAATAGGCAGCCAAGAAAGGGAATGAGATGCAGTCCTGAAAGAAAACAATGGTTAGGGAGCACAGAGATGAGGTAAATGTTTTCAATTTCATTGTGCAGGAGCAATTTCACCCAGCACTAACTGACAGTAGTGGTTAATTTGGGGAGTTAGTGATGGATATGCCAGGACCCCCCAAGTTTGAAAAGGCCAAAGGAGTTCCTATGAAGAGAAAAGGGAAGACAAGAGAAACCAAGGGAATCATAGACCAGTCAGCCTAGCTATAACTCTTCACAACAAATAATGAATTTATTTGTAAACATCCAGGAGATGACAAAGAGATGAGAAGCCAACTTGGATTTGTCAAGACCAAGCCATACCACACCAACCATCTTTCCTCCCAAAGCAGACTAACAGCAGAACCTCCAGAGGTGCAGCAGCTCAGCTCCAGACAGGCTGTGGCCCAGTCTTATGCAATGTCCTGCTAAAGCAGGCAGAAAAACACACTTGATAAAATTAGTGGAGGGCTAGTGGCAAAGCTCTGTGCTGATCTGGACTTTAGAGGTAATTTATTTTCCAAATAAAAGGGTGGACCAAGTGAGAGCGAGCCAGGATCTGTCCTGGTCACAGGCCTTTACATGGCTTTCATGTAAATTATTTGCCTGAAAAATCAGGTTGACTAAACCTGCAGATGACCCAAAGCTGTGTCATGCTGCAAATAACAAAGATAACTCTCCCTAAAAATAATATGAAAGAGGCTTTATAAAACAAAATAAGATATTCAAATTTCAGCTATGCTTACTAATAGCATCTTGGAAAGACTGAATATACATATAGATGAGATCAGTCAAAATCCTTAGCTACATATCACCCTAAATCAGGAAATTACTTTCTACCAGAGCACTGTGCAGAGCTCACCCCCTGATTTGTGCTGTCTCTGCAAAAGGAGAACCAGAGCATCTTTTATTTTGCATTTTAATTTTTTATTTTTAAGGCCCGCATATTGCCTCAGGCATGCTATAACTCACATTGGTGACAAAGAAATGTGAAAAGCCTTCCACTACATTACCAGCAGGCCTGGGGCCTCCATGAACTGGGAATTCAAATACATTTTGACCCTTGCTTGGACTGGACATTGTGGAATGAGAATATACCCAAAGCAGAGTCAATACTGAGAAAACTTTAATGGTCAAATAGTAATTAATGTAACAGTGTTTTGTAGGTTTAGATAGAAGCCATGACAGTAAGGGAAAAAATTTCCCCAAATTAGCATCCCAAGTCTTTTCCATTAAGAAATTCACAATATTGAAACTGTAGGAAGAACTAGCACAAGGAAACTGTACTAAGGAGAAAGTGTGCTAAGCAGGACACCAGGCATTCTTCTGAAAGCTGGGATATTTCCATCAACAGCATGTGATACTGATACTCCCTTTACCTCTGCTCCAAGGCAAACTTCCACCTTACTGGCAAGGCTTCCTCCTCCACATCTGCACTTTATATTACAGATATATGATCAAAACTGATCAGGCAAAATTAAAGATCACTTGCTGGTGGGACTTCCTGACACAGCTCATGAGGGACCTGGATGACAGATACCATCCAAAGCACCAGGGTTCACAACTGGCCTGACAGCTCTACTGTGTGGACCCAAGGCTGATTTAAGTACAAGTACAAATAATAATGATACGAGAAACATAATCCACTACCCAAAATAAAAACATGAACATGCTGCCTTGGTGTGGATAACACACACAGAGGAAGATGAGCTAGACTTGAGGGAAGGAAGGCTCTCATGGGGCTGGGCAGGCTGCAGCCTGCTCTGGGGCCACGTCAGACTCCAGGCTGTGTGCCCAGAGGAAGCCTTCAGTGCTGTGCTTGGTGTAATGAAGAAATATGGATGTGAATTAAACCCTCAAAGGAATGATGAAATTACACTGTTTGTTTTTACCTTTGTTTTAATTAATCAATTCCATCTCTCTTTGGTTTTCTCTTGGTATGAATGGGTGACCAGACGTGCTTGTGTGAAAAATACCCTTGGAGGAATACTAAAAACAAAGTAGTAAATTAGTTAAGATGGCAGGTTTTGGAGCTGAAAACAAGATTATTCAGAAGTAGCCAGGCTTACCTAACCACCCCTTCTACTTTGGCAGTGGAGAAAAACTGGGCCGCTTGTGAAACAGGGTATATATAGACAATACATGTTAATACATTTTAAAGTAAAATTAAGGTTTAAGAAAGACATGTTAAAGGAAAGTTACCGTGGTGATGCCTGTCACATTATATCCCCAAACACAGTGAAAACAAGATTACCATATGAGCTGGGTCATACAGCTTTGCAAAAAATCCAGACTGGATATCCCCCTTCGAAGCACGAGAGGTATCTCCTTCAATATCCTTATGTCTTTCAAAGGCCTATGTTCTTCACTGCTTGAAAGCTCACTGGGGTTTTAGCCTGAAAAGACTCTGCCTCCTCCTTGAAATGTTCCTAGACAAGATTAAAATCTAAGTAATTCCTTCAGTGGCAACCTCACAAGTCAGTTTGATAGATACACAACCTGTTGGTCAGCTATTTGAATCTACTGATTTATTGATTTGATCTTAATCGTGATCTCGGTGTGATCACTTAATTGATCTGCCTTAATACTTAATTAGCTTAGTAGAAATAATGAATTAATCTACTGATATCCTTGCTCAGGTGTTCCTTCATGTGATCATCCTTTTTAATCACCTCTGCAGGGAATATACAAGGTAGGTTTACACTATTAAATAGTCACTGAGGTCACAAACCTGAGGGCAGGAGTAAATTTGGGTAGGGCATATGCCAGCAGCTCAGCTCTGCATCTCTCCAGCCAGCAACTCATCCACCCTGTGAATAAACTCATCTCCAGGCACCTTTGGTCTCCCAAAGATCTTGCTACACTGCTGAATGAAGGGCAAGGGAGGGCTTTGTCTCAGGAGCAGTCAAACATTTCAAGGACGTCTTTCTCCATGTTTCACAACCCAAGAGGAGTGGATTGGGCATCCTGGGGCCCACAGTGGATGATTTATGCTCCCTTAGCCTTCACTCATGAGCACAGAAAGCTCTGACTCTCAAACTCTTTAGGGAAAAAGTTGTGACTGAATTAAACAGAAAGTAAGATTTTGAACTGTAAGATTTTGAACAATACAGAACTGGGGCGACAAGCATCCCATACTGTTCTTTATTTTTTGCATTGTCACAGTTCTTGGATACCAGGAGAGATCACCACTCCTGTGGGATAGGTGACACACAAAAACCAAGTCTCAATGGACTTTTATGTGAGGTGGATGGGTGGTGGAAGGAAATGAACAGCTGAAATCACAGAAAATCACTCAGTATTTCCACCTTGATGGTTAAAATTTTAGCAGAAGAGCTGAGACTTCATGCTTGTCACACAATGTGAGTGAACAGAGAAGGAACTGGGCTGGTGCCCATGGAGTAACCCACCATCATAGCATGAGTTCCCACTGCTCCCAGTGCCCAGGCAACTCTTTTCAGGATTGATGCTTTCAGATTCAGGTCCAATGCATAACCACAACAGAATGAGCAGAAAAAGAATAAAGAAAAAAAAAAAGAAAGGAAAAAAAAAAAAAGCTTGAAAAGCTCATATTACCAACTCTGAGTGGGTAAGGGATCCAGCTTTCCTTACCTTTCCAGCTAATTTTGTTCTTTATGAATATTGCTGTTAGCTTTGTGAGAAAGTCAGGAGACAGCATCTGAACTGGCTTAGGAATTATAAACAAGCATTTTAATTTTTCTTTAAACTGGAGAAGCTGCTAGAGGCCTGTTTTGCAGCCAGTTTAAGCCCATGGAAGGATTTAATCGGGCTTTGTTTGCAGGCGTGGCGGCAGCCTCTTTTAAAGTCATTCCTCTGCTCAAATCAAGCCTTGCCCCCGTCAGATTTTAACCACTGCTGCCGAGGTTAGGCACGGGGATGGGCTGGGGACGTCCCCGGTCCCTGCTGCAGTCACATACCACCCGTTGGTGCTGGCGTTGGGAGCCAGGCTGCTTCACTGTTTCCACTGCCGACTGTTTGCAAACGCTGGAGAGGAGCTGGGAATGAACAGAGCAATGCAGAGTCGGGGAGGGAGGGGTTTGGTGGCTGGGCCGGAGTTAGTCACCGCAGACTTCCATTTCCAGATCGTGAGGAAGGACTCAAGCCATTTTAGGCATTTTCTTGGACTTCCTTCTCTGCTTTTAATTGAAATACCCAGGAGGGATGGAGGAATCCACAGGCCTATTTTGCACTGATGTGGGATCCTTCTGTGCAAGCACAGACGTGCTCCCCCTTCATATTGTAGAGTCAGACCACTGTTGTTAGTCCTTGGCTCAGTTCCTGTGCATGGCAACAGGGAATCTTCCACACATCTCACCTTCTGGAAGCTGATGCACTCCTCTGTGGAAGGTGCTCACCATGGTGAAAACAATTTTTAAAGAATTTTCTTGCAGAAGCTAACTATGCTGGGATGGCTTGACTATTCAAAACAAAACACATTTAATTCTGATACCTCTGAGGTATATAAATATACATATACATTTATCCATATGTATCTGTAAGTGGCACAGATAGGAAGACATATGAACCAGCAAATTGCAAAATCACAAGAGGCTTTGAACACCCGTGTTCCTTTTCAGCAGGGCCTCAGATGCCTACATCCAGCAGAGTAAACAAGAAAAAACCCTGCATACTGCCAAGACAACTGACACATCCAGCTGCCAGACTTTTCACTATGCTTCTCACTCTGGTGCTGTAAGTTTTGCATCTCTCCTTGACCAGCAGCACTGTCCTTTTTGCCAGAGCAGCTGTTTGGGACATCACCCCCAGGATGTGCTGGGGGGGCAGGCAGCAGGCATGCCAGGAGCACATCCAGCATGGCCAGGAAAAGTGCCCTCTGTCCCAGGGGAAGCAGGCAGCAGGCATGCTAGGAGCACACCCAGCATGGCCAGGCAAAGTCCCCTCTGTCCATTCCCAAACATGGGACCCATGCTCACCGTGCAGGGCAGCAGCAGCAGCAAAAATGGGATTTTTTTTGTGTGGTTGATGTTACAAAGCTTTTTTTCTCCTGCTGAGACAAAAGAATTTTCTCTCTCCAGGGGAGCTCAGTGTCCTGGTCACCCAGAGAAGCTTCTCCTGGGCTTGGTGCTTGGCTTAGCAGCACTGTGCAGAATGCCCATGGCCAAGCCTCTTCACAAAGGGACCAAACATCTGCACAAAATACTTATTTATCACATGGTGAAAGAATCAATATTTCTGGCCTTTTGTGATGCTGATTGTGCACCTCCAGCTTTGTGTTCTGCTTTCTTGAAGCTGATTCTTAATTAGCAACAAAATTGCAGTCACAGAAACACTGAGGACAAAGGAGTAACATCAACGTTGAACTTGTTACTTTTATGACCACTAGAAAAGCTCTCTACCTTCCCCTAAAAGCTACTTAAATGTTTCTGCACTTCTAAAGAATGATAAACAAGTCCTTGCTAACAGAGTATCGCGACAACCTCGACCTTCCTTTCCCATTGGGGCCCGTTGGTGTATGAAATGATGACCAGTCCAGCCATCTCAAAAGGTTTTAGTTTTACTCCCAGGTGGTTGCACCTTTATTGTGGTGCCTGTGCTGGACTGGGTGACTGGCCTTTCCTTGACACCCCACTGGTTTGGTTTGTGACCACCTCCCCTGGATCTGGAGCATCCTGAATGCACTGAATCTGGAAGAGCATCCTGTGGCACGCTTCTCCCATGTCTGTCCTGCAATCAGGAAGGCATCTGAGCTAGCAAAAGAGGTTGGAGTAAGTATCTCAAATCAGCCCATCAATCTCTGCCCTGCTAAAATGATCTTTCCAGGGCTTGAGGCAAGGTAGGAGCACAAGGAGAAAAAGTGTGCTGCTGCTGGGGTGCTGCCACAGCTTCTGCACTCTGGCTGCTCTCTTGGTGCCTTTTAACAGCAAAGCACCATCAGGGGTGATGCTCCCTTCTCCAAGGCTTGCCGGCCTCACATGAGGGACAGGCAGGGAATGAGAAACTGAATGTCTGGTGCCGCCTGATGTCAGCATCCCTTGCTACAAGAGACCAAAAATTTAAAAAAAAAGGAAACAAAAACAAACAAATAACTTGTAGGTGATTATATGTGAGGGTCCACAAGCACAAGGAAGCTTCTGGGAAGAGAAGTGATAAGTCTGTGTAAATTAGGAAGGTAGGGAACTGAGGATTAACCCTATTGTTTTACACACAGTGGTGGCGTCAGAATCAATTGAATTCTGAAGTTTGTGGTTAATAATTTACTTCTGCATGAAGAAGGAAAGAATTCATGCCAAAAAGCCAAGAAGGTACAAGATCTTTTTAGAGAAAAGCAGAAAAAAAAAAAAAGAAAAAAGAAACCAACCAGAACTATATCTCCTGTGGATTTTTTTTCTTCCATGGCAGCTGCAAAACCAGATCATTTTGTGTTAAGTAAGTGTATTATCCTGTGAACAACGGGTCCCATTAGCTCTGTCAGAAGGCCAATACCCTCTATACTAAAACCCTCTTGATTCAGTACATTTCCCTGTCACAGAGTAAATTTCTGCTTGACCCCATTGAAGAAATTACTTTAAATCTTGAAACATAAAAACTATTGCAGCAAGAAAAAAAGTTACCTTTTTCCTCTCGTTGCATTTTGATTGCAGACATCAAACACCACATTGCAGTCCAGCATTTAGAGAATGTTGTAGCAAGTAAATAAAAATCAATTAAGAAATACTGAGGGAAAAAAAAGAAACAAGAAAGGAAGGGATTGTATGGCAGTAATACATGCACTCTGTTCTTTATAAACATATGTGTGCTGTGGATTTGTGTCTGTGGGACAATTCAGGAAACAAATGAAAAGATAAGTTTTGGGTTGAAACTCAGCAGATTTCAAAGTGCATTGTTTATACCCTCTGCAGTGCAATAAAGCTTATCAAGAACTTTTCCATTGGATACAAGAGTCAAAAGAAATAAGAGGAATGGGAACAATATGCTTCCTTTGGGTTGCTACAATATCTGTAATTCTTTCAGCACAGATTTCCCATGTTAGCTTAAGCTCTCTCTCACAACGATCATTTTTAGCAGATAATCATAAATACTTTGCTGAGCTGACTGAGTTGCTCAGAAATTTGCCATCATTTCACTCTCCACAAGCTCAAAGCATGTGGCAAGTTCAAGGGCCCTTAATTAAAAATATAATACCTTCATTCTAGAAGCTCTTGCTTGCATCCTGGTAATACTCTGGGATAAATCAACTGCTGATGTAAATGCAATTAATTTCAGTGTAATTTCATTTAGAAGCAACAAGAGTACTACATTTTTATTTAATGATTTGAATGTGTTTTCTGTAAGGAGGAGTAGGATCACCTTCCCCTTACATAGGGGAGAGCTGTGCCTGGGAAGTGAGAGGCAGAGATTTGACCAGCCCTTAGTAAAAGCTGGGAGGGCATGCAAGCCTCTCACTCTGATCCACATTTGTGCTTTCAGCATGAACCAGGACATGGAAATGACACACAAAGCACCACACATTTCAAGCACGAGATTTGGCTCTAGATCACCAGACCTCAAAGCTGCAATATTTCCTAGGCAGAATGTACTTCTGCCCCTCTCTTAAATTGAAAGGTCCATTTTTGTCTTCTTTTCCTATTTTGCTCTTGTAAAGGAAGACAGCATGGCATGTTTGTTAGAACTATAATGTTGCATTTGCTAATTAAATAAAGTAGGGTTTTTTGGGAGAACTTCTTTTAAGCAAAACCATGTGTTCCAGGGAGGAAACATTCTTCTGGTAAACAGCTGAGCCCTTAACATTTAGCAACATAACTCTGTGTTTGCAGCTATTGAAAACTGTGTGACCGAGGAAGCCTGTGTTTCTGAGACTGAGGACTGAAAGCATTTTGCTTGCTGTCAGAATGCCAGCCCTCTCTTTTATGTATACACCAAAAGCAAGCATGAACCAACTATTGGATGGTTGCTTCTTATGGTTTTAATAAAATTTGTCTCGTATCAAAACGCTGCTGGGTTTTAATGTTGACGCCGCGCTGAGCAATGTTCTCTGCTCTGGCACAGCTGGCTCTTGCTTTCCAGAAATATAGCTGCACCCTGGCATTACTTGCAAAAATTGCAGCCTTCAATCATTTCCTCATCCCTCTGGCCTGTGCCAGAAGGACCCTCCATGCATAGATCTCCTTGCTGGTACAAAGAAGGGGGTCATTCCTCCTCCCCCCACAGCTGCTGTGCGAGGAGGTAGCTAGGGAACAAAGTTACCTGCCAGATGTGAACAGCAGCCCTGGAAAGCTCAGGGAAAAGAGATAATAGAGCTGGAAACTGCGAGCAGAAACAGGACTGAGAGAATGGGAGTGCCCTGTACCTGGCTCTTGCTTTCCATTCCAAGAGTCCACATCTTTCAGAGACACTCGAAGGGCCACAGGGCTGTGGGTCAAATCCTGCGGAGGGGGAGCAGGGAAGTTTTATTTGGTATAAAGGATTTCCTGAGCAGCATTAGGAAGCGGGGGAGGCTGGCTGGGTGACTTTGAGATCTTACACTGCTTGTCCATCCAGCAGCTGGAAGGGGAAGGCCACAGTCCCAGCTCCCTCTGGGCCGAGGGAGATGATCATTGCTCATCTCACTGAAGCTGGGCTGCTGAGCTCTGGGCATCACATTGACCTTTGCAGTACAAAGGGATCTTATCTCATTCTTTGTAGCCCTCAAAGCAGCTGGGCATGCTAACAAATTTCAGTAACTACCAGCTAAGGCCAAACAAGATCCCACGATAAAACTTCAAGGCTCTGCATTCCTCTCTTATTGCTTTCCTGAGCAGATTCTCATTTTAACTGGACTTATGGTCCTTTCATCCAGTTATCTTAAAGTACGTAACAACTACTGTAATTACTGACAATAATGAGCTAATCAATTCTTCTAGGTATTATTTTCAAGGGATAAATATTACTATCCTTGCTGTAAGAATGGGGAAACTGAAGCAAAGAGGACAAGTTTTTGGATGAATAGGTGTGTTTTACTTTTAGAATGATAATATCCTCCTGGTTTTATTTGGATAGGTTTATGTATTTGCTTCTTAGTATGCTTTATGTTCTGTTATTGCTTTCCAGTAATGTTACCTGTCATGAGTTGTGTGCATGTACTAAGGTTCATTTAATAAAACTGTAGTGATTTCAGAAAACTTAACAGATATTGAAGAGTTTTTTGTCATTGTTTATATATACATGTGTGGTTTATCATAACCCTATTTTCCTGGCTTTTCCTTCTCTTCCTCCTTCTTTTATTTTTTATGCTTTTTTTTTTTTTTAGAAAAAGACTGCAAATAATGTTTTCCATTTATTTTCCATATATTTCAGCTTGCATTTAAATCTCTAATATGAAAAGCCAACTGAATATGACCTTCTAATGTCTAAAGAACTAAGATATTCTACTGGGTAGGAAGCTTACAAGGAAGAACTATGGCTTTACTAAAGTATCAGTTAACCACTTATAATTAACATTCAGAAGATATATGTTGCTTTGGTAGGGTTTATCTAAGAGTTTAAATTTCCCACAGTTCAGGTAAGTATCCCTAAACCCTTTTCAAGGACAGATAGACAGGTAGCCAGACCAGAGGCTTAACCGCACCATTACCAAAAAAAAAAAAAAAAAAAAAAAAAAAACCCAAAAAAACCCACAAACCACAAAAAAAAAAAACCACCACCAAAAAAGACTATTTTGTTGTCAGGTGAACTGATTGGTAGGATCTAGTTGTTTAGTAAGGGCCTGACTTCTAAAAGTATTTAGGTATTTATGTGCACGTCAGCATCTTTATAAAGCCAGCAAGTTAAAGTAAGTCTCAGCTGTGTTAAAAAATTGCTTCACTAACAAGGGAAACAACAATCTGAAAAAAAAAAATTGAGGTTACATAAAACCTCTATAACTGGAATATTTTCTGAAATTTAGGAACAATAAAAGGCAAAAACCTGTGAGAACCACTAACATAGTTTCTAAGGTGTCACTGTTAAATTTTAGGCTGTTAGCCCTGACAACTTTAGTTCTGATACTTTCTGCTCTCTCAGTTTATTTTCCTGAGGCTTATTTGTCATTTGCAAGGCTCCCTCCACCTCTCTTAGGGTGTTGCCCATACCTTCCAGACTTTTCAGGAAGGCTAATCCAATCTTTGGGCATTTTTGGAGTGGTTTGTGTTTCCCTTTTTGTGCTGGGGGAGACAAGAACAATCTTGCTTAAAATAAAACCCAAACAAGGGAAGCTGAAGAGTAGGAGTATGTGAGGGAGCTGGTGGATATGTTACAGGGCTGTGAGTCTCCTCCTGTCTGTAGGCTCCTCTTGTAGGCTGCAGTATGGATTCTGTGTTTAGTCTAGGCTCTTCCCGAATACCTGCTGCGGCTCTTACGTGGTTTGCAGAGAGCTCGGCCCTGAGGGTGAGCGGCAAGGGAAGTCCTCCTCGCAAATGTCCGGTTTTGGATCAACACCCCCTGATTCTCCATCAGAAACATGCACGCGCCTGCATTTCTCTTCCACTCCTATCTCGTAATGGTGTGTGGCCCGACGGAGTCCAAACGCACCGAAGGGAAATGCCGGGATGGGGCATTTCCTCACGGATGAGCCCTCAGAGATTTGAGGAAAACTCGTGGCGGGGCCGTAACCTCTGGGACGGCTCGGGGGCTGAGAGGGCTGGCGAAGGACCGCGCCAGTGTCACCTGCGCCTGCGACAGCCCCTCTGAGGGGCGGGAGCGCTGTCAGGACTCTGCGATTCCTCGCACCGTGGCCTGCGCCATCCCCGGCACACGCGGGGCTCTGGCAGAGAGCGCGGGGCTTGTGGGCTTATTTACCCTTTGGCGTAAAATTGTGGTGTTTGGGGCTTTTTGTTTTGTAACGCCGACAGGAGCCTGAGGCAGCTCTGGGCACCCCCGGGATGGGCAGCAGAGAGCGCCCCCAGATGAGGAGGAATTTATTCACAGAAAGGGCAATTCGGCATTGGGAGCTGCCCGGGGAGGTGGTGGAGTCTCCCTCCCTGGGGGTGTTTAACGAAAGACTGGACGTGGCACTCAGTGCCACGGGCTGGCTGACATGGTGGCATTCGGTCACAGGTTGGACTCGATGATCTCAGAGGTCTTTTCTAATCTAATTTATTCTGCAATTGTGTGATTCTCACATCCACTCGCCCACCTTGGGGACCTCGGGATGCGGGCCCCGTTCCCCGGCCCCTTTGCTCGCTGGCCTGGGGCTGCCGGCCCGGGCTGCCATGTCTGTGGCGCAGCACGGCCCGGGACCGGCGGCAGGAGCGCCCCGCCCGCCGGCGCCGCGGGGAACCGGCCGGGAGCCGGCGCCCGGGAGGGAAGGAAGGAGGGAGGGCGGCGGCGAGAGAACCGCGCTCTTCCCGCCAGCGCCTCAGCCCACCGGGCCGGGCAGCAAACACGGGGTAGTGCAGCAGACCGGGGCGGCCACAGGGTCTGACCAGGCTCCCCTGGGCCTACGCCGCGCACTTTTGGGCCGACAGATAAGGGCGTGTGGGGCGGGGCAGGAAGAAGGAGCCTTTTTTTTTTTCTTTTTTTTTAAGGGAAAACCCTTCGCCTTTAAGGGGCGGGGCCACTGGAGTTTGCGGAAGAGGCCGGAGAAATGCGAGCGTTGATTGGGTAAGCGCGGTCTCGTGACGGCGGCCGGGGCGGTGCCGCTTCCCCCACCCCGCGGGCGCCCCGCGTTCCATTGTGTGCGCTAGCGCCGCCGGGCCCCGCCCCGCCGTGTCCCCGCCCGCAGGAATGACCACGCCCCCGGCGGCGGCCCCGCCCCCCGTGTTCTCTTGGCTCATTTCCGGCCGCCGCCGCCACCGCCGCTTCCCTCCGAGGGCTCGGGAGAGCGAAGGAACAACAGCCGCCATTTTGTTTGTGTGTGAGCGACGGAGGGAGGAGAAGGGAGCGAGAGGCCGAGCCGGACGGGGCGAGCCAGGGGGAGGGCAGCGCACAGAGACCCAGGGGCTCGGACAGGGGACGGGGAGAGAAGCGAGGAACCCAGACGCCCCCCCCCCCCCCAACCCCAGCCTGCCCGTCCCCTCGCTATTCCTTCTCTTTCTGTTTCCTTTTCTCTCTTCTCCTTTTCCCGGAATTCTCTGTCCCCGCGCTGTCCTCCGCCCCCGCTTTGCCCACTCCGCACACACGCCCCCGGAGCGCCAGGCAGGGGCAGTAGGGAGCCTGCGCTCGGCCCCCGCGCTGCCGCCGTCCCGCCCCGGCCCCCCCCCGCGCCGGGCAGCGCCGGGGACCCCCTCCCCCGCCCGGCCATTCCGGGGCGAATCCCCCGGCCTTCCCCGCCGTGATTTTTCTCCTGTTTTACTATTTTAATTTTACCTCTCGATCCTCTTCTCGGAGGGGTCGCTGCGCGGCCTCCCCTCCCACCCCGATTTCCAACCTCTTCGCTCCCTTCCCCACCCTCGCAGAAGCGAAGGGGGAGTCCCCCGCGCCCGAACAGCGGCCGAGGGTCTCCTCCCTCGCTCATCGCGCCCCGCATCGCCCGTGGGTCCGGGGGAGCTAAGACAGGCAGCCCCCTCCCTGCCACCATCCTCGGCCGCCCGGGAAGGGGGAAGGTAGGCAGAGAGGGCGGGAGGGGCCGGCTTCTTCCTCCTCCTCCTCCTCCTGCCGCTGCTGTGGGATCGGCCTCTCTGCCTGCGCCGAAAGGGGGGGGCAGCCTGCTACTGCGAACGAGAGAAAGAGGAAGGGGAAAGAAGAGAAAAAGGGGGGGCAGAAAGGGTGTTGAAACCCGCCCCCCACCTTCCCATCCCGCGATCGGTGCTGCCTCCATCAGGACAACAACCCCTCCTCCTTCCCTGCACAACAAGATGTGAAGCGGAGACTCCTGGGACTTATCCTCACCCTCCTCATCCTTACAGCTCCCCTTTCTGCAGCCATTAGCGACGGGCGAGGAAGAAGCGAGTGGAGCTGGGGACCCCGCGCACGCCGTGCCACTCCCCCCGCCGCCTCCCCCCCAGCCCTGTCGCTGGCGGTGGGTATTTTTTCGCAGGGTGGTGTTGGAGGGGGAAGGAGCCGCTGCTAGAGGACGGTGATCTTTTTTTCTTTTTTCCTCCTCCTCTCCCCTCCTTCGCCCGCCTCCTTGTGGCGATGAGGAGGAGGAGGACGGCGCCGAGGAGGAAGAGGCTGATGGCGGCGGTGAGGAGGCAGCAGGAGGAGGAGACCCCCCGAAGGATGAAGATGATTATGGTGGCGGCGGCAAGGAAGCACCAGCACAACAGCCGGGATTAATTTTACTAAAAAAAAATTTAAATATTCACCAGCCTCCATTTTTTTTAATTTTTTTTTTTTTTTGGCGGGGGCTTTACCTGCTCTTCCCATCTTCGTTCAGCCCTTTCGCCTGGGGGAAGAGGCCTCACCCCCGCCCGCCCCAGCTCCCACCTCTCCCAATTTCTCCGCTGCCGCCCTCCCAGAGCCCGAGGAGCAGAAAAAGGGGAACTTGGCCCCCCTTCTCCGCCAGATCTTCGTCCTCGCTCTCAGCCTTATTGTTGTTCTTCACCTGACTCGGGGCCCCAGAAGAACGTGAAGGTTTTGGGGTTCACCCCCCACCTTCTCTCTGCTCTGAGTGATTGTCTAAAAAATTAAAAATGGCCGAGAATGTGGTGGAGCCGGGCCCGCCTTCAGCCAAGCGGCCTAAACTCTCCTCACCGGCGCTCTCCGTGTCCGCCAGCGACGGCACAGGTCAGTCTCCGGGCCCCAGAGGCTCCCCGCTTCTCGGTGCCGCAATTACTGCCCTTTTCTCCCCTCTTCTACCTAAATCTCCTCCTCCCTTTAGCTGCTGTTAGCTCGAGCCTGCTCTTCTCCTTCCCGTCTGTTTCGCCTGCTCTCGCTCCGTTTGAAGCTATTTGCGTTAATGGCTCAGGGAGGGTGTTCTGATGGTTTTGCCCTTCTGGTTTTTTGGAAGTGATTGAAGGCGAAGCTGTTCAGTTTATTCTGCTGCTTTTGATCAGCTGCAGATAGGACTTAACAGTTCGTCATTCTCGTGTCTTTCACAATAGTAGCGATTACGAGCTCCTCGCTAAGCATAATGCCAGTTGCAGAAATACGAAGTAGTGCTAAAGACGATGCTTTTGTACACTTTATTGTTGAATTACGTGTACAAGTTTCTTGATTTTGCATTTTATTTTGCACATACGGGGTTCTTTTGCAGCTTGTTTAGAAACGAGAGATTTATTTCCCTGCTATTTTTCTTTTTTCCTTCTTATTTGCAGTCTGCTTATATGATTTACTTCTTACAATCCTCCGTTCTCCTTCCTGCAGAAGTGTATCAAAATACTGCTTTTCTGATTCAAATAAACCATCGGCTTCAGGAAACACAGCTAAAACCAAAATCCAGATGCCATGCTTGTGGCATAAGGTTTATTGAGACTCTTATATTCTTAGAGATGAAATTTTATTTCACCTTATTTGCATTAAGAATCAATATGGAGTGTAGTTAATCTTGCATCTCCTGTTTCTTTGCTGCAAGACCAAAATGTCTGAAATTCCCCTGTAGACTTAAGAGCTGTGATGAGAAAAGGGGCTTCTCTGCAGTCCTGCAAAGGTCTTTGGTGATGATGGGAAGGCAAGCTAGAGCACGGAAATTTTAGGTGTCCCAATCCATAGCAGATATGAACTGGTTGTACTGGGAGGGGGAAGGAAGTAACAAAGGACTGTTCAGCCTTTTAATGCTTCTTGAGAAGCAGATGAGTATTTGGTGTCATTTTGCTATGAGAATACTCTGTTACCTGTCCCACTGGAGTTTCTTTGAACTCACATTAGATCCCATTAATCTATGGGATATGGAGGAGGCCTCCTCCTGCCAGTCTGGTGAGTGGTGGCATTTCTGAAGGCACCAGTGCTCTTGTTCAATGCAGTTATCAACTGGCAAGAAAAGGGAAGAGTTGTTTTCTTGTTGTTGGTTTTTGGGCTCTTTGTTTTGGTTTGGTTTTCTTTTCTGAAAAGCTCTTTGACAATTAACACCAGGTTTTAATAACAGGTCTTTGAGCAGTGGATGTGATTCTGCTTGGGATCATCTCCAAAATTTTGATTTTGCGTTTTCTGTTCTCGGTGAATGATGTATTAGTTTTGAAAAGTTTGTGTGTGACTTTTAGTGCATATTAAATACAGCCAATATTGTGTTGTTAGTGGAGGACATGACTCTTCCTAATATCAACAGGCCTCTAGTGAGAGAGTAGAAGAGGGTTGGAGAAGCTGCTCTTTGCCTAGAACCAGTTGTTGCCTGGTTTTGTGCTAGATTTGGAAAACAGTGGTCAATTCAATAGTAACCGTTTTAAATTTGCCTTGATAGTGGTTATTTTGCTCTGCTTAGAGAGGTGGAATGAGAATATTTTGTGGGAAAAGTTCTGATACTTTCATATTTTTAAAGTTAAAGGCACATTTTATTCAAATGAATGCACATCTAAGTTCAGGCATTTGTGATCAAATAAAGGTTGGGTAATTTGTGAATGTATTTCAGTTTAACAGGTGCAGACTCTCACAGAATACTTAGTCTTTAGATGTTAACTTACTGGGCAGCTTTTTATAGTGAATAAATGAACATTTTACAGTTTTGGTGAAACACTGGGGACTGGACAGTTTCAGTACTTTTCAGTCAGTTTCAATATTTCCCAAAGTGATTGGGACTGTCATTACCTGATAGCTGTGCTGAAGTTTAGTTGTGCAAACACTTCATATGTGCTACATAAGACCTATTAAAGAGTTCTTAATCTTGTGACTTTTTTTTACTTGCCAAGTAATGATGGGACAGTTTTACTTTCTGTGGTTTTTAACATGACATATAATATCTATTTCTGTGAGTGAAATCATTGGTTTTAATAACCCTCAAAATACATTCATTGGTTCATTTTTTCACAAAAAAATGAACCAATAAATGTATTTCGAGGGTTATATATTTTCATTTGCTGTTTGAGACTGCAGTTTTTGTCATATTTCTGTTGTGGGAAACTGCTTTGAAGTTTACAAATGTTTAACCTATCTGCTGGTTAAATTTGCTTTGAAATAGTGCAAGCAGCTGTCATGAAGTAAATTCCACTTATAGAATCTTGTATTGTCCCCACTCCTCGGTTAATTATAGGAAATAAGTAACATGGTACTTATGTACTTACTCAAGCACTCTTTTTTAAACTGTTAGATTCTCAGAACTATCAGAGAAGGAGAAAGGCAGGACGCTTGCACTGTTGATGAAACTTTCTGCAGCAGCTGTGCATAGTGCTGTTTTTGCTGTTAACTTTTTGATTAGTGTTTTAATCTGAAACATTTTAGGTTGTTGGATATGTGAAAATGATGACTGACTCATGTTACATTATTCCCAAACTTGCAGATGTTAAATATATTTATATTGAAGACCAAGAGGAGTCTCTAACTGATGTTCTCACTGTAGATCTGGATGATACTCATAATCTGGGCCTGGAATGTACTAAACTCTAATGCTGGTGGCTTTCTTCTAAAAAGATTGTCCTAATATGCTTGATTTATTGACAGCAGCCAAATACAGCTGCATTTCCCACTTTTGTTGTGGTGTTGCATCTTCTTCTGTCTTAAAAGTTATAGATGGTTCATGTGTTCCCTGTTCAGAATTTGCTTTGCCGTGGAACATACTGTGGTAGTGTGCTTTTAAATTGCTTTATTACTGCCAGTTCAACCTTAAGGATGCAAACTGAAATGTTTGTAGCACATCTTGTAATAGTAGTTTAGAAAGTCTTGGTGCTTTCAGCATCCTCTGATATATTAGAATTTTTGAACGGTCTCACTTTTTTTTTTAATGTTGTGTAGCTCTAGAATAATTTCAGAGACAGTGTGGGATTCCCTTGAACTACACAGGTTTTTCTACAAATTTTGTCCCCCTTTCTCTATTTAAGTGTTAAATTTGTTGCAAGAAGAATGGTAATGATCTATGTATCTTGTCCGGGCCTTCGGTTTTCTGAGGGCCATTCCAACTCTACAGTGGGGTCCTCTTTTGGTGACAGCAGTGACTTTGTTACACTGCAGTACCAGCAGGGCTACACTGACAGAAGATGACGCTGACTACATTGCCAATGTAGCACCTTTGCTCATCTTTCTTAATGGTAGCAACATTTTTGATACGTTGCACCTACTCTAGCAAGACTTTCTTAAACATTACCTTAGCAAACCGGTGCATATTAGTCCCCCTACTGTAACAGAATAACCAGAGTGAATCCTGAGGAATTCCCTCTTGGACTAAAATGAGTGAAAGTTGCTAATAAAAAAAGATTTTTAACTGGATGCTTTAAACCACTCGTTTTGTATTGGGGGGTGTGTGTGTTTGAGAGGTGTCCTTTTATTTGTGGATCCCTCAACTTTACCTGCAGCAATGCAGGTGTGCTGAAATTGAAATTGCTATGTACAGATTCCTATGTGGTATATTCAGGGCAGGAGAGATTTATTGTATTTTACACCCCCCACATGCACTCCTCCTGCTGCTGAGAAAGAAGCTGTTTTCTGTGAACTGGGAAAGTGTTTTGGGCTCTGGGTTCAGAACAACCGTGTTTCTTCACAGAACAAAAATGGAGTACACCCCATGCTGCCGTGTGTTTGTATAGCATCATGTCTTTAGGCTGCTAGATCTGAAAATAAGAGTTGAAGTGCTTAGTGTTTCAGGCTGGCTGGGACACTGGAAGCCAGTTTTCTACAATTAGTTGGCATGTGTGTTATATCAACGAACAGAGAATGTATTTGGTGGTGTGTGCCTTAACATCCTTCAGTTTCCTGTATCCAAAAGTCAAGTTTTTCTGTACAGTAGCACATCTTCCATCTCCCTTGGAGTATCCATCTTTTGTAAAGTCTGGATGTTCCTTTTTGTCAGAAACTGTTTCTGACCTTTCAAATTTTGCTCTGCCTCGCATCAGAGGTCTAAGACCTGTAATGAAACTTCTCTTCTGGACTGCTGCAGTTCTGACTGATACTCATCTTTCATTCCTTCCGAATGGATCAGAATGTTTCTTTTCTCAAAATGAGTTGTATTACTCTTGCCCCACTCCTCTTTTCAATTTTCTATTTTCCAAGAGCTGTGTGGTTTTTGCGCGCATTTGTACATACTACATTTAAAAATAACAACTTTTCATCAGTCTGTTTTCTAGCTAACATTAAAGACCAAATGATTAGCTACATTTTAGCTTATAGCCATCAGTTAAACGTTTTCATCCCTTCTTGTTAAAAGCCATTTTTCTTGCTGGTTTTGCCTTAAAACATCATTTGGTGGACGGATTATACTGTAAGTCAAGTATTGCAGTGGTAGATGCTTGTCTGGCAAAAATGAATGTCTTTGCTGTGTTGCTAAACAGGCTCTCAAAGTAACTGTATTAGGAATAAATATAAATTAAGAAAATTTACGTCTGTGAGACTTCTTTAAAAAGTCAACCAATCATTTGTATAGTGCTTAGTGATTTTTAAAAAAAAACCCCATGTGTACTTTTGAACCTTGTAGGTTTCCAAACCACTGTATCTATTCTTTGTGTCTTTCACCATGTAGACTCTGTCTCTGAGATTCGGTAGCTTTCTAACACTGCTCTAACACAGAAAAAGTACCTAGTTTTTAAAAAATAAATGCTCACTCCAACACGAGGGCCATACATACCACGGTGTAAAACTGAGTGTTGAGCACTTACAGGTAAAAAGCCTTTGAGACTGGAAAACCAGTTTACAATTGCAATTTAAAACTAGATTCACAAGTTTAATATTGCAGGGCAAAAACCTTTGTTTGGCAAAAGACTTACGAATTTAAATCCTATATTTAAAAAAAATAGTAGTTTTTCCATCTTGTTCCTCACAGTCCTAGAGCAGGGTTTGCCTTGAGTTCAGATTATTGGTCACTTGTGCATTTGTAAAAAAAAAAACCAAATTTTATCTGAGAAGGGTCTATCAGACTCTAGGTTTTAGTATGTTTTTGGGGGGAGTGAGTCTGATAAGATGCTAATGCTAAATGCTGAACTGTTGCTGTAGGAGTTCTGTTTTTTTTTTATTTTTATAACTTGGAGCAAGCCACTTTAACTTTCAATTTTGAGTGATTTAGTGTATCTTTCCTGCATCTTCTCTGTAGGCTATTTGATCATCTCCAGTGTTTCACCTCACTGTCTTGTTTAGCAGGAGCAGCCTTTCAGTGCTTGTTCCAACTGTGTAAAGATACTACTTCACCCTTTCTCATCACTTGATTTTGTGCTCCTTCTGAGAGGGTTTGCCCAAAAATCACTTTGATTTATTATTTGACAAATGGAGTCGTTTTGCTGTGTGGATTTCACTGACAACTAAACAATGCACACCTGTCTCCAAGGATTTTGTTTTTCTGTCTTTACTTAAACTGTAGCAGCAGGCTGAAGTAAAATACATCTGTCTCTGCATATGGTGGTGTGCCTGATAAAAAAACTTCTGTGACTGCCTTCAATTTGTAGAACTTCAAGTAGAACTTCAGCTAGGGCAGAGATCCTCCCCCTGAACAGTATCTGACTACCTATCATTTTCTTCCTGAATAGCAACAAGTTTTCTTTAAATGGACTAGCATTTAAATGTATTTAAAATTCTCTTAAAAACTTGATGTGCAATATTTTCCTTCAAGCACCTATTTCTTCCAAATATTTTTCAAGAAAATTAGCAGAAGAAGTGTTGAATTCTGATGGACTCAAACACAGTAACTTGTTGCTCAATTGATGCTGTTCCTGTAAACACACCTGACATCAAGCATGTCAAATTGGAGACCAGTCTAAGATTTTTAATAAAAAGTGCAAGTTAGGTACAGAACCTTGAAAAACAGGTTATTTGCTATTAGTGGTCATTGTGAGAGAGGGCAGATAAAGATTTAGCTGTTTCCCATTTGATGGTGTGAAGCACTTCAGTACTGCATCTTTTGCTGTATTCCCATAAGAGATCTAAGGATAGGAGTTTTGAACGGTCTCTGCTTGCAGAATCAGGATTTGCTATTTCCTTTTTTGTAGGACTTCCAAATACCACTGAATAGACAATTTCTCTTGTTTTAAGAGAGATTGTAACATACTCCTGCTGTTTTAATGGATAAAAAGACACAGATTTTCAGGGTTTTTTTCCTTCTTGGAATCCTAATAAAAAGTAAAAGTCCAGCAAAATGCTGATATATGGCTTGCTCGGTACAAATTTTGCTGAAGCTAAACTGCCTTTTATATATTACTGGGTGTAATTCCAGGAAATCTAGGGTATTACTGGTTTAAGATAATGAAGTCTCATCTGCTGACTTATGTTATTTTGTTTAGTTATATTTTTTTTGGTACATAAATTCAGCATTGCTTTTTGCTTTTACTCTGGAGTAATGTTGAATGAATTCAGAAAAGTGACTTAACTTTTTGGTAATTGTATGTGCAAATTGCATCATTTCCAAGTTGTTGTTAACTTGACAATGAAATGAACTTTACTCTTTTCTTGAAACTGATTTGTAATTGCTTCTGACATGAATCAGTGTGTTCCACGCACGTAAGGGTGTTCCCATCCTATCTGCATGTACCCAGATTTTGTCCACCAGCTTCTGTAACTTTCTAGACCTGTGTGCATACACAGGGAATAGTAATACTATTTTAGAGACTTTTGACTCAAGTTAAAGGTAGTCCAATGAAATTTATCAAATAGCAACATGTTCACAAGGAAATTATTAATGGCATGACTTCAGCATTTTGGAGTTAAAGTGTCAAAACTTCACCTTAGGTGGGTTATCAGTGATGGCAACACTAGTGCCTTTGTATAACAGCATGAGTAAACAGGTATATAAATAAAAATGTCTCTGAAATTCCTCCTTAAGTAATATTAAATCTTTAAAAGTAGCCTATTCCTGAATTTTGACCCCAGTCTTTTCCATATGATTACACCACTTGTTTCCTTAGAACAGTTACAATTCTATATTCCAGATTCATAACCATTGCATTTTCACTATGGTTTTCTGTGGTTAACTCCTACTATCATCTGTATCTCTAAATACTGGGGTTTTTTTAAGAACTTTGAAAATGAAACTGAAAAGTTTGTTATAAATACAATTTTCTTCTGAAGCTGCAAAAGCCATGCATCCACCAGAGCTTAGTAAAATAGGCATTTCAGTTGATATTAGTTTGGGAAAAGTATGACTTAGACTTGTGGGTTATTGAGACTTCACAAAACTGAGACTATTTTCCTTAAGCAAAAGTTGATGTGTTTGATACCAGTGTTTGAATAGGGATTAGGATAACTTAGAAAATGAAGAGAGTGAGATCCTAATTTTCTGGACTTCAGCAGATGTTGAATGATATGCTCTTTCTGCTTTAGAATGATTTTTTTTGTTGCTGTTCACACTTGTAAAATACTTACACTTATGCCTGGTTGTTAAAACTAGTACTGGAATCATGTGCATTCTGCATGGTGAGTTGGACTTTATCAATAAATATTTAATTGTTTTAAAATTGTGCCAGAAATCGTGTGCTACCATAGTGTGCAAACATGTTTTGAACCTTTTTGTTTGTTGTCTTCCAGTTGTTTTGAGTAAGGTTTTTTAATACGCTTTCTTAATTTTAAGAAATTAATTTCTTTTAAATGAAATTTTAAATTAATTTAGTAGATGAATTTAAATTAATTCTACATTTTAAGTTAGAACATTTTGGCAGAGCTTGTGTTACCATTGGGCAGTTGTGGCTTTGTAGAGTATCTACATGAAAAGTCCCCTCTTTTAATTGATTAAATGGTCTGATCTCCAAAATGCGGTGTAGCAAAGTTCCTACTAGGTTGGTGTGTGCCCTTTCCTTAGGCATGGGTGGGTTTTTGATTGGTTTTTTTTGTTGGGTTTTTTTCTTCTTCCCTGGTAAAACTGCTTGGACTCATCTAGCTTAATTTTCCGTCATTGTAGTGGCCTTGGGAATTGATGACTTTATCAGCACTTTGTTTCAAGTCTGTGCTTCACCTTTGCTTCTGCATTTTCATGGATATTTGAGGATTATCCTATGAGATTGTCTCCTTTTCTTGTCCTGCCTTTTCCTGCCTTTTTTAGTTTTGAGTTCTGTTTGTTGTTTTTTTTTTTCTTTTTTTTTTTTTTTTTTTTTTTTTTCTTTTTTGAGGGCATTTCAGAAAGTGTGTTTTAGGGCCTGTAATGCTGGTGTTTGGCTGCAAGCCTGAACAGCTGATTTCTCTGGAATACTGGTGGGATCTGGGCATTTTCTCTGTTTCATGTAGGCCCTGCTCAGTTATGGGTAGCTTTTGTATCCCCATGCAGGGAAGATACTGACCTCAGCACCTTATTGTTATTCTTTGTCTGAAAGCACGGCAAAGGTGTTGTGTTTTCCATGTGGTCCAGCATCATCTGTGGTTTCTGTCAACCCTGTCACATACATGCTTGGTATTCAGTGTCCTGTATTAAGCCTTGTCTGCTTGTTTTGTTCTGAACCCAATGACTGTGATATAAGTGCATCCACTAAGAGGTTGCTGGGCTTCAGAAACATTTGTGTGAAAAGGTGTGTGTTCAGCAGCTTTCAGAGTTGGTGTCTCTCTGTTTGGAATATGATATTGAGGAAACAGGGACAGTTTCCCTGTTGAGTTTCTTACCTCTTTGCTGGTCTGACAGAAGAGGTAGGCTCAGGAGTCAGTAGCTGGTTCTTGAGGCATTGCTGATCACACACGATGCTTTTCCTTCAGCTTGTACCAATTCTTCTCAAGACTGAATGCTCGAATGTCCTGAGTCTGAGGGTTCGTTCCTGTGAGAATGAAGTGTTGCTATTTTGTAGCACATGGAGGGATGTTCCTAGAAAACCAGTATGGTTCACTGCAGCCTATTTGCTAGGATCAGATAGTTTCCATATAGACAGTAATTCGTGTTTTATTCTGAAAGGTGAGTAAATGTCTGTTGTCTTAATCCAGAAATGAGAAAAGAATGGGATCCTGACTGTAGGCTAGAAAGTGTCTAAAGAAACTTATGTGTCCCACCTGAACACGTGCTGATTTCCTTGCTAAGTAGTGAGTATTGATATATTTTCCCTGCTTTATAAACACTGTCATAAATTGCTGCTTTGCCTCCTTTGAGAGCTGTTGCATTGCTGGTGCTACCAGGTGCTCTTGCAGTAAAACTAACTTGAAATAAATACTTCGTAGCTAATTTGAAAATTGATCACTTGATAAGACATTGAAGTCTTATTGACTTAAGGATTTTGATTGCACACTCTGCATATGTATTAGTTTAAAGTCCATTTTGGTGCCAGGTGGCTTTTCAGCCCAGGCTGGCAGTTTCCTTGCATGTTGCAGATTAGACATTGTCAAAGGCAGACTTTTGGCAGTAGAACCCAAAATCAAGAGTTCAGTCCATAGTATGCAGTGCAGGTTAGTACACTAATTTTTGAAGTTGCCTTCTCACAGTTTAGGGCACAGTTCATACTACTTAATCCAGTCTAACTGAACTGCCACAGATAGACATGGACCTGTTCCTACTGTCTTTTTTGGTTTTCTCACTACAGATCTAATGTAGCCAGGATAAGTTCCTGGGACTTTTTTTTTTTTTTCTTTTTTTTTCTTTTTTTTTTGTTTTTTTGTTTTTTTGTTTTTTTGTTTTTTTTTTTTGAGGACTAAGTGTTCAGTAGTGGTACAGTTCCTAAAAGGAAATTATTATATGCCTTTGCATATTGAGATAAACACAGATTAAGACTTTCAGATCTACTACTTAGATGTTATTTTGAGGTTTTCTTTTCTTTGCCTCTTGGGTGACAGCGGCAATCTATTCTATATGTTCTTGTTACCTGTAGAAAGAAATACACTAATAACACCATAAACAGCGTAATGGGGAATCACTCTGTGCTGCTCTACTGAGATCAGGATTCAGGTCCTCCATGCCACTTCTACCAGTGTATTACTGGATGGTTTTGGGCTTTGGGCCAGGTACTGTCAGTTCTGTTACATCCCAGTTTTTCTGTGTTAGGATCTCTAGAGATGATGAATCAGGTGGACAAACCTTTGCAGGACTAATCTTCCTCCTCTGCCTTCCCAAAAACTTGATTTTGTTAGTGAGAAATCTTTGTGCGTATCCTTAATGAAACAGATTGCAAGAGTAGCAGTGAGCTCAGTGTACTGGAAAGTCCGTCAGCTCTCTGCATACTTCTCACCATTGTCTTAAGCTATGCCTTTGTCTCTTGTGTGAGTATGTATGATCTTGGTATCACATGATTTGTGAGCTGCCTGGCCCAGCCTTGACAGCTTTTGGCTTGGTCATAGGTAGAACTTTCTACAGTGGCCTCTAGGGCACCAGTCCTATGGAGAAGACTGAAATGGATTGCAACTGTTATATATCCACAAGGTCCTATTTGTCTTTATGGTCATTTGAAGTTTTGTTTCAGTCCAGTATCACAAAATTTCTGATACAGCAGTTGGCTAAAATGTAATTTTCATAGCTGACCAGACAATTGAAAGGTTTTTTCCTATATTTACTGACTAAAGAAGACTTTGAAGGTTTATTTTTGGGAAAGACTTCTAAAAAGAGCAAACTCACACCAGAATACTGCATTCTTGGTAGCTACTACTTGCAATTCTTGTTGTCAGTATTCTTTTACAATTAATTGTCTCTAGTATATACTCTAGGATTAAAAATTCTAGCAAGTTTTATGTGAAAGTTTTACGTTGAATGTCTTAGATGTTTTGATGTAAAGAACTAATCCAATTAGGATTAGTTCACAACCATTCAGGTTGGGGGTGGGTTTTGTTAATGTAGCTGGTGCTGTGTTGCGTTTTAAGGTATTAATAAAAAGAATTAATGCCGCTTACAGTTTTTATGACATTTTTCTTCCTGTTCACTGATGTCTCAGAATGACCAGGCAGAGAAGCTCAGATGGCTTGTACCTGGATGCTCCAGTTAGCAATGGGTAGTAAACTTTAAAACTGGAGTTGTCTCCTCATTTATGAGGAGGGGGAATTTAAGGAAGTGAGGTCTTCAGAGAAGCAGATTAGTATTTTCTTGTGAGTCAAGATGACCAAATCTTTGTCTCTCAAAACAAGAATTGCCCTGCCTCTTTGTGGTGTTATGTCTGAAATAATCTATATGCATCTTCCTGAGAAAATACTGTGTGATAGTTTGAAAAACAAATAATTTTTTCATATCCACTTTACAGTTGGCTTTTTGAAGGGCTTTATATGCAATGGTCTGAACACAAGAAAGATGAAACAAGGATTTCTCGTGTGGGACTTGCCCTGTACTGGGAGTAGTGTTTGTTCAAGAGCAGAAATTCTTTGCCCAGCTAGAAGCAGTCACAGACATGGTCTTTGGGCTGCGTGGCTGCTGGTGGGAGGTGTCTGGGCTGCCATGATGGTTTTGTTGTCGGTACAGCCTTTGTGCTGGGTCATGTTTTTTCCTGTCACTTAATTTTGTTTTCAGTTTTGTTTCCTCATCTTTGAGGACAGCAGACTAAGTTGTGAGTTCCTGATTGTATCTTTTACTCCTTCCTCACCCATGGGCTCTTTGTCAGGTTATTAGCATTCAGGATGCAATGTTTCAACAGTTGCCTGTTGTCCTAACAGGCTTCTTAAGGTGCCAATGGAAGCTGATTTAAGCTGCTATCGATTTCTTTTATTGCCATTTCCTTGATCTCTAATTTTAGGGTCTCTTCCACTAACTCTTCCCATGTTCGTTGTAATGTAATTGTTAAGTTAAACACTGAGCATTGTAAGTTGGTTTTGGTTTCAGTTTTTTGTTTCGGGTTTTTTGTGGGGATAGGGGTGTGTGTGGTGTGTTTTTAGATGAATCTACTGACACACAACATTAAGTTCATAATTTTAGATGAAAGACAACTTGGACAAAGACTTATTCTTCTGATTGTTCCTTCACTTTTGAATCTTCAGAAATCCCAGTCATGCAAATGAATGATCAGTCCTTAGTGTGTCTTGCAAAGCGTAAGTTCTAGCACAAGATATATGATAATGAAGAATGTGCTACCTCATTGTAATAGTTTAGAAGTTCTTTAATGGAAATTTTCTCTCTGGTGGTTTGTAGTAATGTAGAGCGTGTAAAAGGAGTGTTAAAATCCCTGTTGTGGTGTACCTGCATTCTTGCCAATCTCATACCATATTTTGAGAATCCTGAAGTCACAATCTTATCTGTGATAACACTTGTGAAGTTGTAGAAACTCTGTTAGTCCAGGTGCTTGGCAGTTTGATTATAGTATCATGTGAAACATTTTAAACAGATCCATGATGCTGATTAACTTTGCTGACTTATATGCTGTTCAACTGTAGTCTTTTCCCACTAATATTTGGACTATTTGCATCTTGAGCTCCACCTTTTTTGGTCACTGCAGCCAAGGCTGCATTTGAGCTTTGCATTCCTCACCAGACACTCGTTGTTGGTGAGAACAGCACACCAGCTCCTCTCTCACTTGGAGAGGGAAGTTGCCATTAATGCATGTCAGAAACCATAAACTTTCCAGGTTATTTTTGGTTTAACTACTGTAGATTAAATAGACCAAGGTACATACATTGCTGCAGACGTAGGAACTTTTTCTCTTGAGCAAGTCAGTGTTGGGTACTATATAATATTCTTGTATCTATATATTCCAAGTAGCAATCTTTGGCCACTTAGTTACCTTGGGGATTGCTTTGCATGGGCTTTTGAGATGGGAATTTGTTTTTTCATCCTGGTGTTCTTCACAGCTTTGTGGCAAGGACTCTCCAGGGTTACTTTGTTTTCTGACAGTATTTGTTGTGGGAAGATACTGGCTGTCCAGTGGAGTTCAATGAAATTTGGCAATTCAGTGCTGGTAATGACTGCATATGGAAGAATAAAAAACCCAAAGAACTACCCAAAAAAGAAACCCAAACAACCAACCAAATGAATTGCCAGAAAACCTAACTCAACATAAAACGCTATAGCCAAATCTCTATTTATTATTTAATAAGTAGTAAACATTTTAAAAGTTATATTGTTGCATTAATTATTGCTATCCCAGAAGTGACAAGTTTAGAAAAAAATTTAAAGACATTGTTTTCCCAAGAATCTGTTACTTCTTTTTAGTAATCGCTCTTTAATTCCATTGGCTAACTCTGAGAGATTCCAGTATGTATTTTTCACTCCTCCCTTGTCAAAATTCTCAAGTTGAGCGATCATGGGCTGATATCCAGTGACCTTTCAACACAAATTGTAGGAAGCTGAAGTGGAGTGGTTTTCTCTAGTTTAGACCTTGTAAAGTTGAGAATCGCTTTTATCCTGATGCATTAAATAGCTTTCAGTAACAACTGATAAGGGAATTATGCTCAAATACAAAAAATCAAGTTTTGCTAGAAATTAAAAAGTAGAAATATCAAGATGCTCTTAGTTGCTCTGACCTCATACACAATCTGTTTTGTTTTTCAGATTTTGGATCACTCTTTGATCTGGAACATGACTTGCCAGATGAACTGATCAGCTCCACAGAACTTGGACTCACCAATGGTGGTGACATTAACCAGCTGCAGACCAGCCTTGGCCTGGCACAAGATGCTGCCTCTAAACACAAGCAGCTGTCTGAACTTCTACGGGCTGGTAGCTCCCCAAATCTCAATATGGGGGTCGGTGGCCCTGGCCAAGGCATGGCCAGTCAAACCCAACAGAACAGTCCTGGAATGGGAATGTTGAATAGCATGGTGAAGAGCCCCATGGCACAGGCTGGGTTGACTTCTCCCAATATGGCGATGGGTGCAAGTGGGCCAAACCAGGGTCCTTCTGCTCAATCCACAGCAGCAATGATGCCAACAGTGAACAGCCCAGTTAACCAGCCTGGCATGGGAATGAACACAGGGATGAATGCTGGCATGAATCCTGGCATGTTGGCAGCAGGCAACGGACAGGGGATGATGCAGGGGCAAGTCATGAACGGTTCCATTGGAGCAGGCAGAGGAAGACCCAATATGCCCTACCCAAACCCAGGAATGGGCACTGGCAACTTGTTGGCTGAGACACTGCAGCAAGGCACTCCACAGATGGGAGGGCAGGCTGGACTGAGAGGGCCACAGCCTGGAGCCATGAACAAGGTAAGACAAGCTAAACTTCATTACTTTTCTTCATTGTTGACTTTGTTTTGGAAAATTAATCCTCTGCACTCTGGATTCTATAGGATTTTTACTTTAAGAATCCTGTATGATGGATTAAATAGTTTATATGCTGCTAAAGTGGAATTTGTGATGGTCATAGGAAGCAAAAATTGAATCTTGCACAATAAGCAAGACTATGACTAGATTAAAAAGCCTATTTTGGAAAGCTTGTGACAGTACAGATTATCCATTACACTGAAAAGTAGCTTGATTGTATTTTATTCTGTTTTATGCTTTCTCTGCAACTGTATTTTTCCATCTAATGTGATGCTGGTATTGCAAGTGTGATGGGAATCCATCAGGACCTTTTAGGTGCTGTGGTGCTTCTTTCTGCATGTCAGTTAATGCAAATATTTGTTGTCTGAGATCAGCTGAGTGTTTGTGCTGTGGCAGATGCTGAGAGCTGCTCACAGGTTTGAGCTGACTGCTCTCTCACTGTGTGTGCTGGGTATTCGAGTTAATGGTAGAGAATGAGTGCTTGTGTAGATGTCTGAAGACAATGTTGGGTTATTCAGACTGTTAATCTGACTCAGTTCTAGTTTCAGAATTTGCAGTGGCTTTGTCTACTGGAGACTAAACCAGAAAGTTAAAAAAAAAAATATTTTTAATACTGAGTGGGAAATAAATGTGCTTTTGTAATCCAGGAGGCTGGAAGAAAGTTGTCATAAGTCACCAAAAAGATGAGAGGAGGCCTACTGGTTTAACTAAGGATAAAAGGATGTCTTTAATTTAATTTTTGTCATGCATAATTAGCCATCTTAGAGTAGGAGCCACTTGAGTATTCACCATTTTTTTTAATGTTTTGATCATAAGCCTAGAAAATACTTTGGTATTTTAGTTCGCTTTAAGTGAGTATTTTGTGTTTCTTGACTACTGAGAGGAGAAGTTTTTTTAAGGTGCTTTGCAATACCTAAATCTATCTCTGAATGCCTAAAGTCAGTCCACTTGGAGGACTTGGAATGATAAGTAACAGTTGATTAATATATTTGAAACCTACATAAAAATTATGCTGTGTATTAGTGATTTTGTCATGCTTTAATATATTAAGTGAAACTACTTTTGTGTCTTGTGAACATTAATTATGAAATTATTTGGTCTTAGTTGCTTGCTTAAGCTCAGTGTGCTAACTTTTGAGGGGGGATGTGGGTATATATATATGGCTTTTTTAAAAGTAATGAGTTGATTCTATGGTCGGGTCATTTCAGATATTTTTGCCTGATAGGAAAATTGATACAAAGCTTGATTACTACAGTAGACAATTTATATGCAGCTTACAGTGGTAAGAAATATATATCTGCTTGAAGTATTCTTGCATTGGAATTATATAATACCTCATTCATTATTCCTTGGCTTTAAAAAAAATGATCTTCAGAAAACTGTCTTCAGAGGTCAAAAATTGATGTATTGAGTGTTTGGGCGGAATGCAACTTCATCCTTGCTTATCAGAGCTAAAGTGGAGTTATGCACTATAATAAACTCATTTATCTAAAAGTAAAGAAAGGATGTAAAATGAAGCTTTTGAGTGATTTAGTCTAAAATTAAATTGTCTCCTTTCCTACTTAAATTCCAAAAGTTTACATGTAAATTAAGAACCCTTTATGCTTTTGAGAATATTCAGACCAAACACACAATAACTTCTGGGTTTTATTTCATAGTCTCAGACTCATTAAAAATACTTAGGGTTCTCTAATTGCTGATAAAACAATCTTGAGGCTTTTTGTGTTAAGTTTAGTGGGTGTAGTCCTCATAAAGGAGTTGAAACTGTCGGATGAGAGAGAACAGTCTGAAATGGAGGCTGAAATTCCGGAATGTCTTCAGTTGGTTTGGTTGTTGGCAGGGAGCCTGTGTTTCACTTCATGCAGTAGGCTTAGCTGGGTCTGACAGCAGTAATGTCTGACCGTTTTATCTCCCCACCCATCTGCTTTTGGGTTTTCCCACCTACAAATCTTCAATAAGTAGATGAAAACAGACGACCTTAAGCAGTTGTTTTTAAAAGCCAGTTTTTCTAATTGGTAAATTTAGTAGCATGTTGCTGTTAAAGTGGGAGTTGGTGTAATAACTTCCGTAGGTTTCCTTCATTGCTGCAAAAAATGCACATTATCCAGAAGCTTTCCTTCAGTAGGAAGAAAAAAAAAATTAAGAAAAGATGCTTTGGTTATGATTGTTCAACTTCATGTTAGCTTGCCAAAGGCAGCCCCTTTAGGTGATGGGAGGGTTGCTTCAGAGAGTTCTTCCTCAGTGAAATGGAAGTCTTTTGTGCAATGGTTTGTAGGGAATAACTTAGGGTTCCTGTGACGTTGAGTAATTGCGAGGGAGAATGTTATACTCTTCTAACAGCAAAGGTAAACTCCATGGGGCTAGTCAATTTGGAAAGTGAAATTGGTTATGTTTCTGCTTTGTTCTGTTAGCCTGTGGAGTTACCGAAGTTTTCTTCCTCTCTTCCCAAAACATTGACTAGCAATAGAGTGAGGCACTTGCTTTGCTCATTATCTATGTACTTCTGACCTTCTCTAGTCATGCCGTGTTACTTTTAGGACTTGAAATCCCAAATGTCTCTGTAAATTATTTCTATTCATAAACTTGTTCTGTCACAATCTGATGCTTCCATCCTGTAGTTTTCTGTCCTGATGGTAGCAGTCACCAACTTAAGAAGAAGCAGTTCTGCCTGGATGCTGTCTCTGTGCCAGTTACATGACAGGCTGTGTGGGGAAACTAATCCTGACTGAAGTTGAAACTCAGGTGGTCATTTAAAAAAGAATTAATTTGAATTGTTGTTCAGGTCCAGGTTATACTCATCGTTTTGAAAGTTAGTATCCCTATAGTAGGGAGGGAATTTTTTTAAAGGAGTTGATCTTGCCTTTCAGAGGAGGGTGTGAATCCTACTTTGGTGACAGTACAGACGTAAAAATGCCTGTGGAACTCTGCCCTGAAAGGAAGTGTTAGAATTTTGGAGGGAAAGGAATTGTAACAGGTTTTGTGTTCTTGAATAGTTTTTTGTTTTCTATGTGCTTGGTTTTGTGCAAGTTAAGAGGATAACAGACATGCCTTTTATTCTTGAAATAGTGTTTTGGAAATTGTTTGTAATGCTTGGGGTCCTGTCATGATTGAAGTATTTTTCATGTGTTTTATTTCACTAGATAGTTTTACAGCTTTGATTTAAATGTAAACAGGTAACTTAGTGCAAAACTTGAATTGCCAAAAGCTGATTCATGTTTCTGGTTTTGAATTATTCTTCATTTGGAATTTTATCTAGTTGAAACCATTGTTTTGTTCTTCCATGGGGTTCTGTTGGGAGTGCCTAGTCAGGGTCTTACCTGTCCAGCCTCATATGAAGGAAAGAGGTGTCCAGCCTTGTATGAGGGAAGGAGGGTATTTTGTGTGTAAGTTGCTCTATGCATTTCTGCCATAGCAGTGCTCTACCACAGAGTGAGAGACCTGACCTTCAGGTCACTTATATTTCCTGTCTGATTCAAGAAATGTTCACTTACTCCACTGATGCAGTGGATGTGTAGGCAGTTCAGATTAGTAAGGGCATTACTACTACCTCTGCTATGTGAGCATTTCACTTGAAACATTTAGTTCCAGTAGTAATTCTTTGTCACTTGGCTTACTCTTTCAGTAAGTGCAAAGCTCTCTGCTATTATTTGCTATATCAGTTTAACTTCTGTGAAGAAGATTCAACGGCAATATTTTACAAAGACAAACATAATTTGTCAGAATCTCCTGAACTTCTTCTAAGTAGAACAATAAGAAGTTTCATAACAATAAATTTATGTTCAAAGTTGAAGAGATTGAAGATGTCGTTGTCAAATTGTGAAATTGGATTAAGAAAATAAAAGCATCATATATTTCTTAGTGCTAGCATATTCAGTCTCTGATTTTAGATAGGTGGTCAGTGTTCTTGGTTGCCTTTCTGGTTTTCAGTAGCTATTTGATTCACCAGGTAATTGTATCCATACTGTTCAGTCTGTGACTGAGCATACCATATGATCAAGTACATTAATCCATTCAAAGGGTAGCGTGAGTTCCAGTCCTTGCCTTTCTCTTCTTTGGTAAGCTAAGGTGGAAAAAAAAAAGAATATTTGCTCTCTTTATACCAGAGTAAGAGAGGAATGTTTGTTTATGAGGGAAAAATGAAGCAGTGAGTCTGAGTGTCTAGAGTGACATTGCGAGTTTCTTGCAGAAATACAGCAACATAATGCTGGTGTCTTGAAATAGGCATCTGAAAATACTACTCAGTTAAGTGCAAAGAAAAATAATCAATAACAGTCCTTGGAAAGAATGCAGCAGACACCACTGGCAAAATGTAGTTTGGGTATGCTTGATTTCAGTAGTGCTCTACCAGTCAGTAGAATGGCACTAGGAAGTGTTGTACAGTAAATTCTTGTTTTTAAAGACCCAGCTGGAATTTACTTAAACTAAATCTCCTGTTTGGGGAAAGTTAATTAACTTTCACTTGTGAAGTTGTGGATATGGAAAGATACTAGATATCATCAGTGTAGCCTTAAACTAGACCATGCACTGCAGTTTCCCTGGTAGAGATATACATAGTTGATACGGTGAATTCTGGATTCTTTGAAAGAATGTTATTAAAACTTAGTTCTGTTTGTTTACTTCTCCATGCTTATAGTTATCTTTGCAAATCTAAAAGCTGGTCACAGTTCAATACTAATGCAGACATCTATCTGTCTTTCAAATATTAGAATGTTAATGATGCAGTTGTTCTTGCAGACAAACAGTAGAATATTTGCAATGTCTGTGTCCATACTTATATAGCTACTTAGTTAGCAGGTATTCCTTTTCAATTTGTGTTCTGTGCTATTAACAGTAAAACTAGAAGCAGAGTTAGTCACTTGACCTTCTTCTGAGCTGAAGATGTGTGTTTCATGGCATTAGAATAAAACCTCGGGGAATTTCCTCTGCTTTTGTAGTTACTCCTCTTAGATGGGGGGAGTACCTGAACAGCCCTGTCTGATGCTACTCGTAAACTAGAATGTTTCCTGAACTCACGTCATCCATGGTGAGAAATACACACCTTTCACCGTTCTGGTATTGACAGCCCCTGCTTCCCCTGGATGTGGAAAAGTCAAGTTGTTTTCTATTGTGGATGTAAAAGGTAGAATCATTTGAGATTACTTTTGCTTTCTATTGTCATCATTTTATGATCTTCCTTGTTTTCTTCTTCTTTACTGTGAATTGGAACTTCTGTCTGTTCTTCCTTGTGCAAGTTCTTGCATATGTGATGAAATTAAGTGGAAGCTGTGAGGTGAGGAGAGACAGAAAAATTTTGGATGAATATGAAGAGAAGTAGGAAAGGTGAAAGTAAGTGGTGGCCAGAAAGCATAAGTAGAGGTTGTACTTGCTGACTTGTAGCTATGACTAAGCCATGTATGTTTTTACATTGTATTGCAGATGAAGCCTTGTACTTCTATGCAGTGGTACTAACACCACCTTTCTTCCTTTCTTTGGCTGGCTCTTCTGTATTTGTTTATCTGTCCCCTCCCAAAGAACATTAATGTGCTGATGAACTGTGTGTCAGTCTTTCTGGTTGTTGGTTACCGATACAATTATAATTATACAGGATTTTGATCTTCGTTCTGTAGCTATGAGGCCATACATTTCTTTCTTTTACATGTTTTCTTTTATTCGTGTTTCTCAACGTGTCACAGCAAATAACATGAGCATGCTCCTTCTTCTTGTGCAGGATCACAAGGCCACCTTGTGCCAGGTGGAGAATCTCCCAAATGATGTTTCTCTTGACTCAGCCTAGGGTTTCATGCAGGTGGTTGGTGTCAGGTTAGTCTGTGGTGGCAGAACTGGGGGGCTTTGCTGTGAGGTTCACCTGAGGATCTGGCAGGTGTCAGTCTCATCTGGATCAAGTCATGGCTGCTGATTTGTGCAGGGAGACCTTGAGGAATTCGGTTTTTATATCTTAGGTGTCACTTGAGTGTCTGGCTTTGCGTGAGTTTGGTGTGCTTGCCAGTCAGCCTGGCCTGAGCTCCTCAGGTCTTTGCCTCTCCTGTAACCTGAAATGGGAAAGTATTACCCCTGTTAGGAGCAGCTAGGCTGAGCTGGGCATGTGGTGTTCTGCTGCCAGGTCCCTTGGCAGAGCAGGGTGGAGGGGAGCCCTGTGTTTCTGCCATGGAGAGAGCCTTGTTGGAGGGGGCTGGTCTTGCACCCCAAACAGTGCCAGTAGCTGATGCTTGAGAAAGCGTCAGAGATCCTTGTGCTGGGCCAGCTTGATGAGTAAATTGAAGAAGTCAGAAGCTTCACATAAAGTTTGTATTCAGCTTTGTTGCAAATATAAATGTTGATTGGCTTGGTGAAACCTCACCTGTGAGTTTCATTAGAAAGTTGTTTTGGGTGACATAGCAAAAGTGTTCTTTTTAGATCTAGGTTTGAGTTTCTTACCCTGTAGTCAGGACAGAGCTGGCTCAGAAGGCCACAGTTATTCTGAACCCTTTGAAATTAGTGTGTGAAGTCTCCAATTGTCTGAGTTGGGTGTCTTGATTTCTGCCTGTGACACCAAGTTGTGAAAACATGCCTTCAGCCTTTAATTCTGAATGTTTGGTTTGTTTTTTAAGGCTGATAGCAGCGTAAGTTACAGAAGTCAAATGGAGCTGGTGGTAGTAATAGCCAGCTTGTCTGTGCTTTGGTGCATTCTCAGATGTCAGCTGGCTTTGGGAGCTGTGATTGTTAATGAACTTGAAAGTTTTGCTCTGAAATTTATGGTTTTGGGGTTGTCCTTGCTTTCAAAACTCTCTCTGCAGTTCTGAGATTCCCTCAGAGGGATAAGGCTGTCTTACAGGCAAACATAGCTTGTTTTCTTAAGGGACTGATTCTCACTGTCAGGCCTTCACTGAGCCTTGAAAACCTGCACATCAATTTGAGGCAGCAGTGACGAGGGGGATATTCTGAAAGCGTGCTTGCTGACTCCTTATGCTTTTCTTCTCCCTGTGCCCCTTCAGCTTAACTTGCACATAAGATCCTGCTAGCCTGAAGGAGAGGAAGGAAGGCTTTGGGTCTTACCTGTCCTGGTTTTGGCAGCAACTGATCTTTGGTCACCATAGGTGCATTCATTGTGGTCGAGACATGGCAGTGGGAAGGAAGGCTTTTAGTTCTGCTTGATCATTACATAGTTTGTTTTTCTGCCATGTGTAGAGATTCTTTTCATTGCTCTCTAATGAATTACTGCTGTGTGATTATGGTTATTGCTTATGTGTGGAGGAGGAGGGCTGTCCTCAAGTGAATTCACTTGTACATATCAGATGTCTGAAGTGGCAGGTTCTTTAGTGAATTTTGTATTCCTTTTCCTGTAGCTTGAGTTGGATCCTGCTTTATTTTGTAAATGCAAACTGATGGCTATTATATTGGATTGAAGGTTGTTACAGGCTGAAAAAGAGAAGTGTGGCTAAGTGCAGGTAGTCTCAGAGCATGTTGATTACTTCTGGTGCACGGTGAAGAAGCTTGGTGAGAGAAACAAGGTGTTTCTGCTTGGGGAGGATGCTTTGAGAATAAATATAGAAGTGATTAGAAACAGGCCCACCATGGAGTTATGTTCTTCTTAGAATGCAGGAAAATGCTTTGACTCAATGAGCATCAAGGAGACTGGGTGTTGTCTAGTCAAATGTGAGTTGAAGCAACACAGCCCTCTAAAGTATTTTTGTGCCATTGTTTTTGAGTTATGGCTCCTTGAAGATCCTGCCTGAGTAATAGTGAGAACTTGGTAATCTTTAGAAAAATCTCCAGTTTTTCTGGTCCTCTGTGTCTAATTCTTTTGGTCCTAGAAGGCCAAATTTCACATGGTAAATAAATGGGAATGCAAGGAATGGAAAAAATATCAGAGGATAAAGAACTTTATTGGCAAGATTGCTTCTTGTTCTTTAGGTTTTGGGTGTTCCAAGACAACAAATTATATATTCTGGTGTGCTGGAACTGTTGAATATGCATATGGCTTGTATGAAACATGAATCTATTTCCCTTGTGGGTGAAGGGTTCAATAGATTTGTTTTGTTTTCAGAATTTCTACCTGTCCTCTCTTTTGACCTCTAGTACTGCAAATGAGTTGGTGTGACTGTGAGATGTTACCTATGACTGTGGTGTATTCTTAAATTGAAAATGTTTGTGTACTGATAATGCAGATGTGCACTGTTATGCCTGTCTGGAGATGAGCTGTGGGAGAGCTAGCAGTTGGATAGGATGTTTTGGGGATAAACTGTGCTGATATGAATGAAGATGGTATCTGTCTCCAATTTGGAGTCTGCACAAGTGCAGGGAGAAGAACTCAAGTCTGGAAGAATTATGTAGTCCATGGTACAAATTTGCAGAATTTGTAGAATTCACAAAGGTGAAATGAGAAATCTGTTGAAAGTAATTTTGTAAAGAAATAATCAGGCCACTTCCATCCAGTCAGATCTCAAAGGTTGTGCATTTGGCCTTGTTGTGTTTACTGGAACTGTCTAGTTGAGAAGGTGAGGTTGTGTGATGGGTAAATCTGTGAACATGAAGGAGCAGTGTTGCATTGCAGCCAGCTCATGGCTGTGATTGCTCTTGCTTCTCTGAAGTATAAATTTGCCTTATACATTGAGAACTTAAACACCTTACTATTTTAATTTCTAGATGGGAATGATGAACAATCCCAGCCCTTATGGTCAGCCCTATAGTCAAAATACTGGGCAGCAGATTGGAGCCAGTGGACTTGGCCCTCAGATGCAGAATAAAGCTGGACTGCAGAATAGCTTACCACAGTTTCCAATGGACAAGAAACCAGTTCCTGGGGCAGGAATGCCTAACATGGTAAGTAGAATGAAAGGTATATCAGAAAATGTTGTGGTTGAGAGGAGCAATATGCTCTGGTCTTGCCACATTGTAAGATTTTGCAGCTGTATTACCCAGGGTCAATATGTACTTGGAATCCACACAGAACACACTTGTTTCAACCCCTAGGACTGATATGAGGGAGAGGGCTGAGTTGTGCTTTCTATGTTGATAAACTCATCTCCACTTTTTTTGGTCTTCAAACTCTGTTAACAGGGAAAATTGAATGGAGCTCCTTAATTGAAATGAGCTTTGCAGCCTGTTCGGACACCTCTGCTCTCCTGTCCCATCCTTTCTTTGCTGTTGCTGTATTGGGCCCCTTCTCCTCAGAGTATCTCTGTCTGGAGAGCTGTTTTCCTGCTTGTGCTCATTGATGCTTTTGGTAAAGAGAGGTGTCCCTTTCTGAACAGGTGTTACCTGTGATAGGGCTGAGAAACCCCAGCTGTGAGTTCTTTCTTGTGAATTACAGGAACATGCACAACACCTGATGCTGGAGGTGTTTCCCTGGCAACTGTAGTAGCCTTGGTAGCTTTCCCTTTTGCCTCCACTCTTACTGCAGCAGGACTTAAAGAAAGGGGAAGTAAGAATGGTGGGAAAAGTGGATGACCCAAGCTTGTAAAGCCAGTGCCTCACCACGTTCCTTAATGTTAGATTCCCTGGCTTGAGTTTAAAGCTGATGCCTCATTTTCAAAGTGTAAATTGGTTAGGGGTATGACATGCAACATGTCTTACTGTTTTGGGTTTTTTCCTCTTTTTTTTTTTTTTTTTTAATTTAGGAAACAAATTCATTTTTCTGTACATAGCTTGTGTTTCTCCCTGCTTCAAGTTTCACTCCCACATGCCCCCTGGGAGGGTCCATCTATTGATCTTCCTAACTGTTGCTGAAAAGCCATTTCCAGTTAACTTTAGTACCTTTAAATTAAGAAGAGCTCCATCCCATGAGTTTTATTTAATGGTTTTTTTAAGTTGAGCATGAAACATTGGAAGACAAGCAAACCAGTTGGTTGTATGAATCAATAAAAAAGCAGCCAAAACTTGTTCAGAACCCCAGCTGTCAAGTTTGTATTCAGTGCAGAGCATAAAACTTCTGAAGCTGGTACCCAGCTGAACGTAGGAACTTAAAGTTGTTGCTGTGTCAGCTGTTGTTCAGAATGCCAGGCTGCAAACAAGGGAGTCATGGTGATATTGGGACATGCACAGACCCTGGGAACCTGACTAATTGGTGAAGTGACCTTGTCAAATGAAAGGTTAATGCTAGTAGTCAAGAGCTATAGGGGAACTGGGGTTTAGAAATACAGGTAGCTGGGGTCTGAAGATCTGGAGATCTCCAGAAACATCCTGTAGTACCTGAAGAGTCAATTAGAAACTGAGGTCTATTAAACTGTAGTGATACAAGCAATATAGAGTACCTGAACCTCTCTTGTTTGAGTATTTCTCAAATGTCACCTGAAAGGAATACAAAGAGTTCTGAACAAATAAACAGAAGCAGAGAAGACAAACTAGATGTTGCCATACCTGACATTAGTTCTGTAGTGTTTATTATCCTGAAGCTGTGCTTCATCTCTAGCAGAGACTAGGAGATGCTTGTTTTGAATGCTTATGTGCAAATTTGCTGATGGAAAAAGGTTAAAAGCTTCCCAGAACTTGCCTTTCATTCTCCTTTTCTAGGAGCAGTCAACTTGAGATACCTTCTACTGTGAGGGAAAACCTTATTCATTCTAAAATGTGCTTTCTTCCATTAATGGAGGAGTTGTGGATGCAAGTTTTAGCATCCAAAATGAGATTTGAGATCTAAATGCTATTAATATTTTCTGGTTGGTCTAGCACTGCAAATTAACCTGTGAGCATGTGCAAAGGTCTGCTGGCTATTGATAAGGCAAGAGCTAGGTCTAATAGAGTGATATGAGGAGGAAATTGTGGCTGGCAAGAGAATTGCTAGGACTGTTGCTAAGGGGCATTTTTAATGAGTCCTCCAGAACTACGCATAAGTGGGCTGTTTCCTTAATCAGAGAATCTAGTAGTAGTTGTTCGTCTTATTGGACTTTCTCTTATATTGCTGTTTACTCACTAAATGAATTCTTTTCAAAAATAGATTTATTTCCAGGAATTTCTTTTTCACCTTCTTCAGGGCCAGCAGCAGGCTCCCCAGGTGCAGCAGGCTGGGATGGGGCCAGCAGCTTCTCAAGGGATGGGGTCTGGAGCACCGACAGCAGACCCAGAAAAGCGCAAACTCATCCAGCAGCAGCTGGTGCTCCTCTTGCACGCTCACAAGTGTCAGCGGCGAGAGCAGGCCAACGGCGAGGTGCGGCAGTGCAACCTCCCGCACTGCCGCACCATGAAGAATGTCTTGAACCACATGACACACTGTCAGGCTGGCAAATCTTGCCAAGGTAAGTTGGGGAGTGGTTATGTAAATATAGTACACGTTTTAGGGAGGAGAAGGGCTCCTAGAAAGGGGTGGACTAGTGGTGACTTGGGAAAAATAAGTTAAAGTAATTCTGTCTTATTGCTTAAGACAGGGAATTATAAGCAACTTCTGAGCCTCTAAAGTTTAGGCAAGTTAGAGGGGACAAAAACCAACAGAGATGAGTAGAAAATCTTTTGCCTAACTTTGTAACTCATGGTAAAATCTTTTTAATTCTGCCTTATTTTAAAGGTAGACATAAACTCAGAATCTGCAAATAGGAGTCTACCTGTGTTCCTTAAACTGAAGAGATGAATCTCAAGCAATACCAAGCCATGAATTTGACTGCTACTGGCACTTGCAACATCTCTCTGTCCTACTAAAATATAATCTCCCTTTTTGATAGCTTTGGCTCATCGGGATTGTGCCAGTTGTTGACGTCGCAGTTGCTTGGCACAGTCTGCCTGATACCTGGGCTAGATGGAGTTATCCTTCAAGCCATGGACATAGGCTTGGGTGTATCACGTGGGGTTTTTGAGTAGGCTTTGGTTGAGCCAATAGTACTAGAAGAAATCTGGCTACATTTTCAGGGCTAGTTAGTGCTGAGCTATTTCAAATAATACTTTGACTTCTGTTGATATAGGTGTGTGCCCTGAGAGAAAATGCTGCTCTCTATCCAGTTTGTGATGACCATGTGGAGATACTGGGAGCAGTTTGTAAATGCTTTTCATTTCTTCTCTTTGTCAGTGGCACATTGCGCATCTTCCCGACAAATCATCTCACACTGGAAGAATTGCACCAGACATGATTGTCCTGTATGTTTGCCTCTCAAAAATGCTGGGGACAAAAGAAATCAGCAATGTAAGTCTACTGGGGAATTCTGTGTGTTGAATAAACTATAAAATGCATGTTGGGAGTAAAACTCCTTGTGCCCAGATGGTAGTGGTGATGCTCTCAAAGCTGAAAACATGGTAATGGGGTTTTTCTCTTATTTTAATCTCAGAGTATTTTTCTAGCTCTGATTTCTAGTGTTTATGAAAACTTTCTAACTTTATTGTATTTTTCTATCAAGAAGAAAGGTAAGGGTAAACAGATCATAACTCTCTCAACCAAGTGGTTGTCTTTTCATTGCCACTTCTTCCAGCTGGGCCATTTCTGGAGACAGATGTGCACATGCACGTTGTGTCATTTTAGCCCTGACACTTGGTTCTGTCTTCATTCTTTGTTTGCATCAGATGTCACTTCCCCTTTCTCTCTGTGTTCCCTTAGTCTCCCTGACAAAATGTTTGGCAAGATTTTTGTCATTGTGTTATCTATATGGGGTTTTTTTCCTCTCTGCTTTAATGTTACTGTAGCCTCTTCTCATGACTAATGTGAGCTATTTCTTGGTTTAAGAAAACTAAAAATTAAAATCAAAAAGGGCAGAAAAGTTGTTGCAATGGCTGGTGGAAAACTGTGTGTACAGTTCTGCCTTTAACCTCTGTGACATGCTGTGCCTCTGTTTTCACTTTGAAGCAAGCAGATGTGTCCTAAATACTTAAGAGTGGGATTTCCTCTGAGCAGCCCAAAGGGAAAACAGCATGTTGGATTGGCTGGTTGGATCAGAACTTGTCTCTCTGTTTCGTGACCGGTTTTTCAGATCTGTCCCTGCATACTTCCAGAAGGAGATGTTTTAGTTGTGAGCAGCCGGTGCACTCTGTCTGTCCCTGTGTCGCTGGGCCCCTCTGGGTGCCCTCGGCTCTGCTCTCTAACTCGGTGTCTCTCTCGCAGCGCTGCTGGGCGGAGCTGCCGTGGGACTCGCCAATACCGGCTCTGTGGGCGTGGGGCAGCAGACAACGCCCAGCATTAACACCACCAGTCAGATCGACCCCAGCTCCATCGAGAGAGCCTACGCGGCCCTCGGACTGACCTATCAGGGGAACCAGATGCAGACGCAGCCCCAGGCTCAAGTGAAGAATCAGCAACAAGGACAGTCACCCCAGAGCCTGCGCCCTATGAATCCTATGAGTAAGTTTATCTGGTAGTGTTAAAATGCAAACTACAGGCAACTTCCCCGTGCTGCATCTAATGCAAATTTTCTCAACTTACTAGCTTAGTACTGCTAAAAAATTTGCAAAAGGTAGGACTTTGTGATATTTTAGACTTGAAAAAGCAACTTACTCAGTGGAACAGGAACATTAGAGGGCCCAGGTGCCCTTCTCTGGAAAAACTAGTTTCTTTATAAAAATGATAATTTTTCAAGGTTTTTTTTTTTTTTCTTTACAATTGTACTGTAATGCAAGTTTCAGGCTATTGGGGAGTTTATAATTGGATATGAATGCCAGCATTCAGGGGTACTTCCTGTCACTCAGAGTGCAGCATTTTACATTTGTATCTCAGATATGTAAAATTTGTTTAAAAAATGAAAAAAAGTGAATAACTGACATCCTCCCTGAATCCTGTCTTGTGATCTCATGTAGCTCTAAATTGTCTAAGTGGCTTATGGGAACATTGTAGGACTGGATAACAATTTAAATTCAAAGTGCAGTTAATCAGAACCTGGCTATCAGTGGTGTCAAATGAAGTCATCTTTAACCACCAAATCTAAGTTTGATAGGTTGAGATTACATCACAGGAGTTTTTCTCACTCTTAGCTGTTTGCTTGAGTTGCATAAGCAGATGTGGCTTTTTTAGTGGAAAAGAGGAAAGAAGAGCTGGCAATGATTTATCACAAGCTTGTATGGGATTGTAGTGATTGTGCCTGTGTGTCCCATGAGAAGCTTGTGTGCAGAATGAGAGATTGGTACACAAACACACAAACTACAGCCTGCAACCAACTGCTGCTCTGCTCTGCAAAGGGAATGCTGCTCCTGAGTCACTCAGGAAAGGGCTGCTGGGTAGAGTAGGCTTGTTGATAAGATGACTGGCCCTCACATAATGCATGTGACTTGCTAAAACTTTACCTTCTAGTGTGTGAAAACAGAGAAAAGGGCAAGGGTCCTGAGAGCTTAGTCTTAAAACAATTAGATTAAAATAATTTTATTTTCTGTTGTGCCTTACAGTCTTTTCTGAAGCAAAATTATTCTTGTTTTTTAATGTATGTAATTATTTACAGACAGTATTTTGCCTATGCATTCCTTGCAGAATAGTGGGCATTCTTTGTGCAGTTGCTAAGAAAATCCAATGAAATGGGATTGAAAAAGCTCTTGGAGTGTGAAGAACTGCAGCTTAATGTAGAAAGGAGAAGCATGGAGAGTGTAGACGTTTGACTGTTGCTTCCTTATTAGGAGTGAGTAGCTAAGGAGGGAATTTGAACAGGTGAGATAGGAATTATCAGGTCATGGCCTACAGGACAACAGGGCTAGTTTAGGAGAAATAGCAGGATTTGATGAGGACTGGTATGTGAAAAGATGCAGTCTTAAGTGGCTCAAAGAAAGGGTGGGTTTTGACAGTTGAAAAAGGGAGAGTTTAGGTAAAGGTTGACTGTTGTCTTGCACAGCAGTGTGCTTTCAGATGGCGAAGTGAATTTGGGAAGAAGAAAACGACTGAAGAAAAGGAGATTTGGAACAGATTTATGAAAAATTAGTTAAGTACTTGGTTGTGATATTAGGGGTATGTATTAGGCTTGATATACCTAATTTCAGTGGGCTTCTCCTGTATGCAATGTTATTTTGCTTGAAATACAGATTCTGTAGGATTCAAATGTCCTAAATACACATGAAGCTTGATAATGGTTTTCATGCTACTTGTGATGTCACAAAATGGTCTGTTTGGAAGCTCCAGACAGAAATAGACTGCATTTTTCTTTACTAATTTAGAGGTAACTATAGTGTGTGAAGAAAACAGGCAATTTTTATGGTGATTAAGGTATGATTCAGAAAACCAGATTTTGTTACGCAACAAATTAGAGGTGTTTCCTGCAAAGGATTGTCATATTTTCCTTCTTTCAAGCATTTGAGTTAGTTGTAGGATCATTAAGTTATGGAGTGGGTGAGAAGGGACCTTGTCTGATGTAGGTGGTAGCTGATGTTTAAAGTTTTTGAAGCCTTTGTGAATATCCTAAGATTCTGAATGAAAAAATACCTGACTGCTTCTAAACAAAAAAGCAGAAGTTGTTGGACTCTTTCATTAGAGAGTCACAGGAAAGGACTCTGGAACATAATATTTGTGGCAAATTGAAATCACTTGTTTGTTGATAAGTTCAGGAAGATCTGCAGAGGAGTAATGGGATTGATGCTTCACTTGGAGGTCACCAGTGTTGTGCCTTGGGCTTTTTCTAAGTTTATAAAAGAAAGAGGGGTGAAGAGAGCAATGGGTAATTAAATTCCCTGCACAAAAGTCCAAGTACTTGAAAGTCTAAACCCTTGTTATTGCTGAACAGTTACTGATTTTGTGTGGTAAATGGGCTCTTCATTTTTTCTGTATTCTTCTGTTTTTAGGTGCAAATCCAATGGGAGTGAATGGAGGAGTAGGGGTTCAACCTCCTAATCTGCTGCCTGACTCAATGTTACATTCAACCATGAATTCTCAAAAGTAAGTTTGAGTCCTTTGTACCCCAATGATTTTGTTTTGATCTCATGACACTTCTTGCATAAACAGTGGAGTAAATGCCATTGATGGCTATCTCTCCCTTTGGATTTTGTAGCTTTTGTTGCAGTTTTCCAAGTCCTTGGGTAGAACAGCGTGTACTCTTTCACTGCGTTGTTTGGTGTGTGTGTGCAACTATTTCTGCAGTTTGTCCATTGATTAGGGAATGGCTGAACTAGCACTTTGTCCTGACATTATTCTAAAAGAGGCTATGACTGTAAGATGACTAAGCTGGGGCTAGACTTTTGCACTCAATTCTTGCTCTGTTTTTGAAGCCCCATGATGAGTGAAAGCGCCAATGTTGCCAGTTTGGGAGCCATGCCAACAGCTCAACCATCCAATACCGGAATTCGAAAGCAGTGGCATGAAGACATTACTCAGGATCTCCGAAACCACCTTGTTCATAAATTGTGAGTAGCTAATATCAAAACCATCTCCTGTTAGGCGAGCTGCTGCCCCAGAGGTGTATTGGAGGCTGAGGGGTTGCAGAAGGAAGCCTGACTTACTGAACTAGAGAGCCAAGGAGTGAATTTTGTCAGGATGCATGGAGAAGGGAAAGCAGAAGCCAAAAGATGGAACTGCATCTGCTGCTTTGGGGCTGTTGTCTTGGAAGTTTCCCACTCCATGCTCAAGCCATCTGCAAACATCTGCTGCCCCTGGAAGAAGTAGCAGTAGCTGCGGTCTGTCAGCAGATTTGCTTGCTGCTTTGTGTTCAAACCACTGGGGTTAATGCTGGTCTGGGAACAGATAATATTTATATTATTTGTCTCCTTAATATTTTTTTCTTTAATATTTTTTTCTTCCTGCTCAGAGTCCAAGCCATATTTCCTACCCCTGACCCTGCAGCACTGAAGGATCGACGTATGGAGAATCTGGTGGCATATGCTCGGAAAGTGGAAGGAGATATGTATGAATCAGCAAACAGCAGGGTGAGATGCCATCCCCTGTTGTCTAGTTCTGTGTATTTCTACCTTGATCCTGTGCTGACTGGGGAGGGAGAGGAATGAAAGCACAGATGGGACTTCCATACTGAGGAAACAAGTGCTTAGGGACTGCTGGATGGGATCTAGGAACCAACCAGTTGAAGGCTGCTGCCTGGGTGTGCCAGGAGTTGAGATGTGCTGTGCCTGAGACTTGTCACAGTCCCCTAAAGGCCGTGTTGAAGCTCTTCACTGTGATTGTCCCAGAGAAATTTTGGACAAAAGAACATAAATACCTGGTGTTGGTCTAATAATTGAGAGCAGTGCCCTTAGCATTGCCCCTTTTCCCCCTCCTATCTAACAGTCCCTGCAAAGGGGAAAACCGCCTCCCACCCCAAACCAAAATGTGTGTCTGTAAAGCTGATTTGCAAGTTTAAATCACTGGCACCAGTTGCCTTTTCTTAATGTGTCTAATCTCCTTTCTTGGCTTTTATTCCTCCCCAACAGGCAGAGTACTATCACTTGCTAGCAGAGAAGATCTACAAGATTCAGAAGGAGTTGGAGGAGAAACGAAGAACCAGGCTGCAGAAACAAAATATGATCCCAAATGCTCCAGGCATGCCACAAGCTCCCATGAATCAAGGGCCCAATATGGGACAGCCACAGCCAGGAATGTCTGCAAGTAAGAACCTTTGGGTTACTGATCACCTGGTGCAGGAAATCCTGTACTTGTCATTTCAGTAATCTGGTGACCATTTAGCTGATCATGGGTACCTGACTTGTTTGTGAGCTACTGTTCATTGTTGTACCTTGATAATATGCTTCAGATTTTGTCCCCAGTTTCTGAAAGCTGACTCTAAGTCAGAGGATATTTCTGTCACTAGAATGTACTTGTATTTTCAAGGAAGTTCTTGAGTTTGCCTCACACTTTGAGTACTCTTTAATAATGTTTAGTTACTGGATACACTTACTTTCTCTATACACGAGTTTCAATGTGTAATTCTCACTAAAATGTTTGGTGGATAAATTCTGGTGGTCTTCTGAATAACACTGTCATATTTCAATGTCTTCTTTTGCAGATGGTCCTCTTCCTGACCCAACCCTGATACGTGCTAATGTGCCAAACCAGATGATGAATCGCATGCAGGCACAGCCAGGTAAATATTTTGAAGAAAATTTCCTACTCTTAAAAAAGTTGTTAAATGAATTTTTAAAGGAATCTTGGATTTGGACAGCTCTGAAACATAAGAGACCTTGTATCATGTGCAGTTTTTACATTTGGTTAAGAAAATAGCTATCTATATTGCATAATTCTTGCATAACTATATAATAAATATAAAACACTATCTCTAGTAGCATTTTGTCTTATGATTTTGAGCTGCACATTAGCTGCTTGCTTTGTTTAATAAGGAGTTTGATGCTTTTGTAATTTCTGATCATGTGTGCATCCGATGGTGGGATCAGACAAATATGGTGAGCCCAGCTAGCTCAGGTGAGGACATGTTGGTGGCAGAGGGAATGTGATGAGAATTATTGCTCAGAAAAAAAGACAAGAAGCTTTGTTACAAATTCAAGATGTGTTATAGCCAACATGCCAAGTACTTGAAGTTAAGATACAGTTTGAGATTCAATAAGTGAATTTCTAATATGTAATTAAATAATGCAACTTTCTGTGGAAAGTTGACCTTCAGCAGCAGGTGTGACAATCAGGATTTGTCATATGTTACAGTAGTCCTCAAACTAAATGAGTTTTAATAACAGTGGAAACAGATGTATTGAGGGGGGAAAAGCTGGTCTGTATTCTGAAAGAGTAGGTAGTTCGATCGCTATATTTAAAATTATTCCACGTAACTAGTTAATAGAAGGCAATATTTGATTGAAAGCTGGTTGCTAGAAAGCAAAATTAAAGAAACAGCATTTCTTCTCCAAGTGTTGAATGGTGCCTAAAGATTTCAGGTCTTTGTTTACATGTGGTTTTTTGGCACAAATTCACAGGAATGAATCAGTTTGGGCAGATGAACATGCAGCTGTCACCGATGGGACCCCGACAAACCCCTCCTCTTCAGCACCCTGGACAGCTAAGTCAGGCCGGGGCCATGAACCAGGTCAGTGCTCCTTCCCTCCCGGCTTGGGTTCACACATTTGCTTCTCTTGTCTGTGGTTTCCATAAAATCAATCAATAAAAGAAATTTGAAAATAAATCAAGCATCACTTCTTCATTCTCTTGGCCCTTTGATTTCTGTCTTTTTGCTTCTACTCTAAGACCTGCCTGGTATATAGCAAATCTTTAGATATTTGTGGTAAGAATTGCCTAAAACTTTTAAGTTGAAGTGGCTTTTTGTTGCATTTATTAAAGAAGGAGCCAAAATAAATCTTAAGTCAGTCCCAATTTGAAATCAATATCCTTTTACTTAGCTTTTAAGAGAAATCATCATAAATTCTGTCTTTTGAGAGGAGCTATAAACAGGCTTTTCACATTGTATCCTACAGATAAGTGGCAAGAATCAACTTCTGCAACAAGAGAAATGTTTTTAGTTTTTTGTTTTGTTGTTTTCTTTTTTTTTTGGAAAATATTATGAGGGTGTATGCACATTGTGTGAAATGAATTGCTTTCTTTTCCACCAGATGGGATTTCCTTCACGTATGCAGCAGCCAGGAGTTGGCCAGCCTTCTGGTCAGAATCAATTTCTACAGCAGACTCAGTTCCCTGCTTCTTCCCCGGGAATGAACACAGCGAGCATGCCTATGACTCAGCCTGGCAATCAGACACCAGTATCTCAAGTAAGTTTCTGATTTCTTGATGTGCTGTCAGTGGCCTTTGTCATAAACTGGTTATGATTGTTCAGTTTTTAGTAATGGAGAACAACTTGTTTCCTTGAGAGACTTTAGGAATTATAATCAACCAAATTCATTTATCGAGACCTTTCATTTTCCTGGTGTAGCACTGGGAATGGCAAGGGTGAAATATTGTTGGCTTGTTCTCAGGCTTAAATTTAGGTGTTAGAGAGGAATTGTTTTAGGTTTGTTTTTATGGAGCAAAGAAGAAATTGTGGCTCAGCATGAAGTAGCTAAGATTCTCTTGCTGAACAGTGAAACAGCAGAGCCTGATAAATTAAGAGGTGGCAGAATAAGTTATGAAAAGGCATGTCTATCCAGGCCTGTGTGTTGCTGGCTTTGGGGGATTAAGAGGGTTATCACTACTGAAGATCTGAACTTACAGTCTAGCAGTTTCCTTTCTGTCCTCTCCCTCTCCCTTTTCAGCAAGAACCTTTCAGGCCAGGAAGAAGTAGGGAACGTCAGTTTGCTTCTCATTGATGCTTCTTCCTAGTTTGCAGGCAAGATTATTGTGGAGTTACAGTTTTTTATCTTGACCAATACAATTTTTTTTGTAATTTTATAATGGTAGAGTTACAGCTGTACTTATTTGTGATGATAAATCCAGTTTCTAATCTTGGGGGTGGAGGCATGGGCACACTAAGTGTATTTGAATGCAGTTTTTCACTGTGGTGCATTGTCCCATATTCAGGGTGTACAATCTGCAGTTTTAGAAAGAAATGTTTTGCAAACTGGAGTGTAGGTGTGCCATTCTTTAAGTGTATCAACAAGTATAAGTTATTCTATTGAAACTTCTCTAAGAGAGATGAATAACTTCTAAAACAGCCTTATGTTTGTGTAGAATAAAATAAATCAAGTACACCATTTCTGCTCTTGAAAGAGTTGTTAAAAGTGAAGCAGATGGTTTGTCACTTTTTAAAGTAGGCTGTGGGAAAGCAAACATTTGACAGTAATTTCTCTTGCTATTCTATTCCAAGTCACTGCAAACGTGTACCTGTTTTCCCACAGGCACAAATGACCAGCGCTTCCTGTCCTGTGAACTCTCCTGCAATGGCTCCAGGTTCTCAAGGGAGCCATATTCACTGCCCACCTCTTCCACAGCCTCCCATGCACCAAAATTCTCCTTCTCCGGTACCCAGCCGAACCCCAACACCTCACCACACGCCCCCAGGCTTGGGGTCACAGCAGCAGCAGGCAGCAGCAGCCACTGCCACCGCTGCCCCCACTCCTGCTCCTCAGGCAATGCCGCCCGGACCGCAGTCCCAAACTATGCACCCCCCTCAGAGGCAGACTCCAACGCCTCCACAGGCACAGCTGCCTCCACAAGTGCAGCCTCCAGTTCCAGTTACCCCTTCTGCAGAGCAGCAGCAGCAGCCCTTGTCACAGCAGAGCACCACTGCATCTGTTCCCACACCAACAGCACCGCTGCAACCTCAGCACCCCACAACACCTGTAAGGAAAAACTTTAATTGTGCTTTCCCTGCCAATGTTTGTGTGCAAGGTTTCATTTTCAGTTGTGTGCTCCTGGCATGTTTAATATTGAAACAGGGTTTTTTTTGTATTTGGGGAGTAAACTTTTTCCATTGAGACAAGTCTGTAGATCATTTGCTGTTTCCAGAGGAAATATTTTACAGAATTCTTGTACATGTTTTGAAATTCACTTTGAAACGTGGGTGAGGTTTTTGGTTACTTAAACATATGCATAGGACTTCTACAATAAGGGACACAATGCCATTTTCTGTAGGCAAGTCCTTCTAGTGCATGCCTCTGATACATGTTTTCCAATAGCTGAGGTTGTGGGACCACTGTATTCTTCAGGGAAAACAAATAGAAGGACTAGAGTGCTTTTAAACTCAGTGGAAATGTAGCATCTGTAAGACATAGATTAGAAAAGGAAAACAGGTGTGTTAGAAACCTGTTAGTAATGTGTTTTGTTCCCTCAGCTTTCACAGCCAGCTGTGAGCATTGATGGGCAGGTATCCAACCCCCCATCCACCAGCAGCACAGAGGTGAACTCTCAGCAGACTGTTCCAGAACAGCAGCAGCCACCCTTGCAGGAAGTGAAAATGGAGATTAAAACAGATGAAGGGGAACCAGAACAAACAGAGATGCAAATGGAGGAGAAACCTGAGGTGAGATTGTTGACCAGATGTTGGGTCAACATCTAGTACTGCTGGATGCTTTCTATCATTCTTCTGTCATTCCTTTCAGAATTTGGTGAGAGCTGTAGGTGCTACCTGCTGCTGCTGCAGTTTTGATTGTTGTCTTTTGTCTTATTCCTAAAGAAGGGTCTGTTTTCTGGTGAAATTGTAGTAGTAGAAGTCAGTGGCCACAGAAAGGACCAGTATAATATGGTTGCTATGAAGCTTTACTTTGGTAAATGCCAGTGTGAGGATGCACTTGGGGCCAGTCCACAGCTGTTAAAATAGCAGATACCAGGATGAGGGGAAATAGCCTTAGGTTATGCCTGGGGAGGTTTAGATTGGATATTAGAAAAAGTTTTTTCACTGAAAGGGTTATCAAGCATTGAAGCAGGCTGCCCAGGGAAGTGAGTCACCATTCATGGAGGTATTTAGATGATGTGTAGAGGTGGCACTTTAGGATGTGGCATAGCAGTGGACTGGGGAGTGCCACATTAATATTAGACTTAAAGGTCTTTTCCAACCTAAATGATTCTATGTGTACATGATGGGCTGCTTTACTGGGCTTTGACAGCTTGTCACTTAGGACAGCCAGGAGTGTAGCTGCCAGTCACATCATCCTGGCAGCTCTGCTGTGTGAGAGGCTGTTAGAGCTGCCTGAAGAGGTACCTGTGTGTCCACTTGCAGCTCAGAACTCATTAGCAGCTCGTCAGTGCTGCTATGCAGTATTTAAAGATGCATTCCAACACATTTGCTCAAGTTTTAAGCAAGTTTTGACTACAAAGGAGCTAGAAGAGTGGGTGGGCAGCGGGACAGGTTTAAAGGACAGAAATATGGATGAATGGCCAGGAGATTTAAGTGACAGGCTCCAAACTGCTTTCCAGGCTAAAGTAGAACCAGTCGTGGAGGAATGTAAACCAGACCCAATGGAGCAAGAAGAGAAGAAACCTGAAATTAAGTCTGAAGTACCAGAGGGGGAAGAAAGACCTACTACTCCAGCAACTCAGTCTTCTCCAGCAGCTGGGCAGTCTAAGAAAAAAAGTAAGCAGAAAGACTGTTTTTACTTAAATTCACTGCATCTCCCTAGAGAAATCTCTGCAGAGGAAAAAAACCTGGGCTTTCCTTTTTGGTACTTAGTGGATTATGTGGTACTTATATGGACTGTTCCTTGTGGCTTTTGGACAAAAATATCTAATAATACATGTGCTTATAATTGGCTTTGGGCAACTTCTTTAAGCCTTTAGAATTAAACACTAAGCCCTGGTAAAATTGTCAATACAATGGAGATTTGAAATACTCAGTTACAGATTCTGTAGACAATTTTTTTTCTTGGGGCCTTCAAGAGGGGATGTATCTGGAATGTGAACCATCTCTACTCATCAATGTCATCTTATGATCGCCTTTTCTTCAGGTGATCATTTCAATATCCTCCTCAGGACTCAGTGTTGCAGAGGATAAATAAGCCCTGCTTAAGTATAGACAGACAATGAATGGGTTTTTTTCCACAGACATCAAATTTTCTAGCAGGTTTCTTCCTTCCAACAGTTTCTGCTATATTTCTAATGTTGATTGTTTTCCTCAGTTTTCAAGCCAGAAGAGTTGCGGCAGGCACTTATGCCAACACTGGAGGCACTTTACCGTCAGGATCCGGAGTCTCTTCCGTTTCGGCAGCCTGTGGATCCCCAGCTACTAGGAATTCCTGTGAGTGTCTTAGCAAGATCATTTCCTGGGTTACATTCAAAACTACTGTATTCTGACATACCTGTTCAAGAACAGCTTACATCTGTCTTCTCAACATCTTCATATTCATGTGTTTGGGGAGGTTTAGCTTAGGCGGTGGAATAGACAAGGTCTGACTTAGGGAAGTTTGTTTGGTTCTGTGTTCCTTTCACTAAATAAGCAGCATGCACTGGAATGATTTACCAACAGAACCTTAGTGCTGTATGGCCTTTTTATGGTTGTTGCTTCATCTTGTGATGCTATTATTGCTGAATTTCGTAGCTGTTTCTCATCATGTATAAATCTTTTCTGAAGATGTGGGAAATTAGGCAGGTAAAACCCACTTAAAAATGTCCTTTAATGATTATTATTTGTTATAGGAAAGGAAGAAACATTTTAAATAGAGGTTTGTATCCATTAAATTTTCTGCTTGTTCTAAAATTGTCTTGAGAAGGCAACTGTCATTCAAGGATCTGTGTTTTTAAACTCTGAATTGACCACACAAGTTTACTAAATATAAACAAAAACATAGATGTAGAAGTCCTTTTTAGGTGCTTCAGGCAATATTTTTTGCCTGAAAGAGTTTTTATTTGCTATTGGTGTGGTTTTTTTTTAAGGCAGATGCTGTAAAATTTCAAGGCCTGCTGACCTTTTTATTACAAGCATTTATACACTTGCTAATATTTTTAACAAGCTTTCAATTGACTGTCATTCTGCAGACTTTGTAGATGTTGCACCATAGTCAATGGTGCATTGGAAAAGGGCATTCTTTAGAGGACACATAAGTTTTATCATAGAATAAAGTTATTTATTTTTGTTAGGTTTTCTGGTCTAATGAAAACAGTTGCTCTATATTAATGTTCTTGTGTAAGTGTTTGGATCACTATGGCTGCAAAAACATTGGCATTTTCTATGATTTGTAATAATTGTTTTGCTGATTAAAATGAGAGTGACTTGATTTCATTAGTTGTGAATGAGCAACAGCACCTGAGAAATAAAGGAATAATTAAAAGAAAGCACTGGGGAATTATATGCTATTACTTAGGGATTGCATTCTGTGTGTCACAAGCAGTTTGACAATCAAGTCAGGGAGGAACCTGTTTTTCTTGATGAGAATTTACAGGCTGAGAATGCACATGCTGTCATGTTAAAACATAGTTCTCTAGGGGAGTTTTGATGTGCTGTGTTTTCTTGCAGGATTATTTTGACATAGTGAAGAACCCCATGGATCTTTCTACTATCAAGAGAAAGCTGGACACAGGACAGTATCAGGAGCCATGGCAGTATGTAGATGACATCTGGCTCATGTTCAATAATGCCTGGTTGTATAACCGCAAAACATCCCGAGTGTACAAGTACTGCTCCAAACTGGCAGAGGTGTTTGAGCAAGAAATTGACCCAGTTATGCAGAGCCTTGGTTATTGCTGTGGAAGAAAGGTAAGAAAGTAAATATCTTTAGTCTGTTTCTTGCTTCCTTGAATTGAAGGGATAAAATGTTGCAGTTGTTATCAGTTATGGTGTGTCAAAAATTTCTGAAGTTTACAAGGATTTAGCAATCCTGAATAATCTGAATTTGAGCATTTTGTGGATCTTCTAATTCTGTCTAGTCCTTAAATAACCTATTTGTATGTAAGCCTTTGGGGGGGAAAAAAATCAACAACAGAAGGTTTATTTTGTTTAAGACAAACTTTTGCTATTGCAAATGAAACAGATGTGTTTTTATTACTTCAGAAGTTCTGTATTTCACTGTATATTGAAATTCTGTTTCCCTTGTTTTGATGTGCTTTCTGTCTTTGGAGAAGAGTTAATTTGAGAATAACAGCCCACTCAATGTCTTTTGTGACCAGCACTTTGTAAGCTTTGCTGTACAGAGATCTGTGCACAGAGTGATGTGGAAGTGTTCACTGTCTGGGTCACACTTGCTTCCCGTGGAGAGCAAGTGAAACTGTGTGAGTACTAAGGTGACCCATTCTTTTTTGCAGTTGGAGTTCTCGCCACAGACTTTGTGTTGCTATGGCAAACAGCTATGCACGATCCCTCGAGATGCCACTTACTACAGTTACCAGAACAGGTAAGGAAAACTCAGCTGGTGCAGTTTTGTGCATGCTGCAATCAATCTGTTATAGGCATGCATGTATTTACATAGACACCCTCTTTATATGTGTACACATTTATGTTTTAAGATAAAATTTTTTGCTGGAAGTGCTCTTGAATAGTTTGCCTTGTGTGCTAATAATGATTTCTTTGAGCAAAAGTTCACTGCAGCCTTTGCTCTTCCCTCCTTTGTTTGCAGAAATGTGATGTCTTACTACATTTTGATCCTGCATTTAGTTAAATCTTCAATTACCTACAAATCATATATACAAGTCTGTTGCTTTTACTTCCTACTGTGCAGCAGTATTTTTAATGCAGAACACTGAGTAGACTATGCAGAAAGTGTATTAATGCTCATAATACATAGTGGGTTTTGGCAAGTCTTTGGTTTTTCTTGTGATTTTAATGCCAAAGAGAAAACTTACTTCTGTATTGCACATTTTAACTGGAAGATCTGTGTATTCTGCTCTTCAGCAGATTGATGCTTGCTTTTTCTTACAAAGTTTCTTAAAGGGAATTGTCTTGGCAGTAGCTGCCAGTAGCTCTGTAAAATGCTGTCCCTTCTGCAGCTCTTTTGAGTATCCTTTTTTACTTGGGGTTTATTTAAGGATTTAAACTTCCTTGACTTCTGAAAGGAGGTTTCTTGCTAGTCATCTCTGAAGGTCATCTCTGGGGAAGTGAGGCAGGAAGAAGCAGGCAAACACATGCTTTAACATTCCCATATTCCCTTGCCTGTCATCAGAATGAACCTATTAGAGCTGAGAATTGCTTAACTCCAAGATCCATCAATTTATTTAGTTCCTGCTCTCCTTTCATTGCAAAACCTCAAAGAAACAAACAAACCAAAAAAAACAGCCCCAAAACAAACCAGAATGACAAAAACACAAAAGATTTTACCTGAAAGCCAAAATTTCCCAAGAATTGTAGTTTCCTTGAGCACCTGGTTAGATGAAAGCAGTCAAAGATTGTACAAGTTACATCTTAACCTCTTAAAACTTCATGAAGGTTTATAGCAGCAAATGGTGGTTTTTAAGCTGCTCCTACTTCTTTAGTCCTATAATACCCCACAATAGCTGTTGTAGTTTTAGATGTGCATGTAGTGTAGAGCTTGTCACGTCATGTCAGTATCTTCTGCTTATGTTTGTCCATAGGCAAGTACTAGATGAACCAAAATACTAGTGCTCAGAAATCTGACATTTGACATGTTTGCAAATGTTAGAAGGGAATGTGTGCATTGTAACAACAGGTGCCTACCTGTGACTTGTAGATTGCATCATATATACAGATGCATATATCTATAGATTGCAGTGTTTAATTCCAGAAGTACTGTTCTCTGCATTACCTGCATTAAATAAATTCATCATTATTTGATGAAAACTGGGAAGGAGGTTGAGACTTGTCTTTTTTAGCCTAACAGTTGCTAATAACATAGATTAGTGTGGCTTTATAATGAACTTGTTTGAATTTTTTTATTTATATTTTTAGCTGTCTTGTGCACTCAGCATGCCTTATAATGGAGAAGCCACAGCTTTAGAACATATTTGAAGGCTAGGGTAGAATCTTGAATTAACCTCTAGTTTATTGAAGTACAAATGAAATCTTTCTCTGTAATCTTGCTGTAGTGATTGTTCTATGTGCAGACTGGGCTATGGCAGAGTCATATCCATGTAGAGTATTTTGTGTCTAGTTAATGTTAGCTAGCATGGAGTTTGACAGTTCTATTAGTCTGTAAGAATTTTAAGGACAGATTTTATTGTTCCTAAAGTTTCTGGTATTTAGCTTTTCCCTTCAACTGGGAGAGAGTTCTGTGACCTTTTAGCATTTATACATTTAAGGTGGAAGACTACCTCTCTTCCATTGATCTCCTGCAGATCCTCCTCCCAGCAGAACTGCTGTGCTGATGTACAAGTCAGAGTAGCAGTTCCTCCTTCCTTCTGCTCTTTCCCCTGTCTCATTTTAATTCTTTGCTGTACGTGGCATGGATTATTAAAATGAAGAGGGTATGGGTATGCTAAAATGGAATACTCTTGTTTAATTTGTTTTTATCGTTTGCTGCTTGTGACCCCATTTGAGAGATTTAATGCTAATCTGTGCTTTGCCTTGGCTTTCTGCTTTGTGTTGTCTTGTCTTGCTTCTATGTTTTTGTTTTTGTCCTGCAAACCCCCATTTCTTTGTTCGTGTGTGTGTTGTTTTTTTTAATTTCTCCTTCATGCTTGTCATTGTCTGCACTTGGCTTTGATTGCGCAAAAAAAAAATCCAAACCAAAAAACCAAACCAACCAAACCCAATGTGGGGCCCATAAATCCGCATCATTGAATATCCTTGTCGCCGTTGATGACCTGCTCTCTGCTCCTGTCCCTTCCTTGGCCTGCTGTGATTGGTGGCTCCGTTGCTTGACTTGGGCTGTGTTGTGTGGACGGAGCAGTTCACCCAAATATGGCCTTCTTGCTGACAGGTATCATTTCTGTGAGAAGTGCTTCAACGAAATCCAAGGGGAGAGCGTTTCTCTGGGAGATGACCCATCACAACCTCAAACGTGAGTTCTTGGTGTTTGCTTGGACCGTGCTTTCCTGAGCTCTGCCAGGGCCTGCAGTGCCTTCTCTAGGGAAGGGGGGTTCAGCTCTAGGTTTTTAGCCTAGTAGAAGGTGGATGATGCATCCTTCATGTGCTTGTCTTTCAAACCTGCACTGACCTAACTAGTGAAAAAGAACCACTTAATGCTTAAAATTGCAACTGTACTAATAGAAGGGAAAGAAGAAAATGGCTTTTTCCCTGAAAAAAAAAGTGGAAGTATTCTACTGCAGAAAAATAACCATGCCTGCAGGCAAGTGTGTGACAGACATAGCTTGAAATATCAGACATACCATTTTCTTTATACCCTAGCTATACCATTAAACTTGTATTCAACATCAGGTTGTTTTTCATCCAAACCAGAAGCAGACAACCTCCTTTTGCCATACCAATATTTCACTACAGAAATGCCATCTGCCTGTGAGAAAGGCTGTGCAGTAGTTAAGGACATAATAAAAGGCTGTGCATGGATTTTATCATGTTGGTGGCAAACTATTGTCGCAGTCTCTCATTTTGCTGTACCCTTCTCATACCTCAAGAAGATCTTGAAACAAATTTTTTTGAGGCTAAGTAAATGCTTGAGGGACAAATGAGTGCCAAACAGTTACTCTTTGAGCTATTCAAGAAATCCCTTTGGAGGAAGGCAGTGCAACAACCCTGCAGGTAGAACAACATGAGGAATTCAGGAAAGGTCTGAAGCCAGAGGGAGAGTTGTTGAAGTTGGTAATTGGACAAAAGGAGTTAACTTTCATTTGAAACCAAACCTGGATGCAATGGATGCATAGAGAACAGTACTGGAAATATCTGTTGGGGCTTGGGATGATGTGCTGAAGTGTACTGAAAGAGGCTAGATGGAGCTTAGATACAAGGAGGAAGCTCTTCACTGTGAGGGTGGTGAGGCACTGGAACAGATGGCGTAAAGAAGTTCAGGATGCCTCATCACTGGAAGTGTTAAAGGACAGATTGGGTGGAGCTCTGAGCTCTTTGGTCTAGTGGAGGGGGGCAGGAAGTGATGATCTTTTAAGGTCCCTGCCAGCCCAAACCATCTTAGAATTCTGTGACCTACCTGTCTGGGAGGAAAAAGGAAGAAAAATTGTGTGCTGGTCATTTCATGTCCCTATGGATAGATGGATTGCTGTTCTAGTAGAAGCAAAGATCCAAAATTTATTCAATATAGGGTCATAGAGTACATCATAGGAAAATGCATGGTGGGTCCTGTTTAAGTTCCATCACCATATTATAAGAATAATTTGAGGTAATTGAGATATTTAACTTCATAATTTATTTTAGAAGGAGCTTCAAGTATTTATTCTGCAGGTGGCACAATTTAGAATAAATACTGAAATAAGAGGAGATAGGAAGGTTAATTAATCTCATGCAAGTTGGAGTGAGTCTGTGTCAGTGCTTCTCAGGGAGGGACATACTGATCGTCTCATGTTATGCAGAACACTCTTTGGGGTAAATTCTCACAGATTTGAGTATTGTATGTTCTGAACCAGGTCATTTAGAACTTCTGTCAAAAAGTTGAAATTTTAGGCCTTGAAACTGATGCAGAGGGGTAGAAATAATGTATTGTAGTGGCTGGGCTGGAGTTGCAGGATTTGGAAGCTAAAATTTATCCTTTGAAGCTGATGTAAGAGGAGGGCTAGGGGAATCTGAAAAAAGATAACCTACCTTTCTTAGTAATCAAAGATAATTGGAATTCTGCCTACAGAATATGAGAGGCATATCAAGTCGTTTTTTCACCATTAAACACTGATCAGACCTATCCAGAAGTTGAATTGTCAGCAAGCTTTAATATTTATCCTGTAGTAAAACTGAATAAGGGAAATGTTGCTCTCTACAAGAGAACAATAATGTTTTCCACAGGCAGAGTGGAGTAGTATACACTTCAGTTGTCTGTCAATGTGTAAAATATAATTACTTTCCTTGTAGTGCCAGTGAGTGTATAAAAACTCTGCTTGTAAGTTTTGTCTTGGTTTGTGGATAGGTGTGGGTATTGCATGAATGTTTGTTGTCTTGTGTTAAAACTGAGTTTTATTGCCTGTTTCTCCATAGCACAATAAACAAAGAACAGTTTTCAAAAAGAAAAAATGATACACTGGATCCTGAGCTGTAAGTATTGCTGTCACTCTTTGAATGATCTTCATTTTATTATAATTACTTTGTAAGATAGATGTTATTCATTCACCATCACCTTTGTCTTTGAATGTTTTCAATTTCATGTAGCACTATTAGTTGGTAGGGGCTGCTCAGTAATCAGCAGATCTGGCATTCAGTGCTGAGAACACAAATCACTGTGGCTGTGCTTGAGAAACACTAACACTGGATATATGGGCTGAAATGACTCCATTTTGTTGTCTTAACAGAAGGATGAATGCAGATAGCTCTGCTTTGAAACTAGGTTGTGGTGGATGGTCAAGTCTCAGAACTGATTTGAGTCATTTGGCAGCAGCTCTTAGTGCTGTTGGTGTTTGTAGTTGCTGCATTTTACAGGCAGCTGTAGTAGAAGGAAAAGTTGCTATATTTTGAATCAGCCAGTTATTCTGTACTGCTCTGAAAGCAGAACTGTAGTCATTCAGTAACATGAAGATGATGGTGACTCAGCTGCTTTTCTTGATATTCCTGAGCAGTTTTTTGAAGTTGCTTTACATGGTTCTGCATCATACACCTATGCTGCTGTTTTGCAAACATTATCTCAGTTCTCAAATAAATGAGGAAAAAGGATATTGTTCCCACACCATCCTTCTAAAGGTACAAGGGTCAGCCAGTTCTTCTGTTTTATGAGGGCTGTGGGAAGGAGAGAATAGTAGCTTGATTCATAACTTTTCTTTCCCTTTGTTAAAGTGAAGATAGAATATAAGCCTAACTTACAGTGTGATACCACATGCTCTACATAGATTACAGCCATTCATTCATTCCAAGTCTCAAACTTTTAGATAGGCATGTTCAGGAGTCAGATTGTCCCAATACCTGAAGGAACCTTAGATATTTTGGATCATTATGTTCACCAACATCTGGGAACTAAACAATGTGACCTATCTCAGTTATCCTTAAATCTCTGCTAATTTTCTGAAAGTGACTTTGGTCTTTGTTTCTGGTTCTTCCTTCTCACCTTTCTGCAGTGTATTTGCAATATACCCCAGGGTTTAAGCATAGTGGGGCAACTAACAACCAAGTATTTCACCTGGCTCTTCCTTTCTGACATGGCTGAATCCATTTTCCTCTACTCTCTATAGCAACAAGCAGTTTACAGATCTTATCCTTAAAAGGGCTTCACTTGAAAAAAAAATGAGTGGATGGTGGTAAGACAAGCAAATGATAATAAAGTGTCCCTGCATAGTCTGCCTGACTTGAGCTGGCAGGTTCTTAATTTGTTCAGAAGGCTGTTCTCAGCACAGATGTTCCCTCTGTGTTAAATAGACTCAAAAGCCTAAATGCTAGAAGTGCTCTAATAAAGTACTACAAATACCCAAGCAAGCAATGATATACTAACCTTTGCTTCCCTTTGCCTTTTTTGCCTTGTACAGATTTGTTGAATGTATAGAGTGTGGACGAAAAATGCACCAGATCTGTGTTCTTCATAATGAGATAATCTGGCCTTCTGGGTGAGGAATTTCTCCTTATTAAGTCCATAGCATATTTACTATTTGGAAGAGCTCATGAGTAAACTTCCTTATATTGGTTATATTTAAAAGACTGTTTAATGGAAGAAATTACATTCCCTGAAAATTTTATACAATCTATAGGGTAATATCAAATTTAAACAGTATATATCTTACAGTGTTGTGTGTCAAGTTTTCTATTCTTTGTGTGGAAAGAGCATTTCAGCCTTTTATGTTTACAAATGCTAGCCCTTCATGAAAAGATGGTTTTTAGTTCTAGTAACAGTTTCAGATTGATCTGTTTTCTTTACAAATCATAGTGCTTCATTATCTTCAAAAAATTTTGTAACAAGGATTTAACAGGTGAATCAACTTTTTTGACCTCAGTGATCAGATTAAATCTAAATTTAAAAAATATAGTTTTCTTTAAATGCTCCACAGTTCCTGATCAACATGTGTTTTCTTCTGATTGATTTAAAAACAATGATGAATTGTATTTTATAACAGCTTAAAAGTGCCATTTCTTGTCCAAAGAGTGTCAGTTTAGCATTCTGTTGTCCCATCCACATTGCTGCAGAAGAGGGCGATGTCCTGTAAGTGAAGAAGAGTCATTTCAGTCTATACTGTATTTGGGCATTTAGAAAAAAATTCAGCCTTATGCTTTGTGCTGCAGTGTGTTATCATCAGAGACAGCAGTTTGAGCCTATTTGCACTAAGAATACTTTGAGCTGGTATTTTCAGACCTGCCAGTGGAGACTTCCCTGGGCTTTCCAGTGGTGATGTGAGCAACTGATAGAGCGTGCAGCACCTGGAGCTTAGATCCTCCTCTGCAGCTCTGAAACTCTAGGGCTGTTCTTTGTGCTTTTATTTCAAATTTCAGTTAAGGTATTTTCCAGATCAGATAAGATCTGGTGAAAGGTTTTGCTTCTAATGGTAGAATGCTAGAGAGCTTGGTCTGACTTGGGGTGACTTCACTTTCTCTTTTTTTTTGCTTCAGCTTCGTCTGTGATGGCTGCCTAAAGAAAACAGGACGAACCAGGAAAGAGAACAAATTCTCTGCTAAAAGTAAGATTCTGACAGTTGCACCAAAAAATTTAAATAATACGTTTAGAATGGGGAAGAGGTGGCTTTTATGCTTGTGTTTTATTTAAGTTTTTTAAGATCTCAAGGAGGATACTTTTGGTCAGTTTTGACCATCAGTTCTGTAGTGTTCACAGGTGGTAGTGTTAGTTAACATTCTGTTTTAGAGAGCTAACAAACTCTTTTAGAGCACTTCCATTATTGAAATATATTCTTTTGGTAAGCGGAGATATTAACTTGGCTAGTGTGGCTTTATACACAGAATATACTTCCAAATGCGAGTTCTGCTTGTGAAGATGTCTCTGAAAGCAGTGTTTTGTAATCCAATTGAAGTAATTAATAACATCTGTTCAGGAGAAATCTTAATTGTGATTGACTTTTAAGACAAGATAGAAAAATTGGGTTGAAATAGAGATTCTTTATTCATTTAAATAATGTATAAGCTATAAATGTGCCTGCAGGGAAAAAGCAGCTCACCCCATCTAGAAGTGGTATGGTTTAAAGATAAAGCTTTAATTTATGTTAGCATACTGCATGTGTTAAAAGTAATTTTTCATCTAACTTCTGAGTAGAGAAATCATACGATCAGTTCAGTTTTGTATATGTTTAGAGCTGTATTTTCCTCCTGCAGGATTACCAGCTACAAGACTTGGTACCTTCCTGGAGAACAGAGTCAATGATTTCCTGAAACGACAGAATCACCCTGAGGCAGGAGAGGTCACAGTTAGGGTGGTACATGCATCTGACAAAACTGTCGAAGTAAAACCAGGAATGAAAGCAAGGTATGTTCATTTCTAATTTTGCTTGCTTTTTGTGAAGGTGGGAGCTGTTTGTCCTTGCATGATACACTTGATTAAATAAAATCATTTAGGTTGCAAAATAGTTCTAAGCTTGAGTCCAGCTGTTACCCTAGCACTGCCAAGGCCACTGCTAAACCATGTCTCCAAGTGCTACATTTACACATCTTCTAAATATTTCCAGGGATGGTGACTCAAACACTTCCCTGGGCAGCCTGTTTCAATACTTGATATTGAAGAATTTCATGAAGAAATTTTTTAATGAAGATTTTTTTTCTAATATCCAGTCAAAAAAGACTGTTGTATTCAAAACCTCATCACCAGCCAAGTAGTGACAAACAGGTGTTCCAGCAGCATAATAATTTTTGTGACGTCTTTTTCACAGTAAAAAGTGGGTGCCTCATATTTGAGTAGTCTGTAAACATTAAACTTTCAAATTGCACTAAAATTACACTTAGAGTAGCCCTGATCTTTGTTGCCTTCACCTAGTAACATGCAGTCTCTGATGTGTGAATATAGTTGGTGTTCCACTGTACCCTCTGCTCTGCAGGTTCGTAGACAGTGGCGAGATGGCAGAGTCCTTCCCATACCGAACAAAAGCGCTTTTTGCCTTTGAGGAGATTGATGGTGTAGACTTGTGCTTCTTTGGGATGCACGTGCAGGAGTATGGCTCAGACTGCCCTCCACCCAATCAAAGGTGAGGAACCCCACAAAAGTCTGTTTTGCCTTGGTGCTCTCTCCTTTGGATGAGCCTCCTGTAGTTCTGCATAAAGCTTCTCTGTTGCTTGTGTGAGACCCTTATGTGAGTGCTGTTAGGTTCTAGAAACAAAGTTTGTAATGTTAGAGTTATTTCTTACTGGGGATGCTGGCTGGAAGACAGAGTTGCCTTAAGGATCACTGATCTGTGTTTTCAAGGAAGGGATTGAATAGTTTTAGGGAGATGAGGCTAAGATATCAAAAGAAGGCCAAGTTTCTGGAGGTAAATTAGGATCAGAGGCTTTGCAGATTGCTGTTGTAATGGATGCTTCAGATGTATAAAATAGCATTAATAAACTTGTAGAATTACTTCAAAATCTCTCCTCTTTCTCATGCCTTTTTTTTTTTTGGTGGTTTATTTTTTAGGCGAGTGTATATATCCTACCTTGACAGTGTTCATTTCTTCCGCCCTAAATGCTTGAGGACTGCTGTCTATCATGAAATACTGATTGGCTATCTAGAATATGTTAAGAAACTAGGGTAAGTATCTTACAACATTTTCTTCTGTACAGCATTTGTGCTGAATAGTTCTTGCTGCAAATTAAATTGCTACATCCTATATTAAAGAATATGGTGCCCTAGTATCCTGTAATAGAATAACTTGACAACTGTGTACAGTTGAAAAGGAGAAGAGAAGAAGGGATTGCAGGCTTTTCAGGGGAGGCCTCTGCTTCAGCTATTTTGATGTTTCCAAATTTATGTAAGACTTTTTAAAGTCTGAGTAGAAACAGTGAGCCCCTTTTCCAGTCCATAAGATGTTGTTGTCATTGTGCAATGCCTTTAATTACATCATTCCTTTGGGCTAGCAAGTAAGTCCTTACCCTTGTGTATAAGGAGAAAGTTGTGGGTTTAGTCTGTACTGGATAACTCTGTAACAGTTGTAGATGGCCACTAAAAAATCTTGAGTAGCTGGAAATGTGAGAAACTGAAGAGTTAGGAAAGAGGAAAATATACTTGGACAGCACAAAAGAAGACAGAACAACTGCAGTAATAAGAAAAGTGGAAATTAAATTACCATGATAACTGAAGTAGAAAGGCCAGTGAAGTAACCATCACTATTGTCATGGTACCTAGTGTAGGCTGGTGAAGTTATTTGTGGAGAAATTGTTAAGGGACTACATTTAAAGCAGTTGATGAGAAGTTGGGAGAGTTGAAGTGGAGGTAAGCAGTACCATCTTCAGTACCTCAGTGAGGTGGTGTGTTTTTTCTTACTTCAAAAGCATACATTAGGCTTCTTTCTGCTTTTTTAATTGTCCATTTTCTAATCAATGAGTCTGTACATTTGCTACATAGAGCTCAAGCCTCAGCTTTACTTAATGCTATTTTCTGTGCTAATGGGTAACATCAGGTTCTCATTTTGGGAGAACAGTCTTGGTCTAGCAGTATCATCTCTCCATTCTCTGGCAGAAGGAATGACAACTGGCTGCAGCTCCCAGGGCTTGGGGAGGGTTCTGCAAAGCTGTTTCTCAACAGGGCAGTGATGGTTATTTTTCTCTAACTGATTATTCCTCCTACTAGAGTTCTCTTCAAAAACTTACAGAGAACTGAAGATGAAGAAGTGATCTTAGGTGTTATATTTGCTGCACCTGCTACTGATTTGCTGTCATCTATCTTAATAGTACTCTAGATTGTGCACCCAATACCACAGGTTGGCAGTGCCTGTTTATTCCCAGATATAATTCTAAAACTTTTTAAAACTCATTCTCAAAAACCAGAGTATTTACAGTAGAGAAGTGAATTCTGTCTTTAAGTAAATCTGCTTTTAAATTGTTGCTAGATAAAATGTTGCTGCTCTGTCTCAAGATTTCACTAGTGAAATACCTAGACTCAATCTTTCTCCCATTAGTTAATTGGGAGATAGTAGTTGTGGGTTTGTGTCAGGCTTTGTTTTTTATGTAGCCTGTATAATGTGCACCCCTTACATGTAAGTGCTCCATATATAGCGCTGGATTTAAGGAAATGAGTGAAAAGATGGAAATGTTAGGTCCAGAACCGCCGCCAGCCTCGGTGGCGGCGCCACCTGGTGTCGGAGAGGAGAGCGCGGGATCGTTGTCAGCGCCCTCATGTCCCGGTTTGTGTCGCCACGGCAGGTATACTACTGGACACATCTGGGCGTGCCCGCCCAGCGAAGGAGATGATTACATCTTCCACTGCCATCCTCCTGACCAAAAGATACCCAAACCCAAGCGACTGCAAGAGTGGTACAAAAAGATGCTGGACAAGTCTGTGTCGGAGCGCATCGTCCACGATTACAAGGTGTGTGAAGCGTGTGCTTGGGGGAGATTGCTCAATCTTGTCTTCATTTCTTCCTTGCTTTATGCATTGTGCCTGATTCTTGGTGTTTACTGCATTCGTTTTAAGTGAATTGAGCACCAGAAGTTTAGAGTTAAAACATACTCTCTTCAAAACATGTAGCTTCTGAAATCGTTCTAGCAAAAGATTTGAAATGGTTCCTTAGAACAAGCTTAATTCTTGAGGAATACTGTAAAAGAGCAAAAAAATATATATGGAGTCTTAAATCTTCTTGTCTTAGATCAAATTGCAGGGTTAGGTTGCTGATGCAGTTAGAAGTATATAAAATCTTTGGAATTATAAGGATTTAAGTGAATGTTGAGATTATGGTGATAACATTGTCCCAGTTGGTAAGAATGCATATTGAAGTCTAGCACACAGCAATTTCTTTCTTCTGAGTGGGAATATTTGAAATGTATTTGACAAACTGTAACAGATACAATGTTAAATTTGCACTTAGAATGTGTTCTCATAAAATGAGTTCTAATATTAAGCTTTCATTTGTTTAGTCTGCTGATTCCTTTTCTTGTCACTCATTGAGAACGTTGCCTTTCCTTACATGACTTGTAATAGTGATAACCAAAAGTGGGCTTGCTCTCTTTTAGGATATATTTAAGCAGGCAACAGAAGACCGTCTAACCAGTGCAAAGGAGCTCCCTTACTTTGAAGGGGACTTCTGGCCCAATGTTCTGGAGGAGAGCATTAAGGAACTAGAGCAAGAGGAAGAAGAACGGAA